>NC_086445.1:32848809-33178809 GCF_028390025.1 Pseudophryne corroboree | reverse complement strand
AATGGTCATGTCAACGTTTTCAGTATGTCGATATTACATTTATCAACATTCTGTCCATGTCCACATTTTGCAGGTGTCAGCCTTTCAACCGTGTTGACATCACAGACATACTGTAAGTATGTATACCTAGCCTTTACAATAATCTCCTATGTCCTTATAAGCCCCGCCCCCTGCGTTCTCACATCTGACATTGGTGGTCTGTACAATGGATGCCATCATGTATCATACAGGGTAGTACTGTACAGCCAATGCTATAGTAATGCCATCATGTATCATACAGGGTAGTACTGTACAGCCAATGCTACAGTAATGCCATCATGTATCATACAGGGTAATACTGTACAGCCAATGCTATAGTAATGCCATCATGTATCATACAGGGTAATACTGTACAGCCAATGCTATAGTAATGCCATCATGTATCATACAGGGTAATACTGTACAGCCAATGCTATAGTAATGCCATCATGTATCATACAGGGTAATACTGTACAGCCAATGCTATAGTAATGCCATCATGTATCATACAGGGTAATACTGTACAGCCAATGCTATTGTAATGCCATCATGTATCATACAGGGTAGTACTGTACAGCCAATGCTATAGTAATGCCATCATGTATCATACAGGGTGATACTGTACAGCCAATGCTATAGTAATGCCATCATGTATCATACAGGGTAATACTGTACAGCCAATGCTATAGTAATGCCATCATGTATCATACAGGGTAATACTGTACAGCCAATGCTATAGTAATGCCATCATGTATCATACAGGGTAATACTGTACAGCCAATGCTATTGTAATGCCATCATGTATCATACAGGGTAGTACTGTACAGCCAATGCTATAGTAATGCCATCATGTATCATACAGGGTGATACTGTACAGCCAATGCTATAGTAACACCATCATGTATCATACAGGGTAGTACTGTACAGCCAATGCTATAGTAATGTCATCATGTATCATACAGGGTAATACTGTACAGCCAATGCTACAGTAATGCCATCATGTATCATACAGGGTAGTACTGTACATCCAATGCTATAGTAATGCCCTCATGTATCATACAGGGTAGTACTGTACAGCCAATGCTATAGTAACACCATCATGTATCATACAGGGTAGTACTGTACAGCCAATGCTATAGTAACACCATCATGTATCATACAGGGTAGTAGTGTACAGCCAATGCTACAGTAATGCCATCATGTATCATACAGGGTAGTACTGTACATCCAATGCTATAGTAATGCCCTCATGTATCATACAGGGTAATACTGTACAGCCAATGCTTTAGTAATGCAATCATGTATCATACAGGGTGGTACTGTACAGCCAATGCTATAGTAATGCCATCATGTATGATACAGGGTAATACTGTACAGCCAATGCTATAGTAATGCCATCATGTATCATACAGAGTAATACTGTACAGCCAATGCTATAGTAATGCCATCATGTATCATACAGGGTGATACTGTACAGCCAATGCTATAGTAATGCCATCATGTATCATACAGGGTAATACTGTACAGCCAATGCTATAGTAATGCCATCATGTATCATACAGGGTAGTACTGTACAGCCAATGCTATAGTAATGCCATCATGTATCACACAGGGTAATACTGTACAGCCAATGCTATAGTAATGCCATCATGTATCATACAGGGTAATACTGTACAGCCAATGCTATAGTAATGCCATCATGTATCATACAGGGTAGTACTGTACAGCCAATGCTATAGTAATACCATCATGTATCATACAGGGTGGTACTGTACAGCCAATGCTATAGTAATGCCATCATGTATCATACAGGGTAGTACTGTACAGCCAATGCTATAGTAATGCCATCATGTATCATACAGGGTAATACTGTACAGCCAATGCTATAGTAATGCCATCATGTATCATACAGGGTAATACTGTACAGCCAATGCTATAGTAATGCCATCATGTATCATACAGGGTAATACTGTACAGCCAATGCTATAGTAATGCCATCATGTATCATACAGGGTAGTACTGTACAGCCAATGCTATAGTAATGCCATCATGTATCATACAGGGTAGTACTGTACAGCCAATGCTATAGTAATGCCATCATGTATCATACAGGGTAATACTGTACAGCCAATGCTATAGTAATGCCATCATGTATCATACAGGGTAGTACTGTACAGCCAATGCTATAGTAATGCCATCATGTATCACACAGGGTAATACTGTACAGCCAATGCTATAGTAATGCCATCATGTATCATACAGGGTAATACTGTACAGCCAATGCTATAGTAATGCCATCATGTATCATACAGGGTAGTACTGTACAGCCAATGCTATAGTAATACCATCATGTATCATACAGGGTGGTACTGTACAGCCAATGCTATAGTAATGCCATCATGTATCATACAGGGTAGTACTGTACAGCCAATGCTATAGTAATGCCATCATGTATCATACAGGGTAATACTGTACAGCCAATGCTATACTAATGCCATCATGTATCATACAGGGTAATACTGTACAGCCAATGCTATAGTAATGCCATCATGTATCATACAGGGTAATACTGTACAGCCAATGCTATAGTAATGCCATCATGTATCATACAGGGTAATACTGTACAGCCAATGCTATAGTAATGCCATCATGTATCATACAGGGTAGTACTGTACAGCCAATGCTACAGTAATGCCATGTATCATACAGGGTAATACTGTACAGCCAATACTATAGTAATGCCATCATGTATCATACAGGGTAGTACTGTACAGCCAATGCTATAGTAATGTCATCATGTATCATACAGGGTAATACTGTACAGCCAATGCTATAGTAATGTCATCATGTATCATACAGGGTAGTACTGTACAGCCAATGCTATAGTAATGTCATCATGTATCATACAGGGTAATACTGTACAGCCAATGCTATACTAATGCCATCATGTATCATACAGGGTAGTACTGTACAGCCAATGCTATACTAATGCCATCATGTATCATACAGGGTAGTACTGTACAGCCAATGCTATAGTAATGCCATCATGTATCATACAGGGTAGTACTGTACAGCCAATGCTATAGTAACGCTGCATTTTGTCAGTGAGTGCCGGTTACTTACTGTGGCATGATCAAAGTGCGGCTCATAGTGTCCCCCGATACCGTAATTCACCACCTGGAGATGCTCAGCGTATGGAACGTGGACGTTTAAACCGGTCGCTGCGGCGATGCGAATGTCCAGCCTTCTGATGACTGGGTCGGCCGTGTCCTTTAGCCAGGCACTGCAATGCATCGTAATCACGGAAAAGAGTTTTATTGTATGGTATCGGTAAGGACACTACAGGCTCTCCATACTTAGGCAGTCATTCCGAGTTGATCGCTAGCTAAAAATGTTCGCTGCGCAGCGTTGATGCAAAAAAAAAGGCACTTCTGCGCATGCGACGCAGTGCACATGCGCGACGCACATTCACAATGGGCAAAGTATTTTTACACAAGGTCTAGCGAAGCTTTTCAGTCGCATTGGCAGCCGCAGAGTGATTGACAGGAAGTGGGCGTTTCTGGGTGTCAACTGACCGTTTTCAGGGATTGATTGAAAAAACGCAGGCGTGGCTGGCCAAAGGCAGGCTGTCAGCGTGCTATCAGCGCACGCTGACTGGACAGCTGCCGCTGGGACCCGCGCCAGCTCACGCCCACAGGTCAGCCCCTTCCTCCTCTCCTTCATGTGACCTTACGACGACGAGCACCGCAGCGGCATCACGGAGACCGGGAGAGACCAGAGCGGAGAGGTCACCGTGCGCCGCGGCCAAATGAAGGGAGAAGAGTGTGACTCACTGGCACTGGCAGAAGCTGCTCAGTGAGTATCACGGCTGCGGCCGTACTGCCTTTAAATTTTTGCGGCGGGGGGCGGGGCACGGAGGGGCTCTAGGGGAAGCTAAGGGGGCGATGATCGATCCTCAGTTCCTCACCCTTCCCGGTTGATGGGGGCCGGGGGTGTGCCTGCCAGTGGGGGGCGCAATCGGCAAGGAGATGAGACAGTGTGCATAATGTGTAAAAAGGGGACGCTGTCTGCCGTAATGTGTAAAAAGGGGACGCAGTCTGCCGTAATGTGTAAAAAGGGGGACGCTGTCTGCCGTAATGTGTAAAAAGGAGGCGCTGTCTGCCGTAATGTGTAAAAAGGAGGCGCTGTCTGCCGTAATGTGTAAAAAGGGGACGCTGTCTGCCGTAATGTGTAAAAATGGGGACGCTGTCTGCCGTAAAGTGTAAAAAGGAGGCGCTGTCTGCCGTAATCTGTAAAAAGGGGGACGCTGTCTGCCGTAATGCGTAAAAAGGGGACGCTGTCTGCCGTAATGTGTAAAATGGGGACGCTGTCTGCCGTAATGTGTAAAAAGGAGACGATGTCCGCCGTAATCTGTAAAAAGGAGGTGCTGTCTGCCGTAATCTGTAAAAAGGGGACGCTGTCTGCCGTAATGTGTAAAAAGGGGGACGCTGTCTGCCGTAAAGTGTAAAAAGGAGGTGCTGTCTGCCGTAATCTGTAAAAAGGGGACGCTGTCTGCCGTAATGTGTAAAAAGGGGGACGCTGTCCGCCGTAAAGTGTAAAAAGGAGGTGCTGTCTGCCGTAATCTGTAAAAAGGGGACGCTGTCTGCCGTAATGTGTAAAAAGGAGGTGCTGTCTGCCGTAATGTGTAAAAAGGAGGCGCTGTCTGCCGTAATGTGTAAAAAGGGGACGCTGTCTGCCGTAATGTGTAAAAAGGAGGCGCTGTCTGCCGTAATGTGTAAAAAGGGGGATGCTATCTGCCGCAATGTGTAAAAAGGGGACTCTGTCTGCGGTAATGTGTAAAAAGGGTGACTGGCTGCCGTAATGTGTAAAAAGGGTGACTGTCTGCCGTAAGGTGTAAAAGGGGCTCTACCTGGTGTAGTGGCGCTACTGTGCGGCGTCATTTGAATAATAGAGACTACTGTGCACCGTAATATAAATTGGTATTATTTTGTGGCCACGCCCCTTCCCCATGAAGCCACATCCTTATATATTTTTTGCGCTCCTGCGGCGTGCACTGCCCCTATCTTGCATAGGGGGGAGGCGCCAATGCTGTTTCTTGCACACAGCGCTAAAATGCCTAGTTATTACGACACTGACGTTGGGCCTAGTATTGATTTGGAAGTAAAGCATATAAAGCAAGTAACTGTGCACATGGGCAACGCCATCTGCTAGGGCAGCTGTAACATGTGCAGAGAGAGTTCGATTTGGGTGGGAAATGTCCTAGCTGAAATCTAAATTGCAGTGTAAAAATAAAGCTTTTGTGGGCTACATGCAGAAGCAGCCAGTATTTACCCTGCCCAGAAAACCTTTGCATGTGTTTGCTCCCCTTGCATGGCTACATAGTTTGTTCCAGACACAAAGTTACTTGCTTGTTTTGCTTTACTTCCGAATAGAATCCTGCCCACAATGGTGAAGACCTCGTCTCTACAGAGTAGACATGTGTATAAGCCACTGTAGGCAGCATTTACCAGTGTAGGGCAGATTACTCCTTCCTCTCAGCCAGCATCCCAGACCCTCTCACCCATCCTACATAAGTCGTGACTGAGGTGCATCTGAAGATACCCTCCCTTGTCCTAGTAGGCCGCCATGCTGTACTCCAGTACATACAGTATGGGGGAGTCACCGTTCAGACTACTATCTGCTCAAAATTATCTGATTTATCACCTGCAATCTCAAGATCACAAGTAGATAGGTTAGGAATAACCAACAGTCTATTGTTAACTTCAGTTCCCTAACTGACGTTTCTCTGTATGGAAGTCTCCCCCTGGGTCAGCTGACTTTACGTATCTTATATCTGTGACTGTATCTCGTTGTATTGTACGCGAGCAGCAGAAACATTTGCGCAGTCTGTAACTCTGCTGGTAATTGGGCAATGCAGGAATGTTCATTGTATCCAGAACTGGGGATACGCCCCGTTAATCCCACAAGTGTCATAATTCTAAAGCCATGCCGACAGAGAAAGCCGCAGCTAGTTACTTACCTTTTGCTTATTCTATATTCCACCTGCGTCTGCTTCTCTCCGGAGGCCACCACAGACCGCTGCAGCTGGGAAACAGAGAGCAATGCTATTACAGGGGTGTTCTATGTACTAAGCCTTGGAGAGATAAAGTACCAGCCAATCAGCTCCTAACTGTCATGTTACAGCCTGTGCTTGAAAAAATGGCTGGTTTGTTGGTACTTTATTTCTCTCCAAGTCTTAGTACATAGATCCCTGTGAGTGAAAAATGACAGTTAGGAATTGGTATTTTATCTCTCTCCATGGGGGTCTGTGTGCTAAGCTAATAATATTGCAGAAGACAGCATGATGTAGCCCCCAGTGTCGGATGCTCTCACCGCCGGGACCACCGCTGGATGAGAGAGGACTCTGGATGGCGGCCATTGCTATGAGGGAATTTCATCTCCTCCCAACACCGGGCCCTCAGCCAGATAATATATTGGAAGGAAAAAGCTGCCTCATTATACTGGACGGTTTCTCGCCAACCCCACTTCTAGGAATGTATAACCGAGACGTTTATGATCTAATTTCACATCTATAAAATGCCCCAACTCCCGGAGAGGATGTTTATTGTGTATCCAGGGCAATGGTGTCTCTAATGACCTCCATGTATGTAATGTACAACTGGCAGCCAGATCCTATAATAATGATATTACACCACATGCAGATGTTCCCATACAGGGCTACATGAGAGATTACACCCACGCACAGCAAACAGTAACCCCACGTGTAACCCACAGTGACCAATCAGATTGCCCATGGCCATGCCAAGCGTATACGCCTTGCGCTGCGTCTGTTTCCCTGTAATCGCTTTACGGCAAAGACAATTTTAAACAGTTTTCCTCATGAGAGAATAATGGTGGCTGAGAGCTGCAGCGTTTCTTATCCGTCAAACGTTTCTCAGGTAGGGGCCCATTCATCATCGGGGGCCCAGATACTTAATTACCGGAACAGTTCAGCATTGTTCCGGTGCAGGGACGGCCGCTGTCCCTGCGATCAGTGACAGTACTACTGTAGTAGCAGCGTCACCTTATACCCCCGTGCCGGCTTCTGCACATGTGTGACCTGAGGTAACGCATTCGCCCAGACCCTGGGCACACAGTGGGTGGCTAGGCCCACGGCCACTTATTGGCAGACACCACGGTGGTAGGTGGCAGCGGCGTGCCGAAGGTGGTTAGTCCACACAGCAGATGACGTAACCAGAGAGTGGTTTATTATTAACCAGGTCGAATACAAGAACAGGTAACACAGGGTTAACAGCACGTACAGGTTCATAGGATTGACCAGTTGCAGCCAGGAGCTTCAGGGCTATGCTGGGCATTATGGTGCGCCAGATGTAGTATACTGTATATGGAGATTAACACAGTGGTGGCAGCGGGTTTTGGTAAATACAAATAATTGGTGGTGGCACAGTGTAATATTGGGGGCTACATGTAATAAATGTATGATTCTTCGTACAGCCATCGCTGCGGTTGCGCCAAACAGCCCCTCTCAGCGCGCCAGGTCCCATGAGACTCTGTTAGCATCGGGTGTCGTTTTCTGGGTGAAAATAAATCTTAGTCACTACGCAATGTGACCAGGGCGCCCCAGGAGACTGCGCTGATTAATGTGACATATGACACTTGTATATCTGTGTGCGACAGAGGCTCTGAATCTGTACACGATGTACTCAATGCAGCCGCAGCTTTTCCCCAACACAAGTTCTGTTCTGCTCCGTATAGAGACTCAGGGGGACATGTACTAAGCAGCGATAAAAGTGGAGAAGTGAGCCAGAGGAGAAGTTGCCCTGGCAACCAATCAGCATTGAAGTGATATTTATAATTTGCATACTATATAATTGTACGGAGCAGCTGATTGGTTGATATGGACCACTTCTCCACTGGCTCACTTCTCCGCTTTTATCACTGCTTAGTACATGTCCCCCTCAGTCACACACAGGGGCGGATCCAGAAGAAAATGATAGGGGGGGGGACCATGGAAGGGGCAAGTACATTTGCATGCGGCTTCGGTGCATGTGAGGTGGCGCTTCTTATACAATGCCCACAGTTGTAGCACTCATTATGCAATGTCCACTGTACTGGTAGTGCCCCTTATATAGACCCCATAGTAGTGGTGCCCCTTATGCAATGCCCGTATTGCCTCCAGTAGTAATGTTGCCTGTAGTAATGCCCCCAGTCATTTAGCGCCCTAGTAGTTATGCCCCCAGTGGTAATGCCAATGCAGTTATGACCCCAGTAGTTTACCCTCGCCCCCTTTAGTTTAGCCTCCCAGTGGTAATGCCCCCAGTAGTTTGGCCCCTGTAGTTATGCCCCCCTTGTAGTTTAGCCCCCAGCAGTTTGGCCCCCAAGTAGTAAAGCGCCTGTAGTTACGCCGCCAGTAGTAATGCCCTCCTTTGTAGTTGGCCCCCAGTAATAATGTCCCCCAGTAGTTTGCCCTCAGTAGTAATGCCCCCAGTTGTAATACACCCAGTACATGCCACCAGTAATAATGTCCCCCAGTAGTTTGCCCTCAGTAGTAATGCCCCCAGTTGTAATACACCCAGTACATGCCACCAGTAATAATGTCCCCTAGTAGTTTGCCCCCAGTAGATGCCCCCCAGTAGCTGCCCCCAGTAGTAATGCCCCCAATAGATGACCCCAGTAATAATGCCCCCAGTACTAATGCCCCCCCAGTAGTAATGCCCCTTGTTGATGCCCCCCAGTAGGAATGCCCCCCCCAGTAGTAAAAAGTGGACCACTTCTCCACTGGCTCACTTCTCCGCTTTTATCACTGCTTAGTACATTTCCCCTTCAGTCACACAAAAAATGATAGGGGGGGCACCATGGAAGTGGCAAGTACATTTGCGTGCGGCTTCGCTGCATGTGAGGTGGCGCTTCTTATACAATGCCCACAGTTGTAGCGCTCATTATGCAATGTCCACTGTACTGGTAGTGCCCCTTATATAGACCCCACAGTAGTGGTGCCCCTTATGCAATGCCCGTATTGCCCCCAGTAGTAATGTTGCCTGTAATAATGCCCCCAGTCATTTAGCGCCCTAATAGCTATGCCCCCAGTGGTAATTCCCCTGCAGTTATGACCCCAGTAGTTTACCCTCGCCCCCTTTAGTTTAGCCTCCCAGTGGTAATGCCCCCAGTAGTTTGCCTGCTTGTAGTTTAGCCACCAGTAGTAATGCCCCCCTGTAGTTTGCCCCATTGTAGTTTGGCCCCTGTAGTTATGCCCCCCTTGTAGTTTAGCCCCCAGTAGTTTGGCCCCTGTAGTTATGCCCCCAGTAGTTTAGCCCCCAAGTAGTAAAGCGCCTGTAGTTACGCCGCCAGTAGTAATGCCCTCCTGTAGTTTGCCCCCCAGTAGTTAGCCCCTTTGTAGTTGGCCCCCAGTAATAATGTCCCCCAGTAGTGTGCCCCCAGTAGATGCCCCCCAGTAATAATGTCCCCCAGTAGTTTGCCCCCAGTAGTAATGCCCCCTAGGAGTTTGCCCCCAATAGATGACCCCCAGTAGTAATGCCCCCAGTTGTAATACACCCAGTACATGCCACCAGTAATAATGTCCCCTAGTAGTTTGCCCCCAGTAGATGCCCCCCAGTAGCTGCCCCCAGTAGTAATGCCCCCAATAGATGACCCCCAGTAGTAATGCCCCCAGTAATAATGCCCCCAGTACTAATGCCCCCCCAGTAGTAATGCCTTGTTGATGCCCCCCAGTAGGAATGCTCCCCCCAGTAGTAATGCCCCTTGTTGATGCCCCCCAGTAGTAATGCCCCCAGTAGATGCTCCCCGAGTAATAATGCCCCTAGTAGTAATGACCCCCCACTCAGTAGTAATGTCCGTTGTTGATGCCCCCCAGTAGTAATATTCCCCCGTAGATATTTGTTGAATACACCGTTGGCGCTCCCACCCCAAGAACAAAAAGTCACGTGATAGTCTTGGTAAATAGTCCCGAAATGAATCCTATGTTTCACTTGAAAAATTCTTCTTTCTAGATGTTAATTCTTCTCCCAAAATTAATTCGAGATTTTTCCTTGTGTGGAGGTGTTCGTCATAGAAAGAAGAGATAGCACATATAGTGTAGTAATTCAAAATAAAAAGTGAGTTTATTGAATTAAAATTCATAAAATGCTCATATCCAATAAAAGTGACAAATTCACTATATAGTAAAATTGGAACCGTACCGTGTCAGGCTCCCAGCATGGAGCAATGAAAAGAGTGAAATTGGAAGGTTCCGGAATTCCTCCCTCCTCCCCTCATGCAAAACACCGGCCGCAGGACCTGGTAGGGTTCTCCTGGTATTCTGGATGCAGGTAGATGGATCATTCAGTGCCCCCAACGCGTTTCGAGTTGTATCTAACTCTTCCTCAGGGCAAAATCCGGAACCTTCCAATTTCACTCTTTTCATTGCTCCATGCTGGGAGCCTGACACGGTACGGTTCCAATTTTACTATATAGTGAATTTGTCACTTTTATTGGATATGAGCATTTTATGAATTTTAATTCAATAAACTCACTTTTTATTTTGAATTACTACACTATATGTGCTATCTCTTCTTTCTATGACGAACACCTCCACACAAGGAAAAATCTCGAATTAATTTTGGGAGAAGAATTAACATCTAGAAAGAAGAATTTTTCAAGTGAAACATAGGATTAATTTCGGGACTATTTACCAAGACTATCACGTGACTTTTTGTTCTTAGGGTGGGAGCGCCAACGGTGTATTTAACAAATATCTGCTGTCCATTAGTCATTTAGGTGACTGGGAGTCACCAGAATACACCCAGGCTGCCTCCATTTTCACCAAGCGCTATTCTCTGTTCCACTCACATTTTGCTTTCTGTAAATATTCCCCCGTAGTTTGCCCCCAGTAGATGCCCCCGCTGCACTGAGGAAGAGAAAACACAACATGCTTACCAAGCCCCGTTCCCGCTTCCAGACCGCTGCAGTCCTCCTCCTCTTAGCGTCCTCTCCTCAGCACTATGAGAGAGACGTCATGACTGACGTCTCTCCCATAGCGCATGCCGCACAGTGACAGCGCCGGAAGCCGGATCTCAGTACTGAGCTCCTGCCTCCGGCTTTCAGTGAGGAGAGACGGGCGCCTGCTGGTAACACAATCTCAGCGGGCGCCCGTCATCTCCCTGTGCGGCACCGGGAGGTACGGAGGCCACAAATGACAGGGGGGGGGGGGGCACCCCCCCTGGATCCGCCACTGGTCACACACAATATAGAAGGGTCATATATCACATTAGCAGTGTTGTATGATGGTTTGCTAGTGCGCATGCGCAGTGGGCAGCTGAAGTCTGGGGCTCCGCTGGGGGGCACAGTCAGTTTCTCCTTCCTGGTGTCAGCTATCGGAGCAGCCACTGTAAGGAAGCATGTGATGGCAATGCTGCCTGGACTTTGGGCAGGCCCGGGTGCTGGGGGGGAGGGGGGGGGGGAGGGTCACTGGAGTGGGCGCAGCTATCTCATATATGTATCTTTGGTACAGCATCGCAGGGTAGGTGGGGGGTTGGGGTTACGTGTCCTCTGCACTTCTCCCTCTCTGCGTCACTGTGCCATGGTGGCTACCATTGCAATCCTGGCATGGAATGGAGAGAGCATCTCCATCAGAAATTAGATACATTGATCATTGCCACCTTAGCCTATACAGGATTATACATGTCCTATTCCCCTATTGGTTATGCGCAGTGGTTCTCAAACTGTGTGCCGCTGGGGTGCCTCAGGGCACTTGCAGGGGTGCCCTGGGTTGGCGGTCCAGGACCAATTCAAATAATTTATGGTCAATGTAACATGCAAAACCAGTGCTGGTGGCTGCCAATCATAGGGGGAGATGTACTAAGGGGTCTATTTACTAAGCCTTGGATCGAGATAAAGTGTAAGGAGATAAAGTACCAGCCAATCAGCTTCTAATTGTCATTTTTCAAACACAGCCTGTCACATGGCAGTTAGGAGCTGATTGGCTGGTACTTTATCTCCATTGATTTTAGTTCTATCCAATGCTTAGTAAATAGACCCCTTAAGCCTTGAAAAGTGATAAAGTGGAGAGTGGGGAGTACCAGACAATCAGCTCCTAACTGCCATGTCACAGCTGATTAGCTGGTACTTTATCTCTCTCCACATTATCACTTTTTAAGGCTTAGTACAGCTGCCTCATAAACTTTGTGGACAAACAGAAGCAAATCCTGTCCCTCACCACACAACAGAACCAAGGGGTGACACAAACACAATTTACCTCATTTAATATTTCTTTCTACATTTCTCGATGAGAAACGTGGTCAGTAGAGCGGTAAGGTTAGCATTGTTATACACGTGGAACGTTTGTGGTCAGGACAGACCTGTAACACTCACCCCGGGAGCGGCGATTCCCTTTATCCTTGCTGCCTCCTGGTCACTGACAAAGTCATGGTAGAGCACCACATATGGATCCAGACTGACAATCTCCTTCTTCAGGGGCTGGAGTGTGAGGTAAGGGCTGTTGTTGGTGTCTAACGAACACAGGATTGCTGGGTCCTCGTACAGCTTTGTCTACAGGGAAATAGGCCGCAGATTTGTGTTCCCTGTCAGCATTATACACAAAGCCACTAACCTAGCAGTATCCGGACTCCAGGTCGACAGCACAAAGGACGACACACTTTAGGTCGACGCCAATTGGTCGACACACCTTAGGTCGACATGGACAAAAGGTCGACATGGAAAAAGGTCGACATGAGTTTTTCACGATTTTTTTCTTTTTTTGAACTTTTTCATACTTAACGATCCACGTGGACTACGATTGGAACGGTAATCTGTGCGGAGCGAAGCGGTAGCGGAGCAAAGGCACCATGCCCGAAGCATGGCGAGCGAAGCGAGCCATGCGAGGGGACGCGGTGCACTAATTGGGGTTCCCGGTCACTCTACGAAGAAAACGACACAAAAAAAGCATAAAAAACTCATGTCGTCCTTTTTCCATGTCGACCTTTTTCCATGTCGACCTTTTTCCATGTCGACCGTTTGTCCATGTCGACCTAAGTGTGTCGACCAATTGGCGTCGACCTAAAGTGTGTCGACCTTTGTGCTGTCGACCCTGAGTCCCAGACCCAACCTAACACCACTCTTCTACTATATGGGGGAACATTGGGAAAATGACCAACATACAGTAGTCCAGGCCTGGCCAACCTGTGTCTCTCCAGATGTTGTGAAACTACACATCCCAGCATGCCCTGCCACAATTTTAGCAAAACTGTGGCAAAGCACGAGCAAAGCAAAGCCAGGCCTGATTTAGAGGGTGAATTATATACAGGCCTGCAGTAAGTCAATGACTTCCTGTATTATACTGTGCAGTCCCTGCAGGTAGCCTAACATAGGGACAATGCAGAAGTAAATATGGGGTGGGAGATGTGAGCCCAATATAGGAACAATCCAAAAAGAGGGACAGCTGGATGTGTCACTGGCATCGTTCTTCCATACCTGGGACCCCAGAGACTGGCACAGCCCCTCGTACAGGTCTCTTGTCCTCAGATGGGTGACGTTGGGTCTCTGCAGCCAGCTCTCCTCTGTATCTACGCTGGGCGGCCTCTCCTGTAACATCTTCTCATATTTGGCCACGTTTTCAGCCACTCTTCTGTTATCTGGATCTGCGGCAAGGTCAGGGAGAGAGGAGTAAGTGGAAGAAGATTCCCTCTCTACACTCACAGGTTTATTTACCGAAGTGCAGGTTTATAGAAGTGGAGATGTTGCCTATGGCAACCAATCAGCTTCTAGCTATTATCTTCTAGAAGGTGCTAGATAAATGATAAGTAGAATCTGATTGGTTGCTATGGGTAACATCCCACTTATATCAACCCGCACTTCAGTAACTGTACCCCTCAGTGCCTGATCAGCCAATAGGCTGCAGTCTATGGCACCAGTATTTGAGGGGGGGGGGGGGGGGGGGGAGAGGCACCACCTCCGAGGCAGGAGTCAGACAATGAAATTCAGACTGTAATGCGCTCCAGGCTGGCGTCAATGCAGAGCTTTCACTAAATTAACATCAAAAGCCGCCGATGACCCAGGGCCGTAACTACGCGTGTGCTAGGTGTGCCTGGCACACAGTGCAGTCACCCTGAGGGCGCAACTGGCCGCATCCCCGTTCCAGCGGCATTGTAATGAGTCACACTGACTCATTACAAGCTGCCTGAGCGAGGAGAGGAGCAGCTTCGGGGGCAGGGGAGAAGGAGGAGGAGGGAGGGGGAGGAAGGATCTGCAGCAGCGCACTGTAATTGGTGGCGGCGCAGCTGCAGCTGCCCCTCTCCTTCCACATAAGCTGGCCGACGCCGCTGCTGTGTGAATGCTGGAATGAAGGAAGTCCCCCTCCCTCCTCCTCCTTCTCCCCTGCCCGGGATCTGCTTGACTGCCCGCACCGGGAGCCTATCTGCCGTAATGTATAAAAAGGGGGACTGTCTGCCGTAATGTATAAAAAGGGGCACTGTCTGCCGTAATGTGTAAAAAGGGGGACTCTGCCTAAATGTGTAAAAAGGGGGATGTTGTCTGCTGTAATGTGTAAAAAGGGGGACTCTCTGCTGTAATGTGTAAAAAGGGGGACTCTGACGTAATGTGTAAAAGGTGGACTCTGTCTGCCGTAATGTGTAAAAGGTGGACTCTGTCTGCCGTAATGTGTAAAAGGGAACTCTACCTGCCGTAATGTGTAAAAAGGGGACTCCACTTGCCGTAATGTGTAAAAAGGGGACTCCACTTGCCGTAATGTGTAAAAGGGGCTCTACCTGGTGTAGTGGTGCTACTGTGCAGCATAATTTGAATAATGGAGACTACTGTGCACCGTAATATGAATTGGTATTATTTTGTGGCCACACCCCTACCCCATGAAGCCACGCCCCTATATTTTTGACGCGCGCACTGCCCCTATTTTACATAAGGGGGGGGGCGCCGATGCCGTTTCTTGCGCACAGCACTAAAATATCTAGCTACTGAGCAATTCAGCAGTTCTTATCCTTACATCTAGAAATAGGACTTTATACGTCATGGCTTCCCTCCCGCCCACCAGCTCTGATATTTTCTCTCAGTTGCAGGGCAACTGAGAATGAGATGCAGTTTGCGTCCAACAGCCCGGGCCCCTTACATCTGTAGGCCCCTTACGTAGGATTCCTGTAATATCCCTTTAATCCCTTGGAAAGGGACACATATGAATATCACGGGTTCTGTGACTGATTTTGCCCAGAACCTGTGTAAGTTATACTGTATGTGTCCCTGATTAAAAGGATATTATAGCAATCCTACCTGTACCTCGCTGATGCCCTCTGGAATGTAAGCTCCTGCGAGCTGGTCCCTCTGCCCTTTTCTGGCACTATGTAATGATATTGTGGTTTGTAATCGTGTATCTGTACATTTGTGAACTTGTCTGTGATTGTTGTTACTACGTAATGCAGTTACTAAAGTGGACATTCAATTATCAATGGAAAATGCCGACATGAACAGAATGTAGATACTGCATGAAATTTCGGCATTGGGAAAATGTGCCCATTAAGGTTAGAGTGACAGTGAACATGCACTGTCGGCATTGCACCAGTGTCGACGTACTAGTTGTTGACATAATCGATGTCAACATTATGTACATGTTGGCTCATTCGGTATCGACCTAACCATGTTGACACTGTCATGTCAAAATAAAGAATGTTGACATTTTAACCGTTTATATAATATATCAAACCCCTTGGTACTTTTGCAGTGTGTCTATATATTACAACCCTATGTACTATACAAAGCTACAGAACTCTTCCGGTGCCATAGAAATAACCCTAATAATAATAATAATAATAATAATTTATTATTAAACAGCGGAATGCAGTAACATACCCATAACACAGTACAGACATACAGTATCACATACCATAGAGCAGACACTCCCGGGAGAGGTATAGCGCCTGGGAAACGTTCCCTGCCTGTAAGACATATAGTAATACATGGTATATAATGTATAATATTCCAGGATATACAGGACGAGCGCTGGAAATGTGCTGCAGATATTCAGGACTAACAAAGCAGGAGGAGAAGTGAGCTCTGTGCTGGAGTGCGAATTGTTAGCTCATAGAACAAGGGTTATTTAATATGGTAACGTCAATATGCAATCTCTAGCATGGCGGCACTGTCATGATTGGGCAGCTGTGTTTATGGCCAGGTGCTGCAGGTGAGGTCTACAGCCCCCGATAATACACCAGCAATCTGCCGCCACCTTCCCATCAGTCCCTCACCCACTATACATTGTTATTATTATCCTTTATTTATATGGCGCCACAAGGGTTCCACAGCGCCTAGCAGAGTACATACACAAATGAGCAAGACAAGAAAAACAGCGACGTACAGTACAAGACAATGCAGGACAAGTACATGGTATACAGACATTGCTGCATCAGGTGACAGGACACTGAGATAAGTATCAGGCGACAGGACGCTGAGATAAGTATCAGGTGACAGGACGCTGAGATAAGTATCAGGTGACAGGACGCTGAGATAAGTATCAGGTGACAGGACGCTGAGATAAGTATCAGGAGACAGGACACCGAGATAAGTATCAGGAGACAGGAAGCTGAGATAAGTATCAGGTGACAGGACGCTCAGATAAGTATCAGGTGATAGGACGCTCAGATAAGTATCAGGAGACAGGAAGCTGAGATAAGTATCAGGAGAAAGGAAGCTGAGATAAGTATCAGGCGACAGGACACTGAGATAAGTATCAGGCGACAGGACACTGAGATAAGTATCAGGTGACAGGAAGCTGAGATAAGTATCAGGGGACAGGAAGCTGAGATAAGTATCAGGGGACAGGAAGCTGAGATAAGTATCAGGAGACAGGAAGCTGAGATAAGTATCAGGAGACAGGACACTGAGATAAGTATCAGGTGACAGGACACTGAGATAAGTATCAGGAGACAGGGAGCTGAGATAAGTATCAGGAGACAGGAAGCTGAGATGAGTATCAGGAGACAGGACACTGAGATAAGTATCAGGCGACAGGACACTGAGATAAGTATCAGGTGACAGGACACTGAGATAAGTATCAGGTGATAGGACGCTGAGATAAGTATCAGGAGACAGGAAGCTGAGATAAGTATCAGGAGACAGGAAGCTGAGATAAGTATCAGGAGACAGGAAGCTGAGAGAAGTATCAGGCGACAGGACACTGAGATAAGTATCAGGCGACAGGACACTGAGATAAGTTACAGGGAACAGGACGCTGAGATAAGTATCAGGTGACAGGACGCTGAGATAAGTATCAGGTGACAGGACGCTGAGATAAGTATCAGGTGACAGGACGCTGAGATAAGTATCAGGAGACAGGAAGCTGAGATAAGTATCAGGAGACAGGAAGCTGAGATAAGTATCAGGTGACAGGACACTGAGATAAGTATCAGGAGACAGGGAGCTGAGATAAGTATCAGGAGACAGGAAGCTGAGATGAGTATCAGGAGACAGGACACTGAGATAAGTATCAGGCGACAGGAAGCTGAGATAAGTATCAGGAGACAGGAAGCTGAGATAAGTATCAGGTGACAGGACGCTGAGATAAGTATCAGGAGACAGGAAGCTGAGATAAGTATCAGGAGACAGGACACTGAGATAAGTATCAGGTGACAGGACACTGAGATAAGTATCAGGAGACAGGGAGCTGAGATAAGTATCAGGAGACAGGAAGCTGAGATGAGTATCAGGAGACAGGACACTGAGATAAGTATCAGGCGACAGGAAGCTGAGATAAGTATCAGGAGACAGGAAGCTGAGATAAGTATCAGGTGACAGGACGCTGAGATAAGTATCAGGAGACAGGAAGCTGAGATAAGTATCAGGAGACAGGAAGCTGAGATGAGTATCAGGAGACAGGACACTGAGATAAGTATCAGGTGACAGGACGCTGAGATAAGTATCAGGTGACAGGACGCTGAGATAAGTATCAGGTGACAGGACGCTGAGATAAGTATCAGGAGACAGGAAGCTGAGATAAGTATCAGGAGACAGGAAGCGGAGATAAGTATCAGGTGACAGGACACTGAGATAAGTATCAGGAGACAGGGAGCTGAGATAAGTATCAGGAGACAGGAAGCTGAGATGAGTATCAGGAGACAGGACACTGAGATAAGTATCAGGCGACAGGAAGCTGAGATAAGTATCAGGAGACAGGAAGCTGAGATAAGTATCAGGTGACAGGACGCTGAGATAAGTATCAGGAGACAGGAAGCTGAGATAAGTATCAGGAGACAGGAAGCTGAGATAAGTATCAGGAGACAGGACACTGAGATAAGTATCAGGTGACAGGACACTGAGATAAGTATCAGGAGACAGGGAGCTGAGATAAGTATCAGGAGACAGGAAGCTGAGATGAGTATCAGGAGACAGGACACTGAGATAAGTATCAGGTGACAGGAAGCTGAGATAAGTATCAGGAGACAGGAAGCTGAGATAAGTATCAGGTGACAGGACGCTGAGATAAGTATCAGGAGACAGGAAGCTGAGATAAGTATCAGGAGACAGGAAGCTGAGATAAGTATCAGGAGACAGGAAGCTGAGACAAGTATCAGGTGACAGGACACTGAGATAAGTATCAGGAGACAGGAAGCTGAGATAAGTATCAGGAGACAGGAAGCTGAGATAAGTATCAGGTGACAGGACACTGAGATAAGTATCAGGAGACAGGGAGCTGAGATAAGTATCAGGTGACAGGAAGCTGAGATAAGTATCAGGTGACAGGACGCTGAGATAAGTATCAGGTGACAGGACGCTGAGATAAGTATCAGGTGACAGGACGCTGAGATAAGTGTCAGGGGACAGGACGCTGAGATAAGTATCAGGTGACAGGACGCTGAGATAAGTATCAGGTGACAGGAAGCTGAGATAAGTATCAGGGGACAGGAAGCTGAGATAAGTATCAGGGGACAGGAAGCTGAGATAAGTATCAGGTGACAGGAAGCTGAGATAAGTATCAGGTGACAGGAAGCTGAGATAAGTGTCAGGCGACAGGACACTGAGATAAGTATCAGGGGACAGGAAGCTGAGATAAGTATCAGGTGACAGGACACTGAGATAAGTATCAGGCGACAGGAAGCTGAGATAAGTATCAGGCGACATGACACTGAGATAAGTATCAGGCGACAAAAGCTGAGATAAGTATCAGGTGACAGGACGCTGAGATAAGTATCAGGGGACAGGAAGCTGAGATAAGTATCAGGGGACAGGAAGCTGAGATAAGTATCAGGTGACAGGACGCTGAGATAAGTATCAGGGGACAGGACGCTGAGATAAGTATCAGGGGACAGGACGCTGAGATAAGTATCAGGGGACAGGACGCTGAGATAAGCATCAGGTGACAGGACACTGAGATAAGTATCAGGTGACAGGACACTGAGATAAGTATCAGGCGACAAAAGCTGAGATAAGTATCAGGGGACAGGACACTGAGATAAGTATCAGGTGACAGGACGCTGAGATAAGTGTCAGGGGACAGGACACTGAGATAAGTATCAGGGGACAGGACGCTGAGATAAGTGTCAGGGGACAGGACACTGAGATAAGTATCAGGTGACAGGACGCTGAGATAAGTGTCAGGGGACAGGACACTGAGATAAGTATCAGGTGACAGGACACTGAGATAAGTATCAGGTGACAGGACGCTGGGATAAGTGTCAGGTGACAGGACGCTGGGATAAGTGTCAGGTGACAGGACGCTGGGATAAGTGTCAGGTGACAGTACACGAGGGAAGAGGGTCCTGCTTGTAAGAGCTTACATTCTAAGGGGGACGGGCAGACAGCTTGGGCTGACACAGATGGGGTAGACAGTGAGCATGGATGATTGATCACTCATCCCGCAGGGGTAGAAGGGGGAATTTCAGTAACTGCTGCTGGCCTGAGAGAGTCTTTGATAATAATGAACAAGATCTGATCCATGTATTTGTAGTCATACAGAATTGCTGCAATGAAGTCACCATTCCGCATCCTTAGAAAGTAAAGACCTGGAAAAGTCATTTAGTGCCGCAAGCTCCGTCCAGGATGAGGTTGTGGATTCTCCTTGTAAAATCCATCACCTCAGCGGATTATTTTACCATGTGAACAGGAACAGCTTCCCCACCGGCTACGTCCTAACACGCCAACACCATAAACCGCCTTCTGCTGACTCAGGGCAGAAACGGCCAACAACACACAGGAGGGTTTAATATAAACTGTGAGAGACTGACAGATGTAATTGGAGCAGTTATACGTTTGCTTTGGGCCATCAACCTAACTCCAATCCATCTGTATAGAGAAACGCTAGGGAGTGCACAGTGTGGAAAGCCTATGCACCCCTGAAAATAGCATCCCCTGCAAATGATGCTATGGGGGCACCACTTGGTGTTGGGGGAGTTCATCTGCTATCTTTTTCATTAGATCATTTAAAGCTGCGCCAAAATTCTGCACAAATGGCATTTTACAGAGGTGCAAAGCTCCGGGGATACAGGGCCTAATTTAGAGAATTAGCAAATTGAGCGATTATCGCACGACTGCGCATGCATAGCATTCGTATTGCGCACGCATGAGGGGTAATAGCGACAGAAATTGCGTACAAGTTGTAATCGCAATATAGCCGCTGTTTGACTCATAGGAAGCCGGCGTTTCTGGGCGGAAACCAGACGTTTTATGGGTGTGTCAGGAAAAACACAGGCGTTTTTGGGGAGCGTCTCTGACGTCAGCGCAGACCACTTCCAGCCCATCCCAGTCGCATATTACTGGCAGCCTCACATCTACTCAGACGGCAAAGTTTCTCTGATGTTCCGGGAATTGCGTATGCATCTGCGAGTGGATAGTGATCTGCGATGCATTCACAATTTTGCACGGGGAGTTTTATCTTCCTGACGGGGCGGCGTCTTTCTACTGGCAGATAACTGCAATTTCTCAGAACAGCGATCCATGGTGAATTAGACCCACAATCTTCAGCATTCCGTACTCAATTTTGAAATTGCATTTTGCAGAATTTATACAGACGTCAGATCGTGTTGCTTTGTAGCGTGGTTGGGTAGGACTGAGAATTCCGGACAACATAGAAATGATATGAGGGGGATTCCATATGGAAGAGTAAAAGTCCTCCTTAGAATCATAAGAAATTCGGCAGCGGGATGTGGAATGAGGCAGGCAGGTGACACTTTGTGCTGTGGGGGGAATGAGAACTGTAACATTCGTGTCAGCAGCATGAAAAGGATTGCAGAGAACATGACTGAAGAATGGGATTTACAGAGTGGTCATCTCCTTTACAGAATCTCGGGGACATCCTCACATCCCAGAAAAAAATCTACACACTTATGTGTTATATCTACTGCTATGGTTTTAAGGATAAAATGTTTATGGGTTTTTTTTTTCTTCAAAATATGGCACTTTAATTTGTGCAATAACTGTGAAGTAGGGAGATCGCACCGTTCTTCCACACGGGTGTGGTATATCAAATCGACAGTGTCTAGGTCGATAATGTTTAGGTCGACCACTATAGGTCGACAGTCACTAGGTCGACATGGATGGAAGGTCGACAGGTCTAAAGGTCGACATGAGGATTTTTTTATTTTGGGTGTCGTTTTCTTCGTAGAGTGACCGGGATCCCAAATTAGTGCACCGCGTCCCCTCGCATGGGTCGCTTCGCTCGCCATGCTTCGGGCATGGTGCCTTCGCTTCGCTCGGCACACTTTACCGTTACAATCGTAGTCCACGTGGATCGTTAATTATGAAAATATTCAAAAAAAGATTATTTTTTTTTAACTCATGTCGACCTTTAGACGTGTCGACCTAGCACATGTCGACCTAGAAACCCTGTCGACCTTCTATTCAAGTTGACCTAGTGACTGTCGACCTAAACATTGTTGACCTAGACACTGTCGATCTTCAGACCGGATCCCCTTCCACACGTCTATCCTCCTTATAGCAGCATCTGGAATATCCCTGGGGTTTGGGAGAGAGAGAAACTGAGGACTGTGCAGATTGCAGTGGTATCTTATTGCAATGCAGAATGAATGATTTTCTCCAGCTCTTCTCTGGTTCCTGTCCCAGCAGCACTGTGGTTATAGCAGGATATGACTTCCACAATATCCAGCTCTGGGGCTGATTCGGAGCTTGGAGCCAAGCTGAAAAGCAGATTTATGGAGATCTCCTCCTAGAAATCCTCCATCTCCCCCTGATAGAGGAGTGGTCATCAAAGCTGAATGGAGATCGGGCCTTGAACAGGAGAGGAGAGATTTATGGAGACCTCCTCCTAGAAATCCTCCATCTCCCCCTGATAGAGGAGTGGTCATCAAAGCTGAATGGAGATCGGGCCTTGAACAGGAGAGGAGAGATTTATGGAGACCTCCTCCTAGAAATCCTCCATCTCCCCCTGATAGAGGAGTGGTCATCAAAGCTGAATGGAGATCGGGCCTTGAACAGGAGAGGAGAGATTTATGGAGACCTCCTCCTAGAAATCCTCCATCTCCCCCTGATAGAGGAGTGGTCATCAAAGCTGAATGGAGATCGGGCCTTGAACAGGAGAGGAGAGATTTATGGAGACCTCCTCCTAGAAATCCTCCATCTCCCCCTGATAGAGGAGTGGTCATCAAAGCTGAATGAAGATCGGGCCTAACATTGAACAGGAGAGGAGAGAAGTTTGTCGGGTTCCCCTGTGTCTCTCTGAAATGGACAAGGACAATGGTGCTTCCATGCATTAGTACTTGTACAGTATAATGTAATTCGGTGAGGGGACACAACACAACATGACTCTCTTCCGGTTGAGATAGGACATCTATGGTCATATAATGCAACCAAGGTCAAGAACATGGCCTACAACTCATTCAGAGGGACATTAAATATTGCTGTAACTTACTTTATAGTAGGAAAAGGCCAAATAATCCAACGCATCTTCTAGAGAACCCATATCTTCCGTGAACCAGCTGCCGTAGGAGCCCCGGAACATGCTGACGGCTTCCTCCAGCCATGGTATAGCATGATAATAATCCTCCATATCATAAGCCACCTGCAGAACATGGGCAATTGTGGTGAGCAAGTTTTTCCCTTACTGTAGTATCGCTCTGTAGTGTCCTGCCAGGCCTCTGCTATGGGGATAAGATTTATACATTAAAGAAAGCCATGCCAGATCCATCAAAGTCATGATATTAGAGATGAGCGGGTTCGGTTTCTCTGAATCCGAACCCGCCAGAACTTCATGTTTTTTTTCACGGGTCCGAGCGACTCGGATCTTCCCGCCTTGCTCGGTTAACCCGAGCGCGCCCGAACGTCATCATGACGCTGTCGGATTCTCGCGAGACTCGGATTCTATATAAGGAGCCGCGCGTCGCCGCCATTTTCACACGTGCATTGAGATTGATAGGGAGAGGACGTGGCTGGCGTCCTCTCCGTTTAGACACTTGATTTACTAATTTTGGGGAGCATTAGGAGTACTCAGTAGTGTACAGTGCAGAGTTTTGCTGATAGTGACCAGTGACCACCACTTTTATTTATAATCCGTTCTCTGCCTGAAAAAAGCGATACACAGCACACAGTGACTCAGTCACATACCATATCTGTGTGCACTGCTCAGGCTCAGGCCAGTGTGCTGCATCATCTATTATCTATATATAATATTATATATCTGTCTGACTGCTCAGCTCACACAGCTTATAATTGTGGGGGAGACTGGGGAGCACTACTGCAGTGCCAGTTATAGGTTATAGCAGGAGCCAGGAGTACATAATATATTATATAGTGAGTGACCACCAGACACACAGTGCAGTTTATTTAATATATCCGTTCTCTGCCTGAAAAAAGCGATACACACAGTGACTCAGTCAGTCACATACCATATCTGTGTGCACTGCTCAGGCTCAGGCCAGTGTGCTGCATCATCTATATATATTATATATCTGTCTGACTGCTCAGCTCACACAGCTTATAATTGTGGGGGAGACTGGGGAGCACTACTGCAGTGCCAGTTATAGGTTATAGCAGGAGCCAGGAGTACATAATATTATATTAAAATTAAACAGTGCACACTTTTGCTGCAGGAGTGCCACTGCCAGTGTGACTAGTGACCAGTGACCTGACCACCAGTATATAATATTAGTAGTATACTATCTCTTTATCAACCAGTCTATATTAGCAGCAGACACAGTACAGTGCGGTAGTTCACGGCTGTGGCTACCTCTGTGTCGGCACTCGGCAGCCCGTCCATAATTGTATATACCACCTAACCGTGGTTTTTTTTTCTTTCTTTATACATACATACTAGTTACGAGTATACTATCTCTTTATCAACCAGTCTATATATTAGCAGCAGACACAGTACAGTGCGGTAGTTCACGGCTGTGGCTACCTCTGTGTCGGCACTCGGCAGCCCGTCCATAATTGTATATACCACCTAACCGTGGTTTTTTTTTCTTTCTTTATACATACATACTAGTTACGAGTATACTATCTCTTTATCAACCAGTCTATATATTAGCAGCAGACACAGTACAGTGCGGTAGTTCACGGCTGTGGCTACCTCTGTGTCGGCACTCGGCAGCCCGTCCATAATTGTATATACCACCTAACCGTGGTTTTTTTTTCTTTCTTTATACATACATACTAGTTACGAGTATACTATCTCTTTATCAACCAGTCTATATATTAGCAGCAGACACAGTACAGTGCGGTAGTTCACGGCTGTGGCTACCTCTGTGTCGGCACTCGGCAGCCCGTCCATAATTGTATATACCACCTAACCGTGGTTTTTTTTTCTTTCTTTATACATACATACTAGTTACGAGTATACTATCTCTTTATCAACCAGTCTATATATTAGCAGCAGACACAGTACAGTGCGGTAGTTCACGGCTGTGGCTACCTCTGTGTCGGCACTCGGCAGCCCGTCCATAATTGTATATACCACCTAACCGTGGTTTTTTTTTCTTTCTTTATACATACATACTAGTTACGAGTATACTATCTCTTTATCAACCAGTCTATATATTAGCAGCAGACACAGTACAGTGCGGTAGTTCACGGCTGTGGCTACCTCTGTGTCGGCACTCGGCAGCCCGTCCATAATTGTATATACCACCTAACCGTGGTTTTTTTTTCTTTCTTTATACATACATACTAGTTACGAGTATACTATCTCTTTATCAACCAGTCTATATATTAGCAGCAGACACAGTACAGTGCGGTAGTTCACGGCTGTGGCTACCTCTGTGTCGGCACTCGGCAGCCCGTCCATAATTGTATATACCACCTAACCGTGGTTTTTTTTTCTTTCTTTATACATACATACTAGTTACGAGTATACTATCTCTTTATCAACCAGTCTATATATTAGCAGCAGACACAGTACAGTGCGGTAGTTCACGGCTGTGGCTACCTCTGTGTCGGCACTCGGCAGCCCGTCCATAATTGTATACTAGTATCCAATCCATCCATCTCCATTGTTTACCTGAGGTGCCTTTTAGTTGTGCCTATTAAAATATGGAGAACAAAAATGTTGAGGTTCCAAAATTAGGGAAAGATCAAGATCCACTTCCACCTCGTGCTGAAGCTGCTGCCACTAGTCATGGCCGAGACGATGAAATGCCAGCAACGTCGTCTGCCAAGGCCGATGCCCAATGGCATAGTACAGAGCATGTCAAAACCAAAACACCAAATATCAGTAAAAAAAGGACTCCAAAACCTAAAATAAAATTGTCGGAGGAGAAGCGTAAACTTGCCAATATGCCATTTACCACACGGAGTGGCAAGGAACGGCTGAGGCCCTGGCCTATGTTCATGGCTAGTGGTTCAGCTTCACATGAGGATGGAAGCACTCAGCCTCTCGCTAGAAAACTGAAAAGACTCAAGCTGGCAAAAGCACCGCAAAGAACTGTGCGTTCTTTGAAATCCCAAATCCACAAGGAGAGTCCAATTGTGTCGGTTGCGATGCCTGACCTTCCCAACACTGGACGTGAAGAGCATGCGCCTTCCACCATTTGCACGCCCCCTGCAAGTGCTGGAAGGAGCACCCGCAGTCCAGTTCCTGATAGTCAGATTGAAGATGTCAGTGTTGAAGTACACCAGGATGAGGAGGATATGGGTGTTGCTGGCGCTGGGGAGGAAATTGACCAGGAGGATTCTGATGGTGAGGTGGTTTGTTTAAGTCAGGCACCCGGGGAGACACCTGTTGTCCGTGGGAGGAATATGGCCGTTGACATGCCAGGTGAAAATACCCAAAAAATCAGCTCTTCGGTGTGGAGGTATTTCACCAGAAATGCGGACAACAGGTGTCAAGCCGTGTGTTCCCTTTGTCAAGCTGTAATAAGTAGGGGTAAGGACGTTAACCACCTCGGAACATCCTCCCTTATACGTCACCTGCAGCGCATTCATAATAAGTCAGTGACAAGTTCAAAAACTTTGGGTGACAGCGGAAGCAGTCCACTGACCAGTAAATCCCTTCCTCTTGTAACCAAGCTCACGCAAACCACCCCACCAACTCCCTCAGTGTCAATTTCCTCCTTCCCCAGGAATGCCAATAGTCCTGCAGGCCATGTCACTGGCAAGTCTGACGAGTCCTCTCCTGCCTGGGATTCCTCCGATGCATCCTTGCGTGTAACGCCTACTGCTGCTGGCGCTGCTGTTGTTGCCGCTGGGAGTCGATGGTCATCCCAGAGGGGAAGTCGTAAGCCCACTTGTACTACTTCCAGTAAGCAATTGACTGTTCAACAGTCCTTTGCGAGGAAGATGAAATATCACAGCAGTCATCCTACTGCAAAGCGGATAACTGAGTCCTTGACAACTATGTTGGTGTTAGACGTGCGTCCGGTATCCGCCGTTAGTTCACAGGGAACTAGACAATTTATTGAGGCAGTGTGCCCCCGTTACCAAATACCATCTAGGTTCCACTTCTCTAGGCAGGCGATACCGAGAATGTACACGGACGTCAGAAAAAGACTCACCAGTCTCCTAAAAAATGCAGTTGTACCCAATGTCCACTTAACCACGGACATGTGGACAAGTGGAGCAGGGCAGGGTCAGGACTATATGACTGACAGCCCACTGGGTAGATGTATGGACTCCCGCCGCAAGAACAGCAGCGGCGGCACCAGTAGCAGCATCTCGCAAACGCCAACTCTTTCCTAGGCAGGCTACGCTTTGTATCACCGCTTTCCAGAATACGCACACAGCTGAAAACCTCTTACGGCAACTGAGGAAGATCATCGCGGAATGGCTTACCCCAATTGGACTCTCCTGTGGATTTGTGGCATCGGACAACGCCAGCAATATTGTGTGTGCATTAAATATGGGCAAATTCCAGCACGTCCCATGTTTTGCACATACCTTGAATTTGGTGGTGCAGAATTTTTAAAAAAACGACAGGGGCGTGCAAGAGATGCTGTCGGTGGCCAGAAAAATTGCGGGACACTTTCGGCGTACAGGCACCACGTACAGAAGACTGGAGCACCACCAAAAACTACTGAACCTGCCCTGCCATCATCTGAAGCAAGAAGTGGTAACGAGGTGGAATTCAACCCTCTATATGCTTCAGAGGTTGGAGGAGCAGCAAAAGGCCATTCAAGCCTATACAATTGAGCACGATATAGGAGATGGAATGCACCTGTCTCAAGTGCAGTGGAGAATGATTTCAACGTTGTGCAAGGTTCTGATGCCCTTTGAACTTGCCACACGTGAAGTCAGTTCAGACACTGCCAGCCTGAGTCAGGTCATTCCCCTCATCAGGCTTTTGCAGAAGAAGCTGGAGGCATTGAAGAAGGAGCTAAAAGGGAGCGATTCCGCTAGGCATGTGGGACTTGTGGATGCAGCCCTTAATTCGCTTAACAAGGATTCACGGGTGGTCAATCTGTTGAAATCAGAGCACTACATTTTGGCCACCGTGCTCGATCCTAGATTTAAAGCCTACCTTGGATCTCTCTTTCCGGCAGACACAGGTCTGCTGGGGTTGAAAGACCTGCTGGTGACAAAATTGTCAAGTCAAGCGGAACGCGACCTGTCAACATCTCCTCCTTCACATTCTCCCGCAACTGGGGGTGCGAGGAAAAGGCTCAGAATTCCGAGCCCACCCGCTGGCGGTGATGCAGGGCAGTCTGGAGCGACTGCTGATGCTGACATCTGGTCCGGACTGAAGGACCTGACAACGATTACGGACATGTCGTCTACTGTCACTGCATATGATTCTCTCAACATTGATAGAATGGTGGAGGATTATATGAGTGACCGCATCCAAGTAGGCACGTCACACAGTCCGTACTTATACTGGCAGGAAAAAGAGGCAATTTGGAGGCCCTTGCACAAACTGGCTTTATTCTACCTAAGTTGCCCTCCCACAAGTGTGTACTCCGAAAGAGTGTTTAGTGCCGCCGCTCACCTTGTCAGCAATCGGCGTACGAGGTTACATCCAGAAAATGTGGAGAAGATGATGTTCATTAAAATGAATTATAATCAATTCCTCCGCGGAGACATTGACCAGCAGCAATTGCCTCCACAAAGTACACAGGGAGCTGAGATGGTGGATTCCAGTGGGGACGAATTGATAATCTGTGAGGAGGGGGATGTACACGGTGATATATCGGAGGGTGAAGATGAGGTGGACATCTTGCCTCTGTAGAGCCAGTTTGTGCAAGGAGAGATTAATTGCTTCTTTTTTGGGGGGGGTCCAAACCAACCCGTCATATCAGTCACAGTCGTGTGGCAGACCCTGTCACTGAAATGATGGGTTGGTTAAAGTGTGCATGTCCTGTTTTGTTTATACAACATAAGGGTGGGTGGGAGGGCCCAAGGACAATTCCATCTTGCACCTCTTTTTTCTTTTCTTTTTCTTTGCATCATGTGCTGATTGGGGAGGTTTTTTTTGGAAGGGACATCCTGCGTGACACTGCAGTGCCACTCCTAGATGGGCCCGGTGTTTGTGTCGGCCACTAGGGTCGCTAATCTTACTCACACAGTCAGCTACCTCAATGCGCCTCTTTTTTTCTTTGCGTCATGTGCTGTTTGGGGAGGGTTTTTTGGAAGGGACATCCTGCGTGACACTGCAGTGCCACTCCTAGATGGGCCCGGTGTTTGTGTCGGCCACTAGGGTCGCTAATCTTACTCACACAGCTACCTCATTGCGCCTCTTTTTTTCTTTGCGTCATGTGCTGTTTGGGGAGGGTTTTTTGGAAGGGACATCCTGCGTGACACTGCAGTGCCACTCCTAGATGGGCCCGGTGTTTGTGTCGGCCACTAGGGTCGCTAATCTTACTCACACAGCTACCTCATTGCGCCTCTTTTTTTCTTTGCGTCATGTGCTGTTTGGGGAGGGTTTTTTGGAAGGGCCATCCTGCGTGACACTGCAGTGCCACTCCTAGATGGGCCCGGTGTTTGTGTCGGCCACTAGGGTCGCTAATCTTACTCACACAGCTACCTCATTGCGCCTCTTTTTTTCTTTGCGTCATGTGCTGTTTGGGGAGGGTTTTTTGGAAGGGCCATCCTGCGTGACACTGCAGTGCCACTCCTAGATGGGCCCGGTGTTTGTGTCGGCCACTAGGGTCGCTAATCTTACTCACACAGCTACCTCATTGCGCCTCTTTTTTTCTTTGCGTCATGTGCTGTTTGGGGAGGGTTTTTTGGAAGGGACATCCTGCGTGACACTGCAGTGCCACTCCTAGATGGGCCCGGTGTTTGTGTCGGCCACTAGGGTCGCTTATCTTACTCACACAGCGACCTCGGTGCAAATTTTAGGACTAAAAATAATATTGTGAGGTGTGAGGTATTCAGAATAGACTGAAAATGAGTGTAAATTATGGTTTTTGAGGTTAATAATACTTTGGGATCAAAATGACCCCCAAATTCTATGATTTAAGCTGTTTTTTAGTGTTTTTTGAAAAAAACACCCGAATCCAAAACACACCCGAATCCGACAAAAAAAATTCGGTGAGGTTTTGCCAAAACGCGTTCGAACCCAAAACACGGCCGCGGAACCGAACCCAAAACCAAAACACAAAACCCGAAAAATTTCAGGCGCTCATCTCTACATGATATGTTACTATTCAGAGTCAAAATGTATCGGTTCAGTGACTTTTGTGTTGGGTCATCCGATCCGGCTGTGCCAACCATCTTCCATCTCTTTCTCAGTCCTTACTAACTGCTGGTAGGAGTTGTGGGTCCACTGTCCGAGTCCGGTGCACAGTGACCCACAAAAGGGCAAAGTGACGTGGTGATCTAGTAACCAGAAAAGCTCTGGCCACCTCACAAAGGAGATTTATCAGACCTTCTACAGAGGAGGCGTCGCCTATAGCAACCAATCAGATTCTAGCTATCTATTATCTAGTCCATTGCTATCGACAACACCTCTTTGATAAATATCCCGCAGTGAATAGTCTCATTAAAATTAGTATTGGCCTAACCTACAGTTCTGCCGAGGGGGGGAGCGGGTGCTAATTATTCGGGACCAGGCCTGTTGGATGAGCTCGGGTGCCCCCTGTATACATACCTTGCTCCACTAGCAAGTCTCTCCTCTACGACGCCATCTAGCCAGTGGCGAATATCACTGGGAAGATCGTGCCGCCGAGGGGGAGGTACAGGTACGTTACTGTTCCCCCCCCACACTTTACTGAGAATCCACACCTGGCTGTGAGGAAAACGGCGCCCCTCTCATGCAATGTGCGGCCCTGCTAATTTTTCTGCGTATATTTTTTTTAACCTTTTTCGTGTGTGTTTGTGTGTGGGGTGGGGGGAGGTGGGGGGGCGGGGGGGCTGACCATGCCCCCGATAATGCCACACCCCACCACATATAGCACCTGGGTCGGCGAACCTCTCTACGGCCCTACTAATCTGTAATATGGGGGTGGCATGAGCGTAATCACCTATCCATCTATGTATTGAATTGTCCTGTTGGGACTTAATGTTGGAGATGACGTTTGTGCAGGTGCTGATATTGCAGAGTTATATAAGTACACACCAGCAGATGACTCACACTATGAACAGCCCAATTACTTAACCAGTGGTGTTGGTTTATTATTAGATAACAGGTACAGCCGTACTCACTGTTACGTGCACACTGATGATGAAGTGTAGCAGGGTTTCATACAGCTCCCCGGCAGCTGAGTGTATGCTGTAAAAAGGTAGCGGTGCAGGGATGCTGGAACAGTGTTATAGCAGGTAATAATCAGGTCATACTACACAGTAAAGAAACTAGATGGCCCCTGCACATGCTCAGTAGAGATTTCAGTGGCCATCTTGGGATAGGGCATGAAGCCTCCCTAGACAACAGGAAGACTGGAGTCTGCGCAGTAGCGAACTCCTCTTTCAACACTTAAAGCCCAAGGGCGGGATTTATCGTGCATTGCATATTGGATATGACACATCCCGCTACTTATTGCATGCATAGCAGCAGTTATTAATGTGATATGCATAAATAATTGTTAATATAAATGTTAATATAAATTCCTCTCTCCTTCCCTCCCCTCCACCTCCCCACTTGACCCTATTCCCTTCCGCCTTCTCCGCTTCCTCTCTTCTTCTGCCTGTTCCCATCTTGCCCATCTACTCAATCTCTTACTCTCATCAGGCACTGTCCCCTCTGCCTTCAAGCAAGCACTTGTCTCCCCTATTCTTATAAACCTACCCATGATTCAACCAATCTCTCCAACTACCGACTCATTTCTCTCCTCCCCTTTGCCTCCAAACTCCTTGAGTGTATTGTCTACAACCGCCTCACTGTCTTTCTTTCCTCCCACTCACTGCTTGACCTCTTCCAGTCTGGGTTCCGTCCCCTACACTCCACTGAAACTGCCCTCACGAAAGTCTGCAATAACCTCCATGCAGCCAAATCCAGGGGCCACTACTCTCTGCTTATTCTCCTTGACCTCTCTGCTGTTTTTGACACTGTAGACCACCCTCTCCTCCTGCAAATCCTTTACTCTATTGGTTTGTATGATACTGCTCTCTCCTGGCTGTCCTCCTACCTTTCTGATTGTTCTTTCTCTGTCTCCTCTCATGACTCCACCTCCCCTCCCGACTTCCTCTACCAGTAGGTGTCCCCCAAGGTTCTGTTCTTGGGCCTCTCCTTTTCTCTCTCTTCACATCATCATTAGGTGAGCTCTTTAGCTCTTTGACTTACAATATCATCTCTACACTGACGACGCTCAAATCTACCTTTCCTCCCCTGACCTCTCCCCTGCTCTCCTCACTCATATCTCCAACTGTCTCTCTGCTACCTCTTCCTGGATGTCCCAGAGCTTTCTTAAACTTAACATGTCTAAGACCGAGCTGATCATCTTCCCTCCCTCCGGCATAACCTTACCTCCCATGATTTCATTATCCATTGATGGCACAACTATCTCCTCTAGCCCCCAAGTGCGCTGTCTTGGAGTAATTCTTGACTCCTCCCTCTCCTTCAAACCACACATTCAGCACCTCTCACAAACCTGCCATTTCCATCTCAAAAACATCTCCAGGATCAGACCCTTTCTCACCCAGGACGCTACGAAGACCCTCATCCACTCACTGGTCATCTCCAGATTGGACTACTGCAATCTCCTCCTATCTGGCCTCCCTCAAAAATGCCTCTCTCCACTCCAATCTATCCTCAATGCTGCTGCCCGTCTCATCTCCCTCACCAAACGTACTACATCCACATCCCCTCTCCTGTGGGACCTTCACTGGCTCCCCTTCCCATTCACAATCCAATTCAAGCTTCTCACACTCACCTAAAAAGCCCTCACCCACTCCTCTCCCTCTTACTGTATATCTCTGACCTTATCTCTCTTTACACTCCCATCCATCCTCTTCACTCTACTAATGCACGCCGTCTCTCCTGCCTACTGATTACCTCCTCCCACTCCTACCTACAAGATTATGCACGTGCTGCTCCCTATCTCTTGAATTCTCTACCTCTCCCCATCCTACTCTCCACTTCTCTACAAAACTTCAAACGGGCGCTCAAGACCCACTTCTTCACCTAACCCAGCCAACTCTCATTCTAACCCTCTTGTCTATGCTCACTGTCTACCCCTTCTGTGTCACCCCGGTCTGTTAGCCCCTTACCTTTTAGATTGTAAGCTCACAAGAGCAGGGCCTTCTTTCCTCATGTGCCTTTCCTTTTCTTACTTACACTTTCTTATACTTCATACTCCCTTTGATGGCACCTAACCCCGGTTTTCTATACCCGTCCTATATTGTCTTGTGCTGTAAGTGCTGTTTTGTTGTTTGCTCATTTGATTACGTACTATGTAGTGGGCGCTGTGGATCCCTTGTGGCGCCATATAAATAAAGGATAATAATAATAATAATAATAATAATTATATAAAAAAAAAATCTTTCAACATAGTCAATGCCATGTATAGATGGTGTTGCCTATCTGGTACAATATCCATAAAGTTTAAATTTCTGGAGCCTAATACATATGGGGATTGCAGCTAACCTCAGAAAACGTTAGATTTCAGAGGTTTGGCTTTATTATACTCTTAGTACATACCGTCCCAAGCGAGAAGAGTTTAGGTCCCGATTGACTTTTTCCTTTCTGAACTACTAAACCCACAGAAAGAACTTTAATGTGTTAGTGGAAAATATATTTTGTTTTCAGGATCAACAGTGGAAACTTGCTTCCCTCTGGGATGTCCCTTGCTACAGAGAACACATATACCCAACCCGCTGCCGGAAGGTCTCTGCAGTTAGTTTACCTATTGACCAAAACTGTCTGAGCTTTATTACATATAACAGTGGTCTGGGAGTGTTTCCGTTAGTATTGCCTATAGTCATATAGTTGTGGTTTTGGTTAATGGATCACCCCTTGCGGAATATATTACTACTACAACCGTTACATGATCGTACTGTGCACCTGGAGAGATGTGCAGCTGGTATATATTATATATACACTTAGTGATCGTCCATATAAATGATCTTTTAGGAGGCCGGACTTCAGTACGTATGCCTGCAGCTATTGTGCTTATCAGGCACCCGGGGTCCCTCAGCACATACTGTACAGTGATTGCTGACACGACTGCAGCATTTCCCATGATGGGAGTTACACATTGATCTCATTACACCCAGTAATCGCCATGTCACGCCCTGTAAAATCTGCTGTAAATGCCTTGTGTAGCGATATTTTATCATAGATCAATTTCGACCGTTTCTGCTATTTTCCACATGGAAAAGGGCATTTCCGGGTACAAGGCACACATATGTTCTGCGTTAACGTAACACTTGCATTAGATTAAGCCCAGGCTTTGCTACTGACACGTGTTCAAATTTCCTTCTAATACATAAAATTTGGGATTTCTCAAACGGTGCAAGAAATGAAGACGGATCCTGGGGAACGTGATAGCTGCCAGACACATACAGTTCTGTACAGCATACTAATATAGACATCTGTGTGCAATACAGCGCTGTAACCTGAGACCCAGGCTGAGGCATCCCGTGTGTCCCATATTACATACTTTACATTCATTTATCAAGGGAAATAGTTTCCTGAAAGGTAAAGAGCAAGTTTTTTTTTTTAAACAGAGACCTGGGGCATCCAGTTACTTCATCTCTACATAGTATACGATAAAACCCCCAGTATATATCTGCCTGTCTGTTCGTACTAATCCCGAGAACCAATGGACGGATTTTGAAGTGGTTTTCACAATTCTATAGAGCATTTCTCGAGGAAGGTTTAGACGTATGAAACATTAATCTATGACAAAAGGGAGCCGAGCAGTGACAATTTTAGTGAAGCAAGTCAAAGAAAAAATGGCTGTCCAAGCTCTATACATAACAATGATGGACTTTATTTTAAACTATGTAGAGATTGATATTTATTATCCGGTTTCTCCAGAAAAATGGATGCAAGCCCTGTTTACTGATACAAAATAAGGAACCGAAGTTAAAAGGTGAAGGCCAGACTGGCAGAGGATGGGGGAGGGTATGATCGAAGGCGCATGCACAGCTGGCAGGTCTGAGAGTACAGGGCCGTAGACTGCCCAGGCTCGGTAAAGCAGGAAAGCAGGGGTGTAGCCTAATAACAGAGGTGTGCAGGGGGCAGAGGTAGATCTGAGTAACCCCTCTGTAGGCAATGTGATGGACAGGGGAGAGAGGCAACTGCGAATGACTGACAGGTAAGCAGTGGAGTTGGTGGAGGGCGGACTCGGGTCAGGGACAGGCACCTGCAACAAGTCCAGACCCGGGTAAATAGTACTTACTGCCCCTCCTCTTTGCGCTATTGTGAGAGTATACACGGTGCTCGCCCATAGTAAATACATCTGTTGTTGCGACAACACGTCTCTGTTTGAGGAGCAAGAATCCCAGTAATTCCATCAGATTTGCTGTTTTAGTTCAATTCCTGGTAAGAGTCTGTTTTGTGGCATGACAATTAAATAAGGCACAGGGACAGACACTTAATGTGGCTGGAGGTGACCTAAGTGGAGAATGTTTTCTCATGGACAACTTTATGTGGCCCTTTCTTGTGTCACGTCAAAATGAAGTCTCTGCATGTTCACGTCAGGAGGAAAAAGAACTGTCATCTACAAGGCAATCTTACAAGAGCTCAGCTAAAAAAGCCTATCGCCATAAATTCAAAACTGCTTACGTGCGAATGCTGGGCATGGTTGGCTGGACGAGGCGTGGGCTTCTCAGGCCACTGGCCAATTGTGTTTCTTATATTATTCCAGGATATTGGAGGGTGCCACCTGCTCCACACATCTATCTATCTATCTTGTTTTTACTCAGCCTCGGACCTTGTGGTCTGTGTATAGAGATTTTCCGTACCTTCCCAATATGGAAGCAGTCATCAGCCGACATGGTGGAGACCTGATCCGCTCTGTGCAGGAGACTGAAGTGTGAGCGGGGTCCAGTCTGGAATATTCCTTTCGCCAAACCCTTCACATTCAAGGCGTAGACATCCTGTAATCTCATGAGGGCTTTAGCGGCTCCTTCCACATCCTCCACTATGGGAAGTCTCGCTTCCACCTTCTCATAACCATCCTTCAGGGCTGGAGAGCAGAGGAGCAATGAGAAGAACATACATCATCAGAATCAGAAATAAACTATGGTGGAGATTTATCAATGTTGGAGCTTTATCTCTCTCTAAGATTTGATAAACCTCCCACTCAGTCTGCAAGATACTAGGTAAGACCCAATTCTGACTAATCCAATAAGTGACCTCACTGATTCCCTTCCTCATATTCCCCATTGTTTAGACTTGGAGTGATTATTACAGTTACCAAGGTATCTGAGGATACATACACCTCAAACCTAAGTGGACACAACTGACTTCACTTAAAGCCTCAAAACAATGGGGCGCACCTGCCTTTGATGTACAGTACATTAAAGATAGCCATACATTGGCTGATTTTGCTGCTTGGACCAGAGGATTATTGTTCCATTTGGCAATTTATTCGGGATGCCAAATCGGAAGAGATCTGGCCATTTGGCCCCATTGGCCAAGTGTTCAGACCAAGTCTAGACCCTTTGAGCATACCTCCTAGCTGTCCCAATTTTGGCGGGACAGTCCTGTTTTTCATGGTATGTCCCGCTGTCCTACCCGCGGGTCGCAGTGTCCTGCGAGTGGGGGGCAGTTGGGAGATCCCTCCCTGTCACTCGCTGCTTTGAGGAGAGCAGCGGTGAATAGATGGTGTGCGCATGCGCACAGCGTCTATTCCTGGCAGAGAGGGACAGGGGGCATGACCAGCAGCTCTCTCAGCGCCGTCCATGCCCCCGTAATGATGAAAATGGGGTGTGGCTTGCAACCGTGGCACTTGCCGCGAGGCAGCGCCCCCTCTTCGGTAGGCCATGCCCCCTAATTTCGGGCGTACGCTGATGTCTCTCCTTGGATGCCAGCAAAGTTGGGAGGTATGCTTTGAGGCCTGTTAGTGTAGCGAGAAGATGACAGATAGGTTAATGGCATCATCTATTGACCACATTTTCCACCATGTCCGATAAAAGGTCCAATCTGTTTATGGGAATCATTCTAGGAATCATTTACATTTTTCGGCCCATACATACTATAATGTCAGGATAATTGCAGTATGCATTATCCAATCTTGTCATTCTGCAGAAAGGTTGTTTCTTTTCCAAATAATCTACCTGTAGAACAGATCAGGGCTACTCCAGCGGGGCCCCGGAAACCGCAAGTTTCCATTTGAAGCCCACCATGCTACTTTCTGAATGAGGGAAGGATTTGGAATTTAAATATAAATTAACTGGAGACATCCTTTAAGGGCAAAAAGATTTGTTTGTGATGTATATTTTCTCAATTTGATGGTAATTCTTTACTGTCCTATGAAATATAATGTTTTTAAAAAAAAATTTTTGAAACTAACTTCAAACACTAGGGGCGGGATGTAATGCGGTGCGAGTTTTTAAGCACATTCCAAATCCTACCTTCTCGCACTTTGAGACGGTGCGAGTTGGCACCACAACTCGCAAATGTAATGCAGTGTGAGTTTTTAGTAAAAAAACCTCTACCTGCATGCAAGGTCTGGCGAAAAAACAAACCAGAAACCTAGGGGATAAACTTGCACATTGTAGTGTGACTTTTCATTACATTGTGCAAGTTTGACAGTAGCATGCACAGATCAGTGAGATTCGTGCATGCTTCTATCTGTAAAAGTAATGAAAGTGTTTAAAAATTTTTTTTTTTTAAAGTGCAGGCCCCCCCCAAAAGCATAACCAGCCGCGGGCTCTTTGAGCTGGTCCTGGTTGCAAAAATATTATGAAAAAATTGACTAGGCTGCATTTTAACAACCAGCACTGCGCTCTTGGACTGGTCCTGGTTCCAAAAATATGGGAGTAAAAAGACGTAGGGGTCCCCCATATTTTTGGAGCCAGCATCGGGCTCCACTAGCCAGGGAGTCAATGCCACAGCCAGGGGACACTTTTATACAGGTCCTCTGCTCCATTCATTGCTATGCTGGGAACTGCTAAATTGGAGAAACAACAAGGGTCAGCCCCAATTGACCTTGTGGTTAGAGGGGGAAACCACAAGGTCAGTTGGGGCTTGCCCTTGTGGTTACTCCAATTTAACGGTTTCCAGCATAGTAATGAATGGAGCAGAGCATCTCCATTCATAACTATGGGCAAGCCGCGATTGGCTGTGCCCTGGGAGAACAAAGCCATTCAGGAAACTGCTGCTATGGCAGCGGCTCCTGATTGGCTGGGGGTGCCTCTAATGATATTAGTCGCGTGAGGGGACCCTATTCGCGTAGTAGAAGTGTATGTGTAAACACACACTTCGACATGTCCGCTGGATCGGGTTGCTTGCAGTTTGTTTGTTTTTTAACCCCTGGGACGCCTACTTGGAATGAAGAGGACCGATCTACACCAGATTAGGCGAGTATAATTTTTTTATTTACAGGTACCCCTTGGATTCTACGTGGACACGGGGACCGAAGGGCTCTGTGGGGCACTAGGTAAGTATATTTCAGTGTGTAAGTGTGCATGTATGTTTAATTAAAAAGTTTTACTTTCATAGTGTATTTTTTTAACCATGACCTGCCCAAGAGCCCATTGCTGGTGGGTAGATACGGGGGAACCGTAGTCATTCCCCCCATAGTATTTTTTTTAACCAGGACCGGTTCGAAGAGCCCGGGGCTGGTTATATATTTTTTTTTGGGGGGTGGGGGGAACACCTGCCCATCTATTTAAACCCTCTACAGACAGGAGTATGCACGGATCTCACTATCTGTACATGCTTCTGCCAATCTCACCAGCCAGAAGCTGGTCTATTTATAGGCAAGACTTTGGTAATGTTCTAGGGGGGTCATTCAGATCTGATGGCGGGCGATCAGGTACTAACTGCGCATGCACCGCAATGCGTACGCGCGTCGGACAGCAACAAAGGGCATTGCCGGTCAGTGACGGGATGGTGCGAAAAATCCAATTGCACGGGCGTTCGCAATGTGATTGACAGGAGGAGGCAGTTTATGGGTGGTAAATGACCGTTGGGAGTGTCTGGAAAAACGCAGGGGTTCCCAAGCATTTTCAGGGAGGGTGTGTGACGTCAGCTCCGGTCCAGATCAGCCTGTTCTCATCGCACAGTAGGAGTAAGTCCTGGGCTGCGCAGAGATTGCACACAGTGAAAAAATCATTGGATGGTGAGTGAGGTGCGAACGGATTTGCAGATGTCCGCTGACTGAGGGATTTTTTGCAGCTTGGCGTACACATACGATCGCACACTTGCACAGCGAATATGCACTCCCCTTGGGCGGCGACTATCTGATCGCAGGGCAACAATTTTAACAGCCCAGCGATCAGATCTGAATGACCCCCTAGGTGTGATTTGTAAACTTGCATCCTATTACATTGCCCACGTTGTGTGTTTATCTGGATGCGAGTTTTGGGACTGTAGGAAATATGCCAGTTTGCATGTCTCCGTACCCCATTACATCGGTCGAGTTTGCAAAATTTGCAGGTTTAGTGCTAAACTCGTACATTTGTGCAAACTCGCTGTGCATTACATTTGGCCCTAGTTCTCCAGATAATTGCTGAAGCACAGACTTAAAATGTGCCCTCTGACTCTTGGCTACAGAGGCAACAGTGTATGAGATGAGAGGAATGTCTAAAGTTTCCCCAGGGCCACTGTCTGTTATATAACACGTCCAGGCGTTATAATGAGTCCTCACAGTTCTCGTGGTTCCTTAACTCGACAAATTGTCTTCTGTAAGACAGATGTCAGGGACGATGTAGCTGGAATCTTCACTCCTGGCAGCTTCTAATTAAATGAACACAACTCAAAGTCTTTAGCTTTATTGGATAATTTGAGGCCACGACGCCCTATGTTCCCTGGCAGATAGATTATAGGTTTTTGTTCTTGGGTCAAGCAATAAATCTCCATCAATCAACCAGTGATGAAAGCTGAGATAGGAAGTCCATGAGACTCTGGTCTGACCTGTGACAATACTGCCTCATTAGTGATGACCAGCTTCAGTTTCACATTTCCCAGGAGAGCAGACCATGGCAAATACTCAACAATATCTTTGTTTTGTTTCAAGCAAAATGATATAAGGTCCATGATTACAGCTTGGGGTACGGTCAGCTGCCGTATGGTAGGGATTTATAATGGGTAAAGATTAACACTATTAGAGTACTGTATGTTAAGAGGAGACTCTGCTATTTGAAACAAATGCTCTGTAAGAAAATATTTGGGTTTTTATTCCTATCCATTCCCAGTTTACCCCATTTACACTTATCTCTGCTTTCTCTTTACCTCTGCTTTTCTTTTACCCCTGCTGTCCCTTTACCCCTGCTTTACCTGAACCCCTGATTTCCCTGTACCTCTGATTTCCCTGTACCTCTGATTTCCCTGTACCCCTGCTGTCCATATACCCCTGCTTTCCATTTACCTCTGCTGTCCCTGTACCCTCTGCTTTCCATTTACCTCTGCTGTCCATATACCCCTGCTTTCCATTTACACCTGCTTTCCCTTTACACCTGCTGTCCCTTTACACCTGCTGTCCCTTTACCTCTGTGTTTCCTGTACCTCTGCTTTCCCTTTACCCTTGCTTTCCCTTTACCTCTGCTTTTCCTTTACCCCTGCTGTCCCTTTACCCCTGCTGTCCCTTTACCCCTGCTGTCCCTTTACCCCTGCTGTCCCTTTACCCCTGCTGTCCCTTTACCTCTGTGTTTCCTGTACCTCTGCTTTCCCTTTACCCTTGCTTTCCCTTTACCTCTGCTTTTCCTTTACACCTGCTGTCCCTTTACCCCTGCTGTCCCTTTACCCTTGCTGTCCCTTTACCCCTGCTGTCCCTTTACCCCTGATGTCCCTTTACCCCTGATGTCCCTTTACCCCTGATGTCCCTTTACCCCTGATGTCCCTTTACCCCTGCTGTCCCTTTACCTCTGCTGTCCCTTTACCTCTGCTGTCCCTTTCCCTCTGCTGTCCCTTTACCTCTGCTGTCCCTTTACCTCTGCTGTCCCTTTACCTCTGCTGTCCCTTTACCTCTGCTGTCCCTTTCCCTTTGCTGTCCCTTTACCCCTGCTGTCCATTTACCTCTGATATTCTCGCTGGCCTCTGGACTGTTCACCACATTCATCCACTCGGACTGCAGCCTCTTTAACAAGGTGTAGGCAACAATAGGGTCCGACACTGGAGTATCAGCCACGTGGTGAAACGCTGTCACTTTCCTATAGAACCTGAAAGACATAAAGAGATTGTTTTGTATGGACAGTGACCCGAGCCCTTTGTACGCAGTAATATGCTGATGCTGCAGTGGGTGTCTTGTGTAAATAGATGCCTCCTGCCCAGGGGTGTATCTTCCTATTGGCCAGGATGGCACTCGCTAGGGGCGCCAGGCAAGGAGGGGGCGCCGCCTGGCTGTGCCACCCGCGGCCAAAGGATAGAAAAGCAGTACTGTCAGACTGTACCTGGTGAGAGTCTGTTACTAGTACTACAGTAACTGACTCACCAGGTACACAGCAATTGTTAGATATTGTTAAGATAATAAAAAAGTGTCAGTGTTTGGGAGAAGGGACTGTAGTACCTGGAAAACTACACGATTTTCATGTATGTTAGATGTAAGTAAGTAGAAAGTAAATGAAAACTTTAACTTGTAGAGTGTAATAAAGAAAATACATATCTTATCTATTTCAAGGCCATGTTCAAGGAAATGTATATCAGTTAATTGTATAATTGATCATTTTATCTTGGAAGTGATGGCACCCTGATGTTTTTTTCTAACAGGAAACACTCCTTCCACCCAACTAATAGTGTTTGGTTAATGGCTGGGTCAATTTGAGGCTCATCTCACTGCAGCTCATTAGTATTTAATTCAGGATGCAGTCAAGATGCCGGCATTTGGCATCCCGGCGGTCGGAAAGCTGACGCCAGCATCCCGAAACTGCTCAGAATGCTGATGCTGGCATCTCAACATAGATAGCGATGCAGAATGCCAAAATCCAGATCGAGTTGGTGCCAAAGTCTCCACTGTGAAGCTACGTGGGAGGGTTAGGGTTAGGCTGCAAGGGCGGAAGGGCTAGGCTGCAGGGAGTGAGATTAGGAAGGGTGGGTTAGGGTTAGGCACCACTGAAGAAGCTTTTGGGGGAGGGGGGCAGGTTAAGGTCAGGCTGTGGGAAAGGTGGGTTAGGGGGGAGGGATGGTGTAACGTGAATACGAGACACTACTGCGGTGTAATGTGAATAAGGGACACTACTGTGTGGCATAATTTGAATTGGAAATACTATTGTGTCCACCTCCTTCCCCACAAGACCATGCCCCATTTCCAATACTCACACCTTATTCCATGTGTGTAGGGAGGGCGCCAGCTCCCTACTTTGCCAGGGGCACTCGGACCCCTAGATACACCCCTGCTCCTGCCGACCTCTCTGATCCGCTAATGTGTTGGAAAGGCAGGGCATTGTCACCTCTTCACTGCCCCCAAAGGGCTGCAACAGGTCAGTCATGGTGTGGCTTAGGGGACACTGTGACTGCCGTCGCAGAAACCGATCTGCCCCTGAACAGTACAGGTCCTGCGCAAACCACCAACCTTCACTGCTGACCACTGTGTCACAACTGCTGACCGCTGTGTTATAGTCACTTACCACTGTGTCACCACCGCTTGTGGAACTACAAGTCCCACTGCCACCACTGCACGCTTATTATCCTGTGCAAAGCCCAGACGCCGCACACTACCTCTGGTAACCCGCTCCGGGCTGGATCTATTGCGTGCTGCGTGTGTCTGAGTTGTGCTGCATTAACCCTGTGTTGTCTCACACACTGTTGTTCTACCTGACTAATACACACACACACCGCTGACACCTATCCGCACCATAGGTTCTGCCAATATGTGTGTGACTGAGAATCAGCCCCTCTGCGCCCGTGTTATTATACGTGGCTAAACCTCTGAAAACGGCGGTATCAGAAGCTTGCCCGCGTTATTCGATTTGCCGCATCTCGCTCCGGGGTCGTGTGCACTTACAGTAGCTGCAGCGGCTGTCTCATTATAGCATTATAATCACATTCTGGATCTATAGCAATGTGACCATGTGGATCCCATTATATGCCTTATTCCCCGGCCTCTATCACAGATATCACTGACATTTCTCCCATCCACATCCTCTGTGACCTCACGGATCTGACTCATGCTGTGATTACGTGATGCAGTCTTACATGATGCATGCAGTAACTGTGCTATTGGAGGAATACATTACAGCAGGAGCCACTCACCTTACACAGCCAATGAGAACATTCCACAGCTTAGCGTATAGAGACTTGGGACCCAATAGCTAACACCGTATCTCTCTGATGGCCTTAGCCGTTGTAGCCCATACTTACCTGCATTGGTGACTCCCTTCTGAGAGACCCATGTTTTTTTAAAAATGACAGTTAGGAGCTGATTAGTTGGTAGTTTATCTCCGTCTACTTTATCTCTCTCCAAGGCTTAATACATCTGCCCCCAAGCTTGGAGAGGGGATGCAGCTGACTGCTGATGTGGGCAGGACTGGGCACTTCTTGTCATTGGTCCCACCCACGCAGGACATAATGCCGCAAATTGCGGGCCTGTGAGGAGGGGGACCGGTCAGAATGATGCAATTCTTGTAGTTTCATATTGCCCCAACCCTTCCTCACAGTCATGCGATTTGCTGAATTTTGCCTCCTGTCCATCCTGTTTTACTAGGACGTGGGTGGTATGTAGGGGAGGGCTACCTACTGTTCCAAGATTCTGGGGAACTCCCAGATGTTAGGGGTGAATAGGTAAGTATGAGAATAGCTAAGACAGTCCTGAATACTGATAGTGGGATCCCGATAGCAAGTTCTGTGGTCAGGTACTGGGGGGAGGATTAGGGTTAGGCTGCAGGGAGGTGGGTGGGATGGGGTGGGGGTAGGGTTTGGCTGCGGGTGGGCTAGGGTTAAGCTGTGATGGGGTAGGTTGCAGGGATGTGTAGTTAGGGGAGGCAGTGCCTCCCCTGTGATTAATTATTAAAATCATACAAAGAAGATAATTATGAGACATAGTCTGTGTCATAAGTATCTTCTTTATTTAATTGTAATAATTTTATGTGTTTAAATTACTTTGGGAGGCACTGATAGCAGTACCTCCCATAGATAATGGGAACGGAGGCAGAGCGGGGGGGCGGGGCCAAGCACTGGACTGTAAAAGCCCAATAAAAAAGATAGGGAAAGCGGCACTGAAACAAGTGCCTCGTTGACAGGGACACCACCCCCATGTCAGCGAGGCAACTGTGATTGGACAGCGGATTCAGTGCTGGATCCACTGTCCAATCACCCACACGCAACGCTGGAGGCGGAAGTGTCGGCGGGACCTGGCGTTGGAGCTACGGCAGCGACGGCCCTGAAGCGGGAGTGAGGGGTGAGTGCAGTCTCTCTCTCTCTCTCTCTCTCCTTGGACAGAGTGCTCACCTCTCCACTTGGCCCTCCAGATCCCGGATTTGCAGCAGGTAGAACTCCTTGCTTTCCTGGGACACCGGCTCCGCTGCCGCCTGTTGCCCCGGTTTCCCCTCCTTCCTGGCGGCGGCGATGCCCTTCCCCTTCTTCTTGGGCGGCATCTTGTGATCCCCGGTGCCATGCCGGGGCACTCAGACTAATGTTGCCAGACGTCCCGTTACTAAGCAACGGGGAGTAGGCGGCTCCGCTGTCAGTGACTGAGCGAGCCGGGCGTGTTCCACACCCTGATCTGCCACATGGACTTGTCTACATGGACAAGTGGACGTGACCGGCGTGAGATGTAGGTAAGTATGTGTGTCTGTGTGTGTGTGTGTGTGTGTGAGTGTAAGTGTGCTTTAAAATTTTTTTACTTTCAAGGTGTGTGTGTTGTGTTTTTATTTGGGTATTTTTGTTGTTGTAGAACTACAGGTACCAGCGGGCCTGTTATTTCCCCGCATGCTGGTACTTGAACACACTTATGGCTATCAGCCCGGCACCCACCGCCCAGGGGTGCTGGGGACAGCCTCGGGCTTCACCCCTGAACCTTGGGTGCCTGGAGGGGGGGACCCCTTGATTTAAGGGGTCCCCACTCCTCCAGGAAACCCCGGCCATGGGTGACTAGTTGGGGGAGGGTAATGCCATGGCCGCATGGGACCTACATAAATGTGTCTCACGGCTGTGGCATTATGTCCCTGGCTAGTGGAGCCCGGTGCTGGTTTTAAAAATATTAGGGAACCCTACAACTTTTGTCCCCCGTATTTTTGGAACCAGGACCAGACTCAGAGCCCGGTGCTGGTTGTCTAAATACGGGGAACCCCTGTCCAATTTTTTCCCAGTATTTAAACAACCAGAGCCCGAGGCTGGTTATACTTAGGAGGGGGGACATCACGCATTATTTTTTTTTACATTTTTTAACCCATTCAGACCCTTTTCCATTAAGTTAATGGAATCCCTGGACAACAAAATTGCATTCATGTCCTCCTCCCGCTCCCTCCCCAGTCCCAAACACTAATTTTTTTATTTTTTCCTATACAAATGTACAATATATTACAAGTATGATGAGCAGGCAGGCAGCGGACATTGGCGGCATCGGACTGAGATGCAAATTAGTGGCGGAGGGCTGGGTCAGTTAATGGTGGGCGAGTTTGTAAGCCATTGGCGGTGGCAGCGGACATTGGCTCAGGGGCAGTAGCGGGCATTGCCTCGGCGGCGGTAGGGGTCATCGGCTGGATTCGGCGGACATTATGGCTGTAGTGCCTCACCAGCCACTGACTTCACCGCACGCCACTGGTAGGTTGGGGATAGGCTGCAGGATAGGGGGTTAGGGTTAGGTCGCGGGGGAAGGAGGTTAGGGTTTGGCTGTGGAAAGACTGGGTTAGAGATGAGGTAGAGATAAAATGACGGGATCCGTCTCTGGAGTTAGATCATCAGGACGCCACTGTCAGAATCCTGAACATCGTTGTTATGACTGCTGGGATTTCCTAACCAATCCGGCTACAATATTGTCACATTTATTGGAGAGGGATCCTTTGGGTGCTGCTCGCGTGCTTTAGCGCTTCTGGATCTAAAACCGGGAAGTAAAGATTTTCCCTTGATATCTTGGAAACACTTATTTTAGTAGACCGATGTGCGGTGGTTAGCGGGGAGGTTGTGACGCTTCTTACAGCGACCGCAGTCAGTTCTTTTTCATGGGATTGCAGCATTGAATGTAACCACTACGCAGAAACGCGTCATTTCTCGCTTGAAGCCATTGGCGATGCAGTGTAGGACGGAATAATATAGATTTATATCACGTGTCTGACACACATTATGATTTCCTCAGCTGTTACAGAACTTCCCTTTGTAACAGTAGAAGTGATCTGGATGCATAGTCCCGGACGGAGCAGCTGCAAAACAGAAAACTGGGACTGCACTCACTAGATAGGAGTCTCTCCCTCAGTCTCACAGGCAGCAGCTGCTCCTACATTACACACAACAGGCTCCATTTATGACACGCAGCCCCCTTCAGCTGTGCCGCTGTTCAGCAATCCTTTACCAGGGGTTTCTCTGCTGCACTGGCAGGCTGACACTGCGGGCAAAGTGTCCCTGCAAAATGCACGTGACCGGGGGGGACGCTTCACTTCAGCCTGTCATCGCCTTCCACCGCTTGTGAAATTGCGCAGTCGATAGTGATGCGGTTTTTTGTGGCGATACGTGGGCTGCAAAAGAGATCAGTCACTTCACTGTGGCTGATAGGAGGAAGCAGTGAGGACCCTTCTATATGCGGGCTCCTAGTTCCACTGCTCATGTGCGACATGGGAAACGCGGCTTACGCCCGCTCTCATCTATCAACATCGGTCAGCGAAGCACTAAAGCCGGGTACACACTGGGCGATTTCAGCCTAAAACATAAACGATAACGACATAAATGTCATTATCGTTTATTTTTTAGGATTATCTCGTCCAGTGTGTATCGGGGTAATATTGGTGTAGAATGTATGATGCTCGCTCCCGTACGCCGTACAGCGATCACCAGTATTGAGATGACATGCCGATCCACCCGTCAATGTCGGGCTGCGCTGCATGTTCGGGAATAGCGGCGGTGACGTCACTGAACAATATCATTGAGCGATAACGTTCAGTGTGTATGCACTATATCACACAACGATATAGTCGTTCATCGCCGGCATTTCATTATGGCATAGTGCGTATACGGCTTTAGACTCCTGATAGCGCCAATGTCGCGGGGTAGAAGAGAAACACTCCGCAGATTGGATGACACCCCGGTAAATATTTCGGCGATAACTGACAGTATCATTGTAATCATTGGAAAAAGAGGGGCCGTTGTCTGTTCCCGCCAAGGCATTTACTATCAGTTTTATTATTTATTGCTGACACTTATTTATATAGCACCTGCATATACCACAGCGCTTTACAATGTTTAATCATTCACATTACTCCTGCCCGGGTGGAGCTTACACTCTATGGGGGTCATTCTGAGATGATCGTAGCTGTGCTAAATTTAGCACAGCTACGATCATTCACACTGACATGCGGGGGGACGCCCAGCACAGGGCTAGTCCGCCCCACATGTCAGTGCCGCCCCCCCTCCCGCAGAAGTGTAAAGGCATCACACAGCGGCGATGCCTTTGCACTTCAAGAGTAGCTCCCGACCAGCGCAGCTTTAGCGTGCTGGTAGGGAGCTACTCATCGCTCCCCGGCCCGCAGCGGCTGCGCGTGACGTCATGCAGCCGCTGCGGCCTGTCCCACCATTTAGTCCGGCCATGCCTGCGTTGGCCAGACCGCGCCCACGAAATGGCGGCCATTCCGCCAACCCCCCCCCCCCCCCGCCCAGCGACCGCCTCTGTCTGTCAATCAGGCAGAGGCGATCATAGCGGCCCGACGCCCTTTGGCGCAGGCGCAGTTCTGACCCGATCGCTCTGCTGCAATAAACTGCAGCGTGCGATCAGGTCAGAATGACCCCCTATAATCCCTACCACATACTGACAGATAAGTAAGTACAACAAGGATATCTCTTTCTGATAATATCTAATTAAATGTCTGGATTGTCCAATATGTTACTAGTTCATGGGATGCACAAAGGAAATGCTATGAGCACTCGGACGCAGATCTGGCCACAGGTATTCCTTTTGCTATAGTTGTTGACTTTCTGTCTGGTGCAAGGTTGGCACAGTGGAGCGCACTGCGGAAAGAGCAGCACATCATAGGGGACGGGGCATAACATAAAAGGTGGCACAAGGGCGCGGTGGTACAGGGGCATGTTGGCAATTGCATCATCGTGGCCATACAATGCAGAGATTACTGGCATTGTACAGCGGGGGGCGCTGTAATGCTGCTTGGTGAGTTGGTGGCTCTCGGCGGTTCCGGGAGAGTATTCTGTGAGACAGATTGGGGTCTGCAGTCATCTCTTTATGTTGCTTTTTCAGTTAGAAAGAATTGAGTCATAATTTTAGCTGTGAAGAAACGGTTAATCACTGAGCTTGTCTATACTCGCCCTCCTATTATCATTACTATTATTATTTATAATAATTAACAATGATATAGCGCTAACATATTCCATTGCGCTTTACACCTAGTGTCGCAGCTTCTCCAGATCGCAGGGTCTGAATGACACTATGTGCATAGACCCAGCGACCCTGTGGGCGCACAGACAACGGGCCCTTTCTCTGGCTGCGCAGAAGCTCCCAGGGCACAGGCTGTTGGCATGAACCCATTTGTAAATGAAGTTTTTGTATGCATGTTGTTTACGCCCCCTCCTCTCAGGCTGTGGTCAAAACATGATCAGCAGATAAATGCCGCTTGTGTCCCTGTCGGCACAGTCTGACACAAAGGGGGGTTTCACGATGCAACAATTATCCAGGGATCTGTGTCATTTTTTACTGTGGCTTAAGTGAAAAAATATTCCCAGCACGATGTAGCTGATATTGGAAATATCTCATCGGTGCCTACTCTGCTGGGGGTTCTCCTAGGCGAGCACGTAGGGATATCCATTGATGGTTAGCAACCATCGATAATTTGCCATTTATGGCCCTCATTCCGAGTTGTTCGCTCGCAAGCTGCTTTTAGCAGCTTTGCACACTCTAAGCCGCCGCCTACTGGGAGTGAATCTTAGCTTATCAAAATTGCGAACGAAAGATTAGCAAAATTGCGAATAGACACTTCTTAGCAGTTTCTGAGTAGCTCCACACTTACTCGGCATCTGCGATCAGTTCAGTCAGTTTCGTTCCTGGTTTGACGTCACAAACACACCCAGCTTTCGCCCAGATATTCCTCCGTTTCTCCAGCCACTCCCGCGTTTTTCCCAGAAACGGCAGCGTTTTTTCGCACACACCCATAAAACGGCCTGTTTCCGCCCAGAAACACCCACTTCCTGTCAATCACATTACGATCAACAGAACGAAGAAAAAACCTTGTAATGCCGTGAGTAAAATACCTAACTGCATAGCAAATTTACTTGGCGCAGTCGCACTGCGGACATTGCGCATGCGCATTAGCGACTAATCGCTCCGTTGCGACAAAAAAATAACGAGCGAACAACTCGGAATGACCCCCTATGTCCAATGATTTGCCGTCGGTGGTAGAGATCCATTGCTTCTCCAACATTGATGCCAATATTTCTTGCCTCTGCCCTTGATGTTCTACCCAGATGGCACCATTGATGGGGTCCATTAATATTTTGCGTTTGCCTCCAGTCAGCGGCGGCACTGGGGACGGTGACATCTGGTGCGACCAATAATACCCCACTTGCGCACCTTTGGCACGCATGCCCCAAACAGGGTTGTGATCAGTGACTGCCATGTAATACAGAGAGCATCAGTACCACCCTACAATACAGAGATCATCAGTGACAGCTGTATACTACAGAGAGCATCAGTGACCATCATATATTACAGAGTGCATCAGTGACCATCATATAATAAAGAGAACATTGGTGACCTCCATATAACACAGAGAGCATCAGTGACTGCCATATAATACAGAGGGCATCAGTGACAGCCATATACTACAGAGAGCATCAGTGACCATCATATATTACACAGTGCATCAGTGACCATCATATATTACAGAGTGCATCAGTGACCATCATATAATAAAGAGAGCATTGGTGACCTCCATATAATACTGGGAGCATCAGTGACTGCCATATACTACAGATAGCATCAGTGACCATCATATATTACAGAGTGCATCAGTGACCATCATATATTACAGAGTGCATCAGTGACCATCATATAATAAAGAGAGCATTGGTGACCTCCATATAATACTGGGAGCATCAGTGACTGCCATATAATACAGAGGGCATCAGTGACAGCCATATACTACAGATAGCATCAGTGACATCATATAATACAGAGAGCATCAGTGACCATCATATAATAAAGAGAGCATTGGTGACCTGCATCAGAGGCGTCACCGGGTGTGGTGACACCCGGTGCGCACCCCTGATCTCCTGCCGCGATCGCGGCAAAAAGGGGCGTGGCCTTGTACATAGGGGGCGTGGCTTCGCGGGGATCCCGGAATCGTCAGTCTGGGGGCGTGCCCAGCATCTCCGGAGATGCTGGGCTTCCCCCAGAGCCAGTCTCCGTCCGCTGTCGGCTCCTCTTCTGTGACAGGAGCCGGGTGCTGTAGGAGACTTTCTCACTGCAGCACCTGGTTCCTGTCAGTGCGGAGGAGCTGACATTTGGTGTCACCCTCCTCCAGGCGTCACACCCTGGTGCGGGCCGCACCCCCCGCACCCGCCTTGTGACGCCACTGACCTGCATATAATACTGGGAGCATCAGTGACTGCCATATAATACAGAGGGCATCAGTGACAGCCATATACTACAGATAGCATCAGTGACATCATATAATACAGAGAGCATCAGTGACCATCATATAATAAAGAGAGCATTGGTGACCTCCATATAATACTGGGAGCATCAGTGACTGCCATATAATACAGAGGGCATCAGTGACAGCCATATACTACAGATAGCATCAATGACATCATATAATACAGAGAGCATCAGTGACCATCATATAATAAAGAGAGCATTGGTGACCTCCATATAATACTGGGAGCATCAGTGACTGCCATATAATACAGAGGGCATCAGTGACCATCATATAATACAGAGAGCATCAATGACTGCCATATAATACAGAGAACATCAGGGACATCCATGTAATACAGAGAGCATCAGTGATCACCATAAAATACAGGGAGCATCACGGACTGCCACATAATACAGAGAGCATCACAGTGACCACCATATAAAACAGAGAGTATCAATGACTTCCATATAATACAGAGAGCATCAGTGATTGCCATATAATACAGACAGCATCAGTGACTGACATATAACAGAGCATCAGTGACCACCATATAATACAGAAAGTATTGTAGGGACCACCATATAATACAGAGAGCATCAGTGATTGCCATATAATACAGAGAGCATCAGTGACTGACATATAATACAGAGAGCATCAGTGACTGCCATATAATACAGAAAGTATTGCAGGGACCACCATATAATACAGAGAGCATCAGTGATTGCCATATAATATAGAGAGCATCAGTGACTGACATATAATACAGAGAGCATCAGTGACTGCCATATAATAGAGCATTAGTGACTACCATATAATACAGAAAGTATTGCAGGGACCACCATATAATACAGAGAGCATCAGTGACTGACATATAATACAGAGAGCATCAGTGACTGCCATATAATAGAGCATTAGTGACTACCATATAATACAGAAAGTATTGCAGGGACCACCATATAATACAGAGAGCATCAGTGACTGCCAAATAATAGAGAATCAGTGACCACCATATAATACAGAAAGTATTGCAGGGACCACCATATAAAACAGAGAGCATCAATGACTACCATATAATACAGAGAGCATCAGTGACTGACATATAACAGAGCATCAGTGACCACCATATAATACAGAAAGTATTGCAGGGACCACCATATAAAACAGAGAGCATCAATGACTACCATATAATACAGAGAGCATCAGTGACTGACATATAACAGAGCATCAGTGACCACCATATAATACAGAAAGTATTGCAGGGACCACCATATAATACAGAGAGCATCTCAGTGACTGCCATACAATAGAGAGCATGAATGACCGCCACATAATGCAGAGAAGTGTGACCATAATATAGGAAAGAGTATTTTTGATAGCCTCACAATATTATTCCCTGATCAATAATTAGCCCATCCTCAAGAACCATTAACTGCTTCAGCATCATCGTAACCAACCTCATTCAGTGTAATTAATATAATTCATGCCTTTACAATAATTACCTTCATAATCCCCAATATTAATTAGCACCAACATCATCAAATAATTCCATTTAATTACCTGCCTCAGTCTCATCTTAATTAACCCCTTACCGCATATTGGGGGTCATTCTGAGTTGTTCGCTCGTTGCCAAATTTTGCAACGGAGCGATTAAGGCAAAAATACGCATGCGCATGGTACGCAGTGCGCATGCGCTAAGTATTTTAGCACAAAAGTTAGTAGATTTACTCACGTCCGAACGAAGAATTTTCACCGTTGAAGTGATCGTAGTGTGATTGACAGGAAGTGGGTGTTTCTGGGCGGAAACTGACCGTTTTCTGGGAGTATGCGGAAAAACGCAGGCGTGCCAGGATAAAACATGGGAGTGTCTGGAGAAACGGGAGAGTGTCTGGATGAACGCTGGGCGTGTGTGTGACGTCAAACCAGGAATGAAACTGACTGAACTGATCACAGTGTAGGAGTAAGTCTCGAGCTACTCAGAAACTGCTAAGAAATTTCTATTCGCAATTCTGCTAATCTTTCGTTCGCAATTCTGCTAAGCTAAGATACACTACCAGAGGGCGGCGGCCTAGCGTGTGCAATGCTGCTAAAAGCAGCTAGCGAGCGAACAACTCGGAATGACCACCATTGTTGCTATTACACAGATAATGCAGTAATGAGATGTAGTTACTGAATACCCTGTAGGGTAAGTGTATACTGCCTGATCTCCTGTAGGGGAGAAAACCAGCTATGCAGTAATACATAATGGTTATAATGCTTATTCCTTTGGGGAACAGCAAATACTGTAGATCATATAATTCTGTGTAGAAGGAAATATCTGGGTTGATACTGTAAGAGACAGATATATATGTTGCATTAAACTTTCAAAGTGTGAATGGAAACCCAAGAGACGGGTCCCAGAGGGCTGTGTAATACTGGAGACGTATGTGGTATTGAGCAAACTGCCTGCAGTGCCAAAATCCTATTTTTAACCCACCAGTGTCCAACACATCATAAACCAGCGAAACACAGTGTATTGTTTCCTGTAGTCGTTAAACTACTTAAAGTAATGCATAGATTGCAAGCTTTTGGCCCATCAGATATTATCTTACAAAAAAAAAAAAAGCATATAATGCAGATTTAGGCAATCTATGGTTTTACAGCTGTCAGTATACTACAAATACCAGACTGCCCTGCTGCCAGATGTTATCATGGTGAGCTGGCACTTGTAGTTCTGCCACAGCTGGAGAGCCACAAAATGCCCATGTCTGTGATATAATGAAAGAAAAAAAGATTTGTAGTTTATTTCTATGTATTATTAATGTTAAATTACCTGCGCAGATCATCCAGGCGGTGGTTCTCCGCTTCCAGGTAAGTCCCCAGGTGCTGTACCAGTTTCTGCTCCGTCTCCATAGCCTGCTGGACGTTCAGCATTGAGCTGTACATGTCTGCTAAGGTGCGTTCTATCAATCCCAGGTACAAGAACCAAATCCACAACTTCTGTCCACTCAGATACATCCTGAGAGCAGAAGCACAGAGACCAGCTCTCATCCTCCAGAGCTGCAGGTAGTGATGCCTTCTACTGGACAGTAGGCCACCAAGTGTCCCCCGCCTTTCCCTGTGGTCCCTCCTGGGCAGTGTACCCAGATGTACAGGAGAGAGGATGAGGCATGTGCTGGGTTAGAGGGATGGTGGCTCCTGCAGTCTGTGAGTGTTGGCAGGCAGCCTCTCTCTGTGGCTGGGATCTGGCAGAGACACCGCCTGCAGCAGCCTAATAATTGTGGGATAGCCCAGACCGGAGGAGGAGGAGGAGGATGGAGCATTCTTATTACAGGGGAATAATCCTCATTCACCCCCCTCCCTGAGGTCTCATTACCTGAATACAATATGCAGGCGGGTCAGTATTTATCATTCTCTCCCCACATTACTGAGCGCCGACTTATTCTAACAAACTTCACTTCACTTCTAAAACTTTCCAGTGTGCCAATGAGACATCCTGACACTGTGGCCTGCACACCAGAAGCCAGACACTTTCATTCTCTCACTATTTTCTGTAGAGATGAGCGGGTTCGGTTTCTCTGAATCCGAACCCGCACGAACTTCATGTTTTTTTTCACGGGTCCGAGCGACTCGGATCTTCCCGCCTTGCTCGGTTAACCCGAGCGCGCCCGAACGTCATCATGACGCTGTCGGATTCTCGCGAGACTCGGATTCTATATAAGGAGCCGCGCGTCGCCGCCATTTTCACACGTGCATTGAGATTGATAGGGAGAGGACGTGGCTGGCGTCCTCTCCGTTATAGTAGAAAAGAGTAAAGACTGAGTGACTTAGTTATAATTGTGGGGAGGATTGGGGACGGGGAGCAGCTGTTAGGGAGTACAGTGATTTAGATTAGGAGAGAGAGAGAGAGAGAGAGAGATTGACCTGATTTACTGGAGCTTAGGAGTACTGTAGAAGAGAGTGCAGAGTTTACTAGTGACTGACCACAGTGACCACCAGACAGTGCAGTTTTATTTAATATATCCGTTCTCTGCCTGAAAAAAACGATACACACAGTGACTCAGTCACATACCATATCTGTGTGCACTGCTCAGCCCAGTGTGCTGCATCATCTATGTATATATTATATATCTGACTGTGCTCAGCTCACACAGCTTATAATTGTGGGGGAGACTGGGGAGCACTGCAGTGCCAGTTATAGGTTATAGCAGGAGCCAGGAGTACAAGACAGTCACATACCATATCTGTGTGCACTGCTCAGCCCAGTGTGCTGCATCATCTATGTATATATTATATATCTGACTGTGCTCAGCTCACACAGCTTATAATTGTGGGGGAGACTGGGGAGCACTGCAGTGCCAGTTATAGGTTATAGCAGGAGCCAGGAGTACATATTATATTAAAATTAAACAGTGCACACTTTTGCTGCAGGAGTGCCACTGCCAGTGTGACTGACCAGTGACCTGACCACACTGACCACCAGTATAGTTAGTAGTATACTATATTGTGATTGCCTGAAAAAGTTAAACACTCGTCGTGTGACTTCACTTGTGTGGTGTTTTTTTTTTTATTCTATAAAAAACTCATTCTGCTGACAGACAGTGTCCAGCAGGTCCGTCATTATATAATATATATACCTGTCCGGCTGCAGTAGTGATATATATATATTTTTTATATCATTATTTATCATCCAGTCGCAGCAGACACAGTACGGTAGTTCACGGCTGTAGCTACCTCTGTGTCGGCACTCGGCAGTCCGTCCATAATTGTATACCACCTAACCGTGTTTTTTTTTTCTTTCTTCTTTATACATACATACTACGACATCTCTTTATCAACCAGTCTATATTAGCAGCAGACACAGTACAGTACGGTAGTTCACGGCTGTGGCTACCTCTGTGTCGGCACTCGGCAGTCCGTCCATAATTGTATACCACCTAACCGTGGTTTTTTTTTCTTTCTTCTTTATACATACATACTACGACATCTCTTTATCAACCAGTCTATATTAGCAGCAGACACAGTACAGTACGGTAGTTCACGGCTGTGGCTACCTCTGTGTCGGCACTCGGCAGTCCGTCCATAATTGTATACCACCTAACCGTGGTTTTTTTTTCTTTCTTCTTTATACGTACATACTACGACATCTCTTTATCAACCAGTCTATATTAGCAGCAGACACAGTACAGTACGGTAGTTCACGGCTGTGGCTACCTCTGTGTCGGCACTCGGCAGTCCGTCCATAATTGTATACCACCTAACCGTGGTTTTTTTTTCTTTCTTCTTTATACATACATACTACGACATCTCTTTATCAACCAGTCTATATTAGCAGCAGACACAGTACAGTACGGTAGTTCACGGCTGTGGCTACCTCTGTGTCGGCACTCGGCAGTCCGTCCATAATTGTATACCACCTAACCGTGGTTTTTTTTTCTTTCTTCTTTATACGTACATACTACGACATCTCTTTATCAACCAGTCTATATTAGCAGCAGACACAGTACAGTACGGTAGTTCACGGCTGTGGCTACCTCTGTGTCGGCACTCGGCAGTCCGTCCATAATTGTATACCACCTAACCGTGGTTTTTTTTTCTTTCTTCTTTATACATACATACTACGACATCTCTTTATCAACCAGTCTATATTAGCAGCAGACACAGTACAGTACGGTAGTTCACGGCTGTGGCTACCTCTGTGTCGGCACTCGGCAGTCCGTCCATAATTGTATACCACCTACCCGTGGTTTTTTTTTCTTTCTTCTTTATACATACATACTACGACATCTCTTTATCAACCAGTCTATATTAGCAGCAGACACAGTACAGTACGGTAGTTCACGGCTGTGGCTACCTCTGTGTCGGCACTCGGCAGTCCGTCCATAATTGTATACCACCTAACTGTGGTTTTTTTTTCTTTCTTCTTTATACATACATACTACGACATCTCTTTATCAACCAGTCTATATTAGCAGCAGACACAGTACAGTACGGTAGTTCACGGCTGTGGCTACCTCTGTGTCGGCACTCGGCAGTCCGTCCATAATTGTATACTAGTATCCATCCATCTCCATTGTTTACCTGAGGTGCCTTTTAGTTGTGCCTATTAAAATATGGAGAACAAAAATGTCGAGGTTCCAAAATTAGGGAAAGATCAAGATCCACTTCCACCTCGTGCTGAAGCTGCTGCCACTAGTCATGGCCGAGACGATGAAATGCCAGCAACGTCGTCTGCCAAGGCCGATGCCCAATGTCATAGTACAGAGCATGTCAAATCCAAAACACCAAATATCAGTAAAAAAAGGACTCCAAAACCTAAAATAAAATTGTCGGAGGAGAAGCGTAAACTTGCCAATATGCCATTTACCACACGGAGTGGCAAGGAACGGCTGAGGCCCTGGCCTATGTTCATGGCTAGTGGTTCAGCTTCACATGAGGATGGAAGCAATCAGCCTCTCGCTAGAAAAATGAAAAGACTCAAGCTGGCAAAAGCACAGCAAAGAACTGTGCATTCTTCGAAATCCCAAATCCACAAGGAGAGTCCAATTGTGTCGGTTGCGATGCCTGACCTTCCCAACACTGGACGTGAAGAGCATGCGCCTTCCACCATTTGCACGCCCCCTGCAAGTGCTGGAAGGAGCACCCGCAGTCCAGTTCCTGATAGTCAGATTGAAGATGTCAGTGTTGAAGTACACCAGGATGAGGAGGATATGGGTGTTGCTGGCGCTGGGGAGGAAATTGACCAGGAGGATTCTGATGGTGAGGTGGTTTGTTTAAGTCAGGCACCCGGGGAGACACCTGTTGTCCGTGGGAGGAATAGGGCCGTTGACATGCCTGGTCAAAATACAAAAAAAAATCAGCTCTTCGGTGTGGAGGTATTTCACCAGAAATGCGGACAACATTTGTCAAGCCGTGTGTTGCCTTTGTCAAGCTGTAATAAGTAGGGGTAAGGACGTTAACCACCTCGGAACATCCTCCCTTATACGTCACCTGCAGCGCATTCATAATAAGTCAGTGACAAGTTAAAAAACTTTGGGTGACAGCGGAAGCAGTCCACTGACCAGTAAATCCCTTCCTCTTGTAACCAAGCTCACGCAAACCACCCCACCAACTCCCTCAGTGTCAATTTCCTCCTTCCCCAGGAATGCCAATAGTCCTGCAGGCCATGTCACTGGCAATTCTGATGATTCCTCTCCTGCCTGGGATTCCTCCGATGCATCCTTGCGTGTAACGCCTACTGCTGCTGGCGCTGCTGTTGTTGCTGCTGGGAGTCGATGGTCATCCCAGAGGGGAAGTCGTAAGACCACTTTTACTACTTCCACCAAGCAATTGACTGTCCAACAGTCCTTTGCGAGGAAGATGAAATATCACAGCAGTCATCCTACTGCAAAGCGGATAACTGAGGCCTTGGCATCCTGGGTGGTGAGAACCGTGGTTCCGGTATCCATCATTACTGCAGAGCCAACTAGAGACTTGTTGTAGGTACTGTGTCCCCGGTACCAAATACCATCTAGGTTCCATTTCTCTAGGCAGGCGATACCGAAAATTTACACAGACCTCAGAAAAAGAGTCACCAGTGTCCTAAAAAATGCAGCTGTACCCAATGTCCACTTAACCACGGACATGTGGACAAGTGGAGCAGGGCAGGGTCAGGAGTATATGACTGTGACAGCCCACTGGGTAGATGTATGGACTCCCGCCGCAAGAACAGCAGCGGCGGCACCAGTAGCAGCATCTCGCAAACGCCAACTCTTTCCTAGGCAGGCTACGCTTTGTATCACCGGTTTCCAGAATACCCACACAGCTGAAAACCTCTTACGGCAACTGAGGAAGATCATCGCGGAATGGCTTACCCCAATTGGACTCTCCTGTGGATTTGTGGCATCAGACAACGCCAGCAATATTGTGTGTGCATTAAATATGGGCAAATTCCAGCACGTCCCATGTTTTGCACATACCTTGAATTTGGTGGTGCAGAATTATTTAAAAAACGACAGGGGCGTGCAAGAGATGCTGTCGGTGGCCAGAAGAATTGCGGGACATTTTCGGCATACAGGCACCACGTACAGAAGACTGGAGCACCACCAAAAACTACTGAACCTGCCCTGCCATCATCTGAAGCAAGAAGTGGTAACGAGGTGGAATTCAACCCTCTATATGCTTCAGAGGTTGGAGGAGCAGCAAAAGGCCATTCAAGCCTATACAATTGAGCACGATATAGGAGGTGGAATGCACCTGTCTCAAGCGCAGTGGAGAATGATTTCAACGTTGTGCAAGGTTCTGATGCCCTTTGAACTTGCCACACGTGAAGTCAGTTCAGACACTGCCAGCCTGAGTCAGGTCATTCCCCTCATCAGGCTTTTGCAGAAGAAGCTGGAGACATTGAAGGAGGAGCTAACACGGAGCGATTCCGCTAGGCATGTGGGACTTGTGGATGGAGCCCTTAATTCGCTTAACAAGGATTCACGGGTGGTCAATCTGTTGAAATCAGAGCACTACATTTTGGCCACCGTGCTCGATCCTAGATTTAAAGCCTACCTTGGATCTCTCTTTCCGGCAGACACAAGTCTGCTGGGGTTGAAAGACCTGCTGGTGAGAAAATTGTCAAGTCAAGCGGAACGCGACCTGTCAACATCTCCTCCTTCACATTCTCCCGCAACTGGGGGTGCGAGGAAAAGGCTCAGAATTCCGAGCCCACCCGCTGGCGGTGATGCAGGGCAGTCTGGAGCGACTGCTGATGCTGACATCTGGTCCGGACTGAAGGACCTGACAACGATTACGGATACGGACATGTCGTCTACTGGCACTGCATATGATTCTCTCCCCATTGAAAGAATGGTGGAGGATTATATGAGTGACCGCATCCAAGTAGGCACGTCACACAGTCCGTACTTATACTGGCAGGAAAAAGAGGCAATTTGGAGGCCCTTGCACAAACTGGCTTTATTCTACCTAAGTTGCCCTCCCACAAGTGTGTACTCCGAAAGAGTGTTTAGTGCCGCCGCTCACCTTGTCAGCAATCGGCGTACGAGGTTACATCCAGAAAATGTGGAGAAGACGATGTTCATTAAAATGAATTATAATCAATTCCTCCGCGGAGACATTGACCAGCAGCAATTGCCTCCACAAAGTACACAGGGAGCTGAGATGGTGGATTCCAGTGGGGACGAATTGATAATCTGTGAGGAGGGGGATGTACACGGTGATATATCGGAGGATGATGATGAGGTGGACATCTTGCCTCTGTAGAGCCAGTTTGTGCAAGGAGAGATTAATTGCTTCTTTTTTGGTGGGGGTCCAAACCATCCCGTCATTTCAGTCACAGTCATGTGGCAGACCCTGTCACTGAAATGATGGGTTGGTTAAAGTGTGCATGTCCTGTTTATACAACATAAGGGTGGGTGGGAGGGCCCAAGGACAATTCCATCTTGCACCTCTTTTTTCTTTTCTTTTTCTTTGCGTCATGTGCTGTTTGGGGAGGGTTTTTTGGAAGGGACATCCTGCGTGACACTGCAGTGCCACTCCTAAATGGGCCCGGTGTTTGTGTCGGCCACTAGGGTCGCTAATCTTACTCACACAGCTACCTCATTGCGCCTCTTTTTTTCTTTGCGTCATGTGCTGATTGGGGAGGGTTTTTTGGAAGGGACATCCTGCGTGACACTGCAGTGCCACTCCTAAATGGGCCCGGTGTTTGTGTCGGCCACTAGGGTCGCTAATCTTACTCACACAGCTACCTCATTGCGCCTCTTTTTTTCTTTGCGTCATGTGCTGATTGGGGAGGGTTTTTTGGAAGGGACATCCTGCGTGACACTGCAGTGCCACTCCTAAATGGGCCCGGTGTTTGTGTCGGCCACTAGGGTCGCTAATCTTACTCACACAGCTACCTCATTGCGCCTCTTTTTTTCTTTGCGTCATGTGCTGATTGGGGAGGGTTTTTTGGAAGGGACATCCTGCGTGACACTGCAGTGCCACTCCTAAATGGGCCCGGTGTTTGTGTCGGCCACTAGGGTCGCTTATCTTACTCACACAGTCAGCTACCTCATTGCGCCTCTTTTTTTCTTTGCGTCATGTGCTGTTTGGGGAGGGTTTTTTGGAAGGGACATCCTGCGTGACACTGCAGTGCCACTCCTAAATGGGCCCGGTGTTTGTGTCGGCCACTAGGGTCGCTTATCTTACTCACACAGTCAGCTACCTCATTGCGCCTCTTTTTTTCTTTGCGTCATGTGCTGTTTGGGGAGGGTTTTTTGGAAGGGACATCCTGCGTGACACTGCAGTGCCACTCCTAAATGGGCCCGGTGTTTGTGTCGGCCACTAGGGTCGCTTATCTTACTCACACAGTCAGCTACCTCATTGCGCCTCTTTTTTTCTTTGCGTCATGTGCTGTTTGGGGAGGGTTTTTTGGAAGGGACATCCTGCGTGACACTGCAGTGCCACTCCTAAATGGGCCCGGTGTTTGTGTCGGCCACTAGGGTCGCTTATCTTACTCACACAGTCAGCTACCTCATTGCGCCTCTTTTTTTCTTTGCGTCATGTGCTGTTTGGGGAGGGTTTTTTGGAAGGGACATCCTGCGTGACACTGCAGTGCCACTCCTAGATGGGCCAGGTGTTTGTGTCGGCCACTAGGGTCGCTTAGCTTAGTCATCCAGCGACCTCGGTGCAAATTTTAGGACTAAAAATAATATTGTGAGGTGTGAGGTATTCAGAATAGACTGAAAATTAGTGGAAATTATTGTTTTTGAGGTTAATAATAATATGGGATCAAAATGACCCCCAAATTCTATGATTTAAGCTGTTTTTTAGGGTTTTTTGAAAAAAACACCCGAATCCAAAACACACCCGAATCCGACAAAAAAAATTCGGTGAGGTTTTGCCAAAACGCGGTCGAACCCAAAACACGGCCGCGGAACCGAACCCAAAACCAAAACACAAAACCCGAAAAATTTCAGGCGCTCATCTCTAATTTTCTGTTGCCCGCGGTGAAGTCGCTTCTGCTGACAGATTTTTTAGTAATTTGAGGTGGGAGTAGTCCGTGTGGCCCACGGCATTACACAGATTGGCAGCGGCTATGCCATCACCTTCCACTCGCCCTGGGGTTTTATGTTTGCTACTTACCCCCCTTGAGCCCGGCCAAGATTATATATAGGGCTGGATTCAGAGGTGCCCGCTATTGCGTCTTTATTGCGGTGCCACGGGTGCGATAATCTGCAAATGCTGGTTACAGCCTTCTCCTTGTGTACTAGCCTGCGCCGGACTGTGCAAGCCCTGAGATGCCCGCTTTCATTGCCCGTGCACGGGGGACTATCGCCAGTGGTTGTAGACAGTCCGCCATCAGCGTACCACCCTGTCCACCTGCATATGGCAGGGCCAGCGTCTCAGTCTGAAGATGGCTTCTTCTGTGCAGTGGCGTATCTATGATGAGTGCAGTGTGTGCGGTGCACACGGCCCCTCTGGACACCATGCACCCATTTTTCTCTAACGTCCTAAGTGGATGCTGGGGACTCCGTCAGGACCATGGGGGTTTAGCGGCTCCGCAGGAGACAGGGCACAATAATAAAAGCTTTAGGATCAGGTGGTGTGCACTGGCTCCTCCCCCTATGACCCTCCTCCAAGCCTCAGTTAGATTTTTGTGCCCGGCCGAGAAGGGTGCAATCTAGGTGGCTCTCCTGAGCTGCTTAGAATAAAAGTTTAAGTTAGGTTTTTTATTTTCAGTGAGTCCTGCTGGCAACAGGCTCACTGCTACGAGGGACTTAGGGGAGAGAAGTAAACTCACCTGCGTGCAGGATGGATTTGCTTCTTAGGCTACTGGACACCATTAGCTCCAGAGGGAGTCGGAACACAGGTCTCACCCTGGGGTTCGTCCCGGAGCCGTGCCGCCGACCCCCCTTGCAGATGCCGAAGTTGAAGAGGTCCAGAGGTCCAGAAACAGGCGGCAGAAGACTTTCAGTCTTCATAAGGTAGCGCACAGCACTGCAGCTGTGCGCCATTGTTGTCAGCACACTTCATACCAGCGGTCACTGAGGGTGCAGGGCGCTGGGGGGGGCGCCCTGGGCAGCAATGTATTATACCTTTTTATGGCTAAAATACATCACATATAGCCCTTGAGGCTATATGGATGTATTTAACCCCTGCCAGATCTCACAAACTCCGGGAGAAGAGCCCGCCGTTTTAGGGGGCGGGGCCTATTCTCCTCAGCACACGGCGCCATTTTCCTGCTCAGCTCTGCTGTGAGGAAGGCTCCCAGGCTCTCCCCTGCACTGCACTACAGAAACAGGGTTAAAACAGAGAGGGGGGGCACTTATTTGGCGATATGATTACATATGTGAAAATGCTATAAGGGAAAACACTTGTATAAGGGGTTGTCCCTGTATAATTATAGCGTTTTTGGTGTGTGCTGGCAAACTCTCCCTCTGTCTCCCCAAAGGGCTAGTGGGGTCCTGTCCTCTATCAGAGCATTCCCTGTGTGTGTGCTGTGTGTCGGTACGTGTGTGTCGACATGTAGGAGGACGATGTTGGTGAGGAGGCGGAGCAAATTGCCTGTATTGGTGATGTCACTCTCTAGGGAGTCGACACCGGAATGGATGGCTTATTTAGGAATTACGTGATAATGTCAACACGATGCAAGGTCGGTTGACGACATGAGACGGCCGGCAAACAAATTAGTACCTGTCCAGGCGTCTCAGACACCGTCAGGGGCTTGTAAAAACGCCCATTTACCTCAGTTGGTCGACACAGACACAGACACGGACACTGACTTCAGTGTCGACGGTGAAGAAACAAACGTATTTTCCTTTAGGGCCACACGTTACATGTTAAGGGCAATGAAGGAGGTGTTACATATTTCTGATACTACAAGTACCACAAATAAGGGTATTATGTAGGGTGGGAATAATCTACTTGTAGTTTTTCCTGAATCAGATAAATTAAAGTGTGTGATGATACGTGGGTTTCCTCCGATAGAAAATTATTGGAGGTATACCCTTTCCCGCCAGAAGTGAGGGCGAGTTGGGAAACACACCTTAGGGTGGATAAGGCGCTCACACGCTTATAAAAACAAGTGGCGTTACCGTCTCCAGATACGGCCGCCCTCAAAGAGCCAGCTGATAGGAAGCTGAAAAATATCCTAAAAAGTATATACACACATACTGGTGTTATACTACGACCAGCAATCGCCTCAGCCTGGATGTGCAGCGCTGGGGGGGCTTGGTCGGATTTCCTGACTGAAAATATTGATACCCTTGACAGGAACAATGGCCCTCATTCCGAGTTGATCGGTCGCAAGGCGAATTTAGCAGAGTTACACACGCTAAGCCTACGCCTACTGGGAGTGTATCTTAGCTTCTTAAAATTGCGACCGATGTATTCGCAATATTGCGATTACAAACTACTTTGCAGTTTCTGAGTAACTTCAACCTTACTCTGCCTGTGCGATCAGTTCAGTGTTTGTCGTTCCTGGTTTGACGTCACAAACACACCCAGCGTTCGCTCAGACACTCCCCCGTTTCTCCAGCCACTCCTGCGTTTTTTCCGGAAACGGTAGCGTTTTCATCCACACGCCCATAAAACGCCGTGTTTCCGCCCAGTAACACCCATTTCCCGTCAATCACATTACGATCGCCGGAGCGATGAAAAAGCCGTGAGTAAAAATACTATCTTCATTGTTAAATTACTTGGCGCAGTCGCAGTGCGAATATTGCGCATGCGTACTAAGCGGATTTTCATTGCGATGCGATGAAAAATACCGAGCGAACGACTCGGAATGAGGGCCAATATTTTATTGACTATAGAGCATTTTAAGGATGCATTTCTATATATGCGAGATGCGCAGAGGGATATTTGCATTCTGGCATCAAGAGTAGATGTGATGTCCATATCTGCCAGACGATGTTTATAGACACGACAGTGGTCAGGTGATGCAGATTCCAGACGGCACATGGAAGTATTGCCGTATAAAGGGGCGGTCCATCGGACCTGGTGGCCATGGCAACAGCTGGAAAATCCACTTTTGTTACCCCAAGTCACATCTCAGCAGAAAAGGACACAGTCTTTTCAGTCTCAGTCCTTTCGTACCCATAAAGGCAGGCGGGCAAAAGGCCAGTCATATCTGCCCAGGGTTAGAGGAAAAGAAGACTGCAGCAGGCAGCCCATTCCCAGGAACAGAAGTCCTCCACAGCTTCTGCCAAGTCCGCAGCATGACGCTGGGGCCATACAAGCGGACTCAGGTGCGGTGGGGGGTCATCTCAAGAGTTTCAGCACGCAGTGGGCTCACTCGCAAGTGGACTCCTGGATCCTACACGTAGTATCCCAGGTGTACATTGGAAATTCGAGACGTCTTCCCCTCACAAGTTCCTGAAGTCTGCTTTACCAACGTCTCCCTCCGACAGGGAGGCAGTATTGGAAAAAAATTCACAGGCTGAAATCCCAGCAGGTGATAATCAAAGTACCCCTCCTACAACAAGGGAAGGGGTATTATTCCACACTATATTGTGGTACTGAAGCCAAACGGCTCGGTGAGATCTAAAAGATTTGAACAATTACATACAAGGGTTCAAATCAAGATGGAGTCACTCAGAGCAGTGATAGCGAACCAGGACGATATGGTGTCACTGGATATCAGGGACGCTTACCTACATGTCCAAATTTTGCCCTTCTCACCAAGGGTATCTCAGGTTCGTGGTACAGAACTGTCACTATCAGTTCAGACGCTGCCGTTTGGATTGTCCACGGCACCCCGGGTCTTTACCATGGTAATGGCCGAAATGATGATTCTTCCTAAAAGAAATATGGACGCTTTCCTGATAAGGGCAAGGTCCAGAGAACAGTTGGCGGTCGGAGTAGCACTATCTCAAGTAGTTCTACGACAGCACGAGTGGATTCTAAATATTCCAAAATCGCAGCTTTTTCCGACGACACGTCTAATGTTCCTAGGAATGATTCTGGACACAGTCCAGAAAAGGATGTTTTCTCCCGGAGAAGAAGACCAGGGAGTTATCCGAGCTAGTCAGGAACCTCCTAAAACCAGGAAAAGTATCAGTGCATCATTGCACAAGGGTCCTGTGAAAAATTGTGGTTTCTTACAAAGCGATCCCATTCGGTAGATTTCACGCAAGAACCTTTCAGTGGAATCTGCTGGGAAAATGGTCCGGATCGCATCTTCAGATGCATCAGCGGATAACCCTGTCTCCAAGGACAAGGGTGTTTTCTTCTGCGGTGGCTGCAGAGTGCTCATCTATGAAAGGGCCGCAGATTCGACATTCAGGACTGGGTCCTGGTGACCACGGATGCCAGCCTGAGTGGCTGGGGAGCAGTCACACAAGGAAAAAATTTCCAGGGAGTGTGATCAAGTCTGGAGACTTCTCTCCACATAAATATACTGGAGCTAAGGGCAATTTACAAGGCTCTAAGCTTAGCAAGACCTCTGCTTCAAGGTCAGCCGGTATTGATCCAGTGGGACAACATCACGGCAGTCGCCCACGTAAACAGACAGGGCGGCACATGAAGCAGGAGGGAAATGGCAGAAACTGCAAGGATTCTTCGCTGGGCGAAAAATCATGTGATAACACTCTCAGCAGTGTTAATTCCGGGAGTGGAAAACTGGGAAGCAAACTTCCTCAGCAGGCATAACCTCCACCCGGGAGAGTGGGGACTTCAGCGGGAAGTCTTCCACATGATTGTAAACCGTTGGGAAAAACCAAAGGTGGACATGATGGCGTCCCGCCTGAACAAAAAACTAGACAAATATTGTGCCAGGTCAAGGGACCCTCAGGCAATAGCAGTGGACGCTCTGGTAACACTGTGGGTGTACCAGTCAGGGTATGTGTTCCCTCCTATGCATCTCATACCAAAAGTACTGAGAATCATAAGAAGGAGATGAGTAAGAACGATACTCGTGGTTCCGGATGGGTCAAGAAGGACTTGGTACCCGGAACTTCAAGAGATGCTCACGGAAGAACCGTGGCCTCTACCTTTAAGAAAGGACCTGCTCCAGCAGGGGCCTTGTCTGTTCCAAGACTTACCGCGGCTGCGTTTGACGGCATGGCAGTTGAACGCCGGATCCTGAAAGGGCATTCCAGATGAAGTCATCCCTACCCTGGTCGAAGCCAGGAAGGATGTAACCGCAAAACATTTTCACCGCATTTGGCGAAAATATGTTGCGTGGTGTGAGGCCAAGAAGGTCCCTACAGAGGAATTCCAACTGGGTCGTTTCCTACATTTCCTGAAAACAGGACTGTCTATGGGCCTAAAATTAGGGTCCATTAAGGTTCAAATTTCGACCCTGTCAAATTTTTTCCAGAAAGAACTGGCTTCAGTGCCTGAAGTTCAGACGTTTGTAAAAGGGGTACTGCATATACAGCCTCCTTTTGTGCCCCCAGTGGCACCTTGGGATCTCAATGTTGTTTTGAGTTTCCTAAAGTCACATTGGTTTGATCCACTCACCACTGTGGAATTAAAATATTTCACATGGAAGGTGAAGATTCTATTAGCCCTGGCTTCAGCCAGGCGTGTGTCAGAATGGGCGGCTTTATCATATAAAAGCCCTTACTTAATTTTTCATTCTGACAGGGCAGAATTGAGGACTCGTCCTCAATTTCTCCTTAAGGTGTTTTCTGTTTTTCACATGAACCAACCTATTGTGGTACCTGCGGCTACTAGGGACTTGGAGGACTCCAAGTTACTTGACGTTGTCAGGGCCCTGAAAATATATGTTTCCAGGACGACTGGAGTCAGAAAATCTGACTCGCTGTTTAGCCTGTATGCACCCAACAAGATGGGTGTTCCTGCTTCTAAGCAGACGATTGCTCGCTGGATTTGTAGTACAATTCAGCTTGCACATTCTGTGGCAGGCTTGCCACAGCCAAAATCAGTAAAAGCCCATTCCACAAGGAAAGTGGGCTCATCTTGGGCGGCTGCCCGAGGGGTCTCGGCTTTACAACTTTGCCGAGCTGCTACTTGGTCAGGGGCACACCCTGACTGAGGAGGACCTGGAGTTCTCTCATTCGGTGCTGCAGAGTCATCCGCACTCTCCCGCCCGTTTGGGAGCTTTGGTATAATCCCCATGGTCCTGACGGAGTCCCCAGCATCCACTTAGGACGTTAGAGAAAATAAGAATTTACTTACCGATAATTCTATTTCTCGTAGTCCGTAGTGGATGCTGGGCGCCCATCCCAAGTGCGGATTGTCTGCAATACTTGTACATAGTTATTGTTACAAAAATCGGGTTATTCTTGTTGTGAGCCATCTTTTCAGAGGCTCCTTCGTTGTTATCATACTGTTAACTGGGTTCAGATCACAGGTTGTACGGTGTGATTGGTGTGGCTGGTATGAGTCTTACCCGGGATTCAATATCCTTCCTTATTATGCACGCTCGTCCGGGCACAGTATCCTAACTGAGGCTTGGAGGAGGGTCATAGGGGGAGGAGCCAGTGCACACCACCTGATCCTAAAGCTTTTATTATTGTGCCCTGTCTCCTGCGGAGCCGCTAAACCCCCATGGTCCTGACGGAGTCCCCAGCATCCACTACGGACTACGAGAAATAGAATTATCGGTAAGTAAATTCTTATTTTTCAATACTTATCTCTCCGGAGTCCGGCGGCAGTGACAGTGACTCTGAGCAGTAGGTGGTGCGCAGGTCTCTGGGTAAATGGCGCGGTTGGCATTTTCCTGGCCTTTTTGCACATGCACAGTAGGGAAAATCGCCAGGAAAATGGTCGCCGCGCCATTTTTCCAGAAACCTACTCACCACCTAGTGCTCAGAGTCACTGCCACTGACGGCTAGAGAAGAGGGGTCCCGAATGGAGAGTGCACATGGGCCTCCTCCTCTGTTAATACGCCCCTGTCTCTGGGGAGGGGCTTCTGGGACAGAAGCCGCTTCTTCTGACACATCGTGACACTACCGTAACACCGCCATGTGCGCTCCCTTCAGACCACCTCCCAGTCACCAATGAATGCCCATCACGTGCCCCTCTAGTTCTGCCATAAGCTCCTCCGCAATTGTGCGTAATGCATGAGTCGTTGGGGGTCCCAGAATATTTTGCTGGCAAGCAGCACAGGTTAAATGGGGACATTTACTAAGCAGTGATAAGAGCGGAGAAGTGAGCCAGTGGAGAAGTTGCCCCATCAACCAATCAGCAGCAAATTATAGGCTGGCTCACTTCTCCGCTCGTATCACTGCTTAGTAAATGTCCCCCTTAGTCTGTTCAGTATTTTTTGAGTTAACCCGGGATAGACAGGCAGATAGGTAGGCAGGCCGGCAGACAGACAGACAGACAGACAGACAGACAGACAGACAAGCAGAAAGACAGACAGTCAAGTAGGAAGACAGACAGTCAAGCAGAAAGACAGAAATGCAGACAGACAGACAGACATGCAGACAGCCAAACAAGTAGAAAGACAGACAGACAGACATGCAGATATACAGACAGACAGACATGCATACACACAGACAGACATACAAACAGACATGCAGATAGACATGCAGACAGACAGACAGGCAGACACACAGACAGGCAGACAGACACACAGACAGACAGACATGCGGACAAACAGACAGACAGGCATACATACAGACAGGCAGACAAACAGACATGCAGACAGACAGACAGACAGGCAGACAGACAGACATGCAGACAGACAGACAGACAGACAGACAGGCAGACAGACAGACATGCAGACAGACAGACAGGCAGGCAGGCAGGCAGACATGCAGATAGGCAGACAGGCAGACAGGAGGCATTCGATATGCCGGCTTTCGGGATCCCGGCACTCAGCATACCGACAACTATTCTCCATCTTGAGGGTCTATGACACCCCTGGAGGGAGAATAAATAGCATGACGTGCATAGCGTGCCACCGAGCACGCAAGGGGTTCTTTTTTGCGCTCGCCCAGCTGCCTGCATGCCGATGGTCGGGATCCCGACAGTCGGCATAACGTAGTAGACCCAAACAGACAGGCAGGCAGACAGACATGCAGGCAGACAGACATGCAGACAGACAGACAGGCAGGTAGACAGACATACATGCAGACAGACATGCAGACAGACATGCAGACAGACAGACAGACAGACAGACAGACATGCAGTTGTACATTTGTAACATTTATTTTCCCATCATTTAATATCCTGATTGATCTGAATTAGCAGTGCTAACCAGTATAGGTCCCTATATCTACATTACGTTATGGGGGACATAAAAGGAAGATTCGGTGGATATTAGAATGGAGGGAGGCAGAAGGTAGCCGGGGGGTGAGGCTGTAACAAGTGTATCTGGCCCATTGGAAGCAGCAACATTTCAATACAACGTGTCTAAGAGTCTGAAATATACTGTAGCTGATCTGAGCTGTATCCAAGGGCAGTTAAAATATACAACTGGATAATATAAAAGCACTGTTGAAAAGGCAAGTATACAGAGTGCATGCCCAACCAATACATGAAACGTGTCTGGCAATATACCTATAGGGCAGGACCCTATACCAAATAACACGTCGGGTGCAGCGGTCCCGTAATCAGCGGCCAGTGATTGCAGCACTCTGTGATGTACGTACTGTATGTAATGGAGAACAGTAATGCCTAAGGGCAGTGTGCAATATCTGCGCAGAACGTAGCAAACACAGCGTCTGACGCAGATGCACACAACCTTATAGCACGCATTGGCAGCATGCTGGGTTTTGTAGTTCCACAACGCCTGCGCTTAGATTGCCTATCCATTGCCTGTAGTATCAGATATAACAAAACAACAGGAATTATTAATACAGCTGTGATAACACAAAGATCTGACATGTTTAGTAACTAATGCCTTTATTTATCAATGAGTGATAAATTCACAGCCAGTCAGCTCTTATCTTTCATGTCACAGTCTGGGTTTGAAAATTGAGCAATTTATCACTCACAGTGAAACGTATCACTCATTGATAAATAAGGGTAAAAGTGTATGATGTAATTAGTGAATACATATGATATATGTTACATATAACGATCTGTCTCTTGCAGGGAATAGGTGATGCCCAACACTACACAGGGGATCCTCTATTTCCTCTGACACTGAATGTAAATAATCCCATCTGCCTGAGGAATGTGACCCTGTGAACCCGAGGTGTAAATGTCCTCTCATTATGTGGTCAGAGACTTCCCATGTACTATTCACCTTTCCCTTGTAACAGGAGTCACACATTATAGTAACTAGGGACATTAGCGCCATCTACTGGGCTTATTATATACATAACAGGAATCACACATAACAGTAAGTGAGGACATGAGCGCCATCTACTGGGCTTATTATATACATAACAGGAATCACACATTACAGTAAGTGAGGACATGAGCGCCATCTACTGGGCTTATTATACATAACAGGAATCACACGTTACAGTAAGTGAGGGACATGAGCGCCATCTACTGGGCTTATTATACATAACAGGAATCACATATCACAGTAAGTGAGGACATGAGCGCCATCTACTGGGCATATTATAACATAACAGGAATCACACGTTACAGTAAATGAGCACCATCTCCTGGGCTTATAACATAACAGGAATCACACATCACAGTAAGTGAGGACATGAGCGCCATCTACTGGGCTTATTATACATAACAGGAACCACGCGTTACAGTAAATGTGGACATGAGCGCCATCTACTGGGCGTAGTATAACATAAAAGGAATCTCATTTTAGAAAGTGAGGCCATGAGCGCAATCTCCTGGTCTTATTATACATAACAGGAATAACACATTATAGTATCTAAGGACTTGAGCACCATCTACTGGGTTTATTATAACATAGCAGGAATCTCATAATAGTAATTGAGGACATGAGCGCCATCTACTGGGCTTATTATATATACAGTGTATCTGGAAAGTATTCACAGCGCTTCACTTTTTCCACATTTTGTTATGTTACAGCCTTATTCCACAATGGTATAAATTCATTTTTCCCCTCCAAATTCTGCACACAATACCCTATAATGATAACGTGAAAAAGGGTTTTACTTTTTTAGATTTTTGCAACTTTATTAAAAATAAAAAACTAAGAAATCACATGTACTGTACAGACGTATTCACAGCCTTTGCCATGAAGCTCAAACTTAAGCTCAGGTGCATCCTGTTTCCACTGATCATCCTTGAGATGTTCCTACAGCTTAATTGGACTCCACCTGTGGTAAATTCAGTTGATTGGACATGATTTGGAAAGGCACACCCCTGTCTATATAAGGTCCCACACTTGACAGTGCATGTCTGAGCACAAACCAAGCATGAAGTCACAGGATTTATCTGTAGACCTCTGAGACAGGATTGTCTCGATGCACAAATCTGGGGAAGGGGACAGAAAAATATCTGCTGTTTTGAAGGTCCCAATGAGCACAGTGACCTCCATCATCCGTAAATGGAAGAAGTTCGGAACCACCAAGACTCTTCCTAGAGATGGCCGGCCATCTAAACTGAGCGATCGGGGAAAAAGGTCCCTAGTCAGGGAGGTGACCAAGAACCTGATCACCACTCTGTCAGAACTACAGCATTCCTCTGTGGAGAGAGGAGAACCTTCCAGAAGGACAACCATCTCTGCAGCAATCCACCAATCAGGCCTGTATGGTAGAGTGGCCAGACGGAAGCCACTCCATGGTAGCCCGCCTGGAGTTTGCCAAAATGCACCTGAAGGCCTCACAGACCATGAGAAACAAAATTCTCTGGTCTGATGAGACAAAGATTGAACTCTTTGGCGTGAATGCCAGGTGTCATGTTGGGAGGAAACCAGGCACCGCTCATCACCAGGCCAATACCATCCCTACAGTGAAGCATGGTGGTGGCAGCATCATGCTGTGGGGATGTTTGTCAGCGGCAGGAACTGGGAGACTAGTCAGGATAGAGGGAAAGATTAATGCAGCAATGTACAGAGACATCCTGGATGAAAACCTGCTCCAGAGCGCTCTTGACCTCAGACTGGGGTCAGCTAAGATATCAAAGGAGTGGCTTCAGGACAACTCTGTGAATGTCCTTGAGTGGCCCAGCCAGAGCCCAGCCTTGAATCTGATTGAACATCTCTGGAGTGATCTGAAAATGGCTGTGCACCGACACTTCCCATCCAACCTGATGGAGCTTGAGAGGTGCTGCAAAGGGGAATGGGCGAAACTGCCCAAAGACAGGTGTGCCAAGCTTGTGGCATTATATTCAAAAAGACTTGAGGCTGTAATTGCTGCCAAAGGTGCATCAACAAAGTATTGAGCAAAGGCTGTGAATACTTATGTACATGTGATTTCTTAGTTTTTTTATTTTTAATAAATTTGCAAAAATCTCAGAAACACTTTTCTGACATTGTCATTATGGGGTATGGTGTGTAGAAGTTTGTGGGAAAAAAATGAATTTATTCCAGTTTGGAATATGGCTGTAACATAACAAAATGTGGAAAAAGTGAAGCGCTGTAAATACTTTGCGGATGCACTGTAACAGGAATCACACATTACAGTGAGGACATGTTACAGTAAGTGAGGACATGAGCGCCATCTCCTGGGCTTATTATACATAAAAGGAATCACAAGTTACAGTAAGTGAGGACATGAGCCCCATCTCCTGGGCTTATTATAACATAACAGGAATCACAAGTTACAGTAAGTGAGGACATGAGCGCCATCTCCTGGACTTATTATAACATAACAGGAATCACAAGTTACAGTTAGTGAGGACATGAGCCCCATCTCCTGGGCTTATTATACATAACAGGAATCACAAGTTACAGTAAGTGAGGACATGAGCCCCATCTCCTGGGCTTATTATAACATAACAGGAATCACAAGTTACAGTAAGTGAGGACATGAGCCCCATCTCCTGGGCTTATTATAACATAACAGGAATCACAAGTTACAGTAAGTGAGGACATGAGCGCCATCTCCTGGACTTATTATAACATAACAGGAATCACAAGTTACAGTTAGTGAGGACATGAGCCCCATCTCCTGGGCTTATTATACATAACAGGAATCACAAGTTACAGTAAGTGAGGACATGAGCCCCATCTCCTGGACTTATTATAACATAACAGGAATCACAAGTTACAGTAAGTGAGGACATGAGCGCCATCTCCTGGGCTTATTATACATAACAGGAATCACAAGTTACAGTAAGTGAGGACATGAGCCCCATCTCCTGGACTTATTATAACATAACAGGAATCACAAGTTACAGTAAGTGAGGACATGAGCCCCATCTCCTGGACTTATTATAACATAACAGGAATCACAAGTTACAGTAAGTGAGGACATGAGCCCCATCTCCTGGACTTATTATAACATAACAGGAATCACAAGTTACAGTAAGTGAGGACATGAGCCCCATCTCCTGGGCTTATTATACATAACAGGAATCACAAGTTACAGTAAGTGAGGACATGAGCCCCATCTCCTGGACTTATTATACATAACAGGAATCACAAGTTACAGTAAGTGAGGACATGAGCGCCATCTCCTGGACTTATTATAACATAACAGGAATCACAAGTTACAGTTAGTGAGGACATGAGCCCCATCTCCTGGGCTTATTATACATAACAGGAATCACAAGTTACAGTAAGTGAGGACATGAGCCCCATCTCCTGGGCTTATTATAACATAACAGGAATCACAAGTTACAGTAAGTGAGGACATGAGCGCCATCTCCTGGACTTATTATAACATAACAGGAATCACAAGTTACAGTTAGTGAGGACATGAGCCCCATCTCCTGGGCTTATTATACATAACAGGAATCACAAGTTACAGTAAGTGAGGACATGAGCCCCATCTCCTGGACTTATTATAACATAACAGGAATCACAAGTTACAGTAAGTGAGGACATGAGCGCCATCTCCTGGGCTTATTATACATAACAGGAATCACAAGTTACAGTAAGTGAGGACATGAGCCCCATCTCCTGGACTTATTATAACATAACAGGAATCACAAGTTACAGTAAGTGAGGACATGAGCCCCATCTCCTGGACTTATTATAACATAACAGGAATCACAAGTTACAGTAAGTGAGGACATGAGCCCCATCTCCTGGACTTATTATAACATAACAGGAATCACAAGTTACAGTAAGTGAGGACATGAGCCCCATCTCCTGGGCTTATTATACATAACAGGAATCACAAGTTACAGTAAGTGAGGACATGAGCCCCATCTCCTGGACTTATTATACATAACAGGAATCACAAGTTACAGTAAGTGAGGACATGAGCCCCATCTCCTGGACTTATTATAACATAACAGGAATCACAAGTTACAGTAAGTGAGGACATGAGCCCCATCTCCTGGACTTATTATAACATAACAGGAATCACAAGTTACAGTAAGTGAGGACATGAGCCCCATCTCCTGGACTTATTATAACATAACAGGAATCACAAGTTACAGTAAGTGAGGACATGAGCCCCATCTCCTGGGCTTATTATACATAACAGGAATCACAAGTTACAGTAAGTGAGGACATGAGCCCCATCTCCTGGGCTTATTATACATAACAGGAATCACAAGTTACAGTAAGTGAGGACATGAGCCCCATCTCCTGGGCTTATTATACATAACAGGAATCACAAGTTACAGTAAGTGAGGACATGAGCGCCATCTCCTGGACTTATTATAACATAACAGGAATCACAAGTTACAGTTAGTGAGGACATGAGCCCCATCTCCTGGACTTATTATAACATAACAGGAATCACAAGTTACAGTAAGTGAGGACATGAGCGCCATCTCCTGGACTTATTATAACATAACAGGAATCACAAGTTACAGTTAGTGAGGACATGAGCGCCATCTCCTGGACTTATCATAACATAACAGGAATCACAAGTTACAGTAAGTGAGGACATGAGCCCCATCTCCTGGACTTATTATAACATAACAGGAATCACAAGTTACAGTTAGTGAGGACATGAGCGCCATCTCCTGGACTTATTATAACATAACAGGAATCACAAGTTACAGTTAGTGAGGACATGAGCGTCATCTCCTGGACTTATTATAACATAACAGGAATCACAAGTTACAGTTAGTGAGGACATGAGCGTCATCTCCTGGACTTATTATAACATAACAGGAATCACAAGTTACAGTTAGTGAGGACATGAGCCCCATCTCCTGGACTTATTATAACATAACAGGAATCACAAGTTACAGTAAGTGAGGACATGAGCCCCATCTCCTGGACTTATTATAACATAACAGGAATCACAAGTTACAGTTAGTGAGGACATGAGCCCCATCTCCTGGACTTATCATAACATAACAGGAATCACAAGTTACAGTAAGTGAGGACATGAGCGCCATCTCCTGGACTTATTATACATAACATGAGCAGCTGTCTCTTACACTGCCCGCTCTCTCTCTCCTTCTTCCACCACTGTCATGTTGGGGAGTGGATTCCAGTGGAGGCCAGCACTGAGGCCCTTCACTTCCATTATAATACATAGAAACATAGAATTTGACGGCAGATAAGAACCACTTGGCCCATCTAGTCTGCCCCCTTTTTTTATCCTTTAGACAATCTCAACCCTTTTTGAACCTTAATTCTTTGTAAGGATATTCATATGCCTATCCCAAGCATGTTTAAATTGTTCTACAGTCTTAGCCTCTACCACCTCTGATGGGAGGCTATTCCACTTATCCACTACCCTTTCTGTGAAGTAATTTTTCCTTAAATTTCCCCTGAACCTGCCCCCCTCCAGTCTCAGTGTATGTCCTCGAGTTCTAATACTTCTCTTCATTTGAAGAATGTTTCCCTCCTGGACTTTGTTAAGACCCTTGATATATGTGAAAGTTTCTATCACGTCCCCCTTTCCCTTCTCTCCTCCAAACTATACGTGTTAAGATCTTATACATATATTATCAATTACAGCTGATTATAAAGTCTGATATTGTGCATCTATCTAAACACTATCGATAATGCCTGCCCCGAGGCATTTTCAGGAATTCAGAGGGGAGGATTATAAGTGTATAATTTATAGTATGGGATAATGGGCACCTTACCTATAGGTGGAAGAGTAGGCTCCTGTATATCGGGGCCTGTTACTGACAATAGGCCACTGGTGAAAGGGATAAAGAAGGGATTTCTAGATAAGAGTTTCCAAAAGATTGACTTCTGAACCCTGGTTGTGTAGCGGGATGCTCGGAGATGATCACCAGTGCTGGGAATGAGAAGCAGAGCCCAGAGATGGACCAGGAGCTGACCATCACTAAAGAGGGAGAGCTATGCTTGGCGCAGGACCTGGTGGACTTGGTGAATACTTACCTCATCTTGAAGATGCTGCACACATTGTGGGGCCCACCTGGGAGGAAATCACTGGAGAAGACGGGCCACACAAGTCAATTCCCTGGTCCAGCTGTGGGGAGCTTGAATCTCAAAATATATAAGCTCAACCAATAGGAGTGTGGCACCTTGAATTTGGCATGAAGTAATCAGTGGAAGGCAAATGTAATGATTGAATAGTCTTGTCCGCTATCCCATGAAGAAGGTGTAAACATTGGATCCAAATTAATGGAGTAATCTCAGAAATGGGTTTTAACACATTTATTTGTATAAATCACAGTAACATACTTCCTACTTTTTTTGTCATAGTGCGAAGTATGTTACTGTAATGATTGGACCTAGAGAGAGTTACTCCTGAGGACTCTATCACCCTATTGGGCGAAAGCTTTGTGGTGTGTTACTGATCTGCCTGACCACTAACTGCACCATCTAGGCGCACACCACCAACCCGAGACGCTATGAGTCAGGAGCACCAAACCAATTGCTAAAGACCTTAAAAGTGGTTCAATTATGCGCAGTATCCGCATGGCCTTTTATGGATGAATTAATGTTTTTATCTTGTCTTTTGAAGTGAATGCACTATGGGGGTCATTCTGACCAGATCGCACGCTGCAATTTTTCGCAGCGTAGCGATTGGGTCAGAACCGCGCATGCGTCGGCACCGCAGTGCACCGCCGCATGGTCGCCCGTCGCTGTGTTACGATCGCCTCTGCCTGATTGACAGACAGAGGCGGTCGATTGGAGGGAGGGGGAGAAACGGCGGCGTTTGGCCGCTGTTTCGTTGGCACGGTCCGGCCAACGCAGGCGTGGCCGGACCGTGCGGGGAGTGGCCTGCAGCGGCTGCATGACGTCACACGCAGCCGCTGCGGGCCGGGAGCGAGGAGTAGCTCCTGGCCAGCACGCTAAAGCTGCGCTGGTCGGGAGCTACTCTTGAAGTGCAAAGGCATCGCCGCTGTGCGATGTTTTTGCCCTTCTGCGGGGGGGGGGGGGGGGGCACACTGACATGCGGGATGGACTAGCCCTGTGCTGCCGCATGTCTGAGTTCATGATCGTAGCTGTGCTAAATTTAGCACAGCTATGATCCTCGGAATGACCCCCAATGTCACTTTATTTTACTTAACATACTCCATTATTTGGATCCAATGTTTACACCTTCTTCAGGGGATAGCGCACAAAACTATTCAATCATTACATTTGCCTTTCAATTGATCTATAAGTAATTAGTGTTTTTTACTTCTATGTTTAAATCTTTGTGCTGCATGTCCAATGTTCACTGCCCAAACATATAGCCTATCCCATATACCAGAGCTGGCCAAACCAGTCCTCGAGATCTACCAACAGGTCACATTTTCCAGACCACCTAGCTGGTGCACAGGTGTAGTCATTACTAATTAAGATGTGCTGCATTCATTCCTAACTGACAATTCTACAGATCTCCAGGAGGCCTGGAAAACATGAACTGTTGGTAGATCTCGAGGACCGGTTTGGCCAGCCCTGCCATATACTGTATATACATGGTGTAATCAGTGCTTAAAGTGGTCCTAGAGAGGTGGTGAAACTCACCCCCCCTCCCCGGCGCCTAGTAAATAAAGGGACTGTGCGCACTGTAGGCGTGTGTTGCAAAAGGGGTGTGGTCACAAATAATTATCACAAATAATTAATTATCTTATGCTGCTACCTCAAATAGAGGCCCCTTGTCAGTATGGGCCTAAGAGAAATAGTATAAAAAAGGTTTTATTTGAGGAGCGCTCTGATTGATTAGAAATATCTCAATTAGTTAGGAACCATTTAAAATGATACAAATTATGAACTGAGGAAGGACTGTTATTACCTTAATGCACAGATACACCCAATGTATTCATATATATAGATTACTTTATTAAAATACAATTAAAACAGTTATTAAAAAATTAAAGATTTCATTTTCACAAAACAGTTTTTCACCAGAAATAACAGTGACAACTTCCAGGCTTTTAATAGACCATTCACTTTTATAGATATAACATATCATATAGATTTCACCCAACACGTTTCGTCTTAGGCGACTTCCTCAGGGGTGTTAATTTTTATTATATTTTCCTGTTTTTTAATGATAGAAAAGGTTTCCATTCATTGCTGACTGGTGCAAGTTATGCACCCAATGCAATAGCAAACAAGTTTGCTGGGAGAGTTTCTTTTAAAAGATAAAGAATGTTTTTTATATTTCTATAGTAGTCTTATTTGAATTCCGCCAGCAGAATGCGTTGTAATCTGATTCATATTGTGGATTCTTAGAGACTTAAGGTCTGGCTTTTATCTTTAGATTTGAAATTCTCTGTATGAAAGTCCCAAACTCCTCTGAGTACCAGCAATATTGCAGTAGCTCTGTTCAGTCTGGAGCTCAAAAGTGAAAATCTTTTGAGCTCCAGACTGAACAGAGCTGCTGCAATATTGTCTCTTGTGCTCTTGAATCAGTGGACCTTAAATGGCTCATGGCCAAGGTCCTGTTCTTGCTGACTATTGCCTCTGTAAGACGGGTGTCGGACTTAGGAGCTTTGTCCTGTTGTCCGCCTTTTCTGATTTTTCACCGTGACCGGGCAGTTCTACGAACTCGACCCGGGTATCTACCTAAGGTGGTTTCATCTTTTCACCTTAACCAAGAGATTGTGGTTCTGGCCTTTGTCTCTTTAGACTTGTCTCCCAAAGAGCGTTCTTTGGATGTGGTGAGGGCTCTCCGTATCTATGTGGAGAGGACTGCCTTTCTTAGGAGATCAGATACCCTTTTTGTACTGTTTGGTTTCCACAAAAGTGGCTGGCCTGTGAGAAAGCAAACCTTGGCCAGATGGATTAGAATGGTGATTGCACAAGCTTATGCGCAGACTGGACTCCCAGCTTCTGCTGCTAATAAAGCCCATTCTACTCGACCTGTTGGACCTTCTTGGGCGGCCCGCCATGGCTCATTGTGCAAGGCGGCTACGTGGTCCTCAGTGAACACGTTTCTTAGGTTCTATGCTTTTGATACTTTCACCTCCCAAGATGCTTCCTTTGGATGCTGGATTCTCAAATCCGCTAAGGCGCGTCCCCTCCCTTGAGGAACTGCTTTAGGACATCACCCGATGTTTCCCTGTGGAAACCAATGTAACCTGCTGCAGAAAAGGAGAGTTATGGTAAACTTACCATTGTTAACTCTCTTTCTGCGAGGTACATTGGGTTCCACAGGGCGCCCACTCTGGCGCACCTAGCTTCTGTGGGTTTGTATGGCATTAGACGCTGGTACCTTCTCCTGTCATGAGAATGTGGTTCTATTTGACTAACATCTGCTTTCTCTTTTGCCTGCTCCTGCATTGGACTGGTTAACGAAAATGAGCTGTCAGTGCCTGGAGACGGGGTTATAGAGGATGCCCCAATGCATCCTTGGACAGCATAAAGCTTTAGCCTGTTGGTGCCTCTGGATCAAGATCCCACTCTACACCCTATGTTTCCCTGTGGAACCCAAAGTACATTGCAGAAAAGGAGATTTATGGTAAGAACTTACCCTTGTTAAATCTCTTTTTGCAAGGTACACTGGATTCCACAGGGAATAATATCGGGGTGTAGAGTAGGATCTTGATCCGAGGCACTGAAAGGGCTAAAAGCTTTGACTGTTCCCAAGATGCTCAGCGCCACCTCCTCTATAACCCCGCCTCCGTGCACAGGAGCTCAGTTTTGTCAACCAGTCCAATGCAGTAGCAGGTAAAAAAGACGACAACAGTTAGTAGCTACAGACACCACATTCTCACGACAGGAGAAGGTATCAGCGGCTAATGCCCTACCAACCCAAAGAAGCTAAGTGCGTCAAGGTGGGTGCCCTGTGGAATCCAGTGTACCTTGCAGAAAGAGATTTAACAAGGGTACGTTCTTACAATAAATCTCCTTTTCTGCAGCGGGGTACACTGGTATTCCACAGGGACTAACATCGGGGATGTCCTAAAGCAGTTCCTTATGGGAGGGGATGCACTGTAGTGGGCACAAGAACCTGGCGTCCAAAGGAAGCATCCTGGGAGGCGGAAGTATCGAAGGCATAGAACCTTGTGAACGTGTTCACTGAGGACCACGTAGCCGCCTTGCACAATTGTTCAAGGGTCGCACCACGGCGTGCCTCCCAAGAAGGTCCAACAGACAGAGTAGATTGGGCTTTGATAGTAGCAGGAGCTGGAAGGCCAGCCTGTACATAAGCATGTGCAATCACCATTCTAATCCATCTGGCCAAGGTCTGCTTGTTAGCAGGCCAGCCACGTTTGTGAAAACCAAACAGTACAAAGAGAGAATCAGACTTCCTAATGGAGGCTGTCCTCTTCACATAGATATGGAGAGCCCCTACCACATCCAAAGACCGCTCTTTGGAGGATAAATCCGGAGAGACAAAGGCTGAAACCACAATCTCCTGGTTAAGGTGGAAAGAAGATACCACCTTAGGTAAAAAACCAGGGCGCGTTCGAAGAACCGCCCGGTCACTGTGAAAAATCAGATAGGGGGACCTACAAGACAAGGCACCCAAATCTGATACGTGTCTAGCAGAGGCAATAGCCAGCAGAAACAAGACCTTGAGGGAAAGCCACTTGAGGTCCACAGATTCAAGAGGTTCAAACGGAGACTCTTGCAAAGCCTCCAGAACCACCAACAAATCCCAAGGAGCCACAGGCCGGACATAGGGAGGTTGAATCCGTAAAACACTCTGAGTGAATGTATGAACATCAGGCAGAGTCGCAATTTTTCTCTGAAACCATACCGACAAGGCAGAAATTTGAACCTTAAGGGAGGCCAGCCAGCCCAAGTCCAGGCCCTGATGTAGGAAGGCCAAAAGTTTGGCCGTACTAAACTTGTAAACATCATGATTGTTAGTGGCGCACCAAGCAAAGTAAGAATTCCAGACCCTATGGTAAATCCGAGCAGAAGCCGGCTTACGGGCCTTCAACATAGTTTGAATGACCGCCTCAGAAAATCCTTTGGCCCTCAGTACGGAAGCTTCAAGAGCCACGCCGTCAAAGCCAGTCGGGCCAAATCCTGGCAAACACAAGGGCCCTGAACGAGGAGGTCTGGTCGTTGCTGAAGCAGAAGAGGACGCTCTAGCGAGAGTCCCTGTAGGTCTGAGAACCAATGCCGTCTGGGCCACGCTGGAGCTATTAGAAGGATTCCTCCTTCTTGCTTCAACTTACTCACTACTCTGGGCAGGAGTGACACCGGAGGGAACACGTACGGCAGCCAAAAGTTCCATGGAATTGCCAGTGCGTCCACGAACGCCGCTTGAGGATCCCTTGTTCTTGCTCCGAAGACCGGAACCTTGTGATTGTGTCGAGATGCCACCAGGTCTAGATCTTGTAGGCCCCACTTGTCCACTAAGAGTTGAAATACTTCTGGATGAAGGCTCCACTCTCCAGCGTGTACGTCCTGATGACTGAGGAAGTCTGCTTCCCATTGAAGAATCTTTTACACTTCCATCATTGCCGTGCGGCTTCGAGTGCCTCCTTGATAATTTATGTACACCACCGTGGTGGCGTTGTCTGACTGTACTTGAACAGGCCTGTTGAATACCAGATGCTGGGCCAGTTTCAGAGCATTGAACACTGCCCGCGCATTAACCGCAGGGACCATATAAGGCTGATAAGGCACAGGAGGTCCCATAGGAGGCGCAAGTCTAGTTACCAGTGTAGTCAGTAAATTAGAAAAGACAGACCAAGGCAGGCCCTGATGTGCCCCCGTTGTTACAAACTGACTGGGGAGTACAGAACCCCCAAAACCTGAACCCTCCGCACCCATGTTATCCTCAAATGCATCTGGGACATCATAACCGCGCACGGCGGAATCAGCCCCAGACCCATCGCTACCTGTAGCTGACATGATATGAAAGCGTAAACCAAGGGTGACACAGTACAATATCAGCAGATATAATACCTAACACAACCCCCCCGTGCAGTGTGACAGCACAAACAGAGGATTTGTGAGGTAAAATGTGACTGAAAAACACAGAGAAAAATACAAAATACGTATATCCTGTGAAATTATCTAATAACCCTGACGCACGGAGCGCCCTCAGGTTACAGAATATAGGGATTGCAGTAGGAGTGAGATACACGGAGTAGAGATCACCCAGCAGCTATATGCACACACACATAGGGGGTCATTCCGAGTTGATCGCTAGCTGCATTCGTTTGCTGTGCAGCGATGAGGCAAAAAAAATGCACTTCTGCGCATGTGTATGCGCATGCGCGACTTACTATTACAACGAATGATGTAGTTTCACACAAGGTCTAGCGATGCTTTTCAGTCGCACTGCTGGCCGCAGAGTGATTGACATGAAGTGGGCGTTTCTGGGTGTCAACTGACCGTTTTCAGGGAGTGTTCGGAAAAACACAGACGTGCCAGGAAAAACACAGACGTGCCAGGAAAAACGCAGACGTGCTAGGAAAAACGCAGACTTGGCTGGACGTCAAAACAGGAACTGAATAGTCTGAAGTGATCACAAGCGCTGAGTAGGTTTTGAGCTACTCTGAAACTGCACAAAACAAAAATTGTAGCCGCTGTGCGATCCTTTCGTTCGCACTTCTGCTAAGCTAAAATACACTCCCAGTGGGCAGCGGCATAGCGTTTGCATGACTGCAAAAAACTGCTAGCGAGCGATCAACTCGGAATGACCACCTAAGTCATTACAGCAGGGAATTAAGTCCGACTGCATAGGCTCAGTTAATCCTATTAAAGACAAAATTAAAGAAGGCTTCATCTGTATGTCTGGGCGTACAGCCAAGTCCTGGTAATGATACTGCACAGCTGCTGTATTAACTAGGTGTAAGTCTTGAACGGTTCAAATAATAAGCAATATTTATTGTTCTCATACTTATTAGTCTAACAAGCTAGAACATAGCAGTGAGAATCCGCAGTGGGTTTCTCTGCTCTGAAAGATCATATTCCTAACAAGATACTGCTTTTACAGATAATAAACACATTGCTGGCTACAAATATATTTCTAACTGTTAGTTGGAATCATAGTTCTTATGAATCAGTAAGACAGAACCTATACAAAATGGAGTCTCTATGGTTAACTTATATTAACCCTATCACTGTTCCCAGTGCCAGTCAAAAGTGGCTGCAGCGTTGTTTAAATTTGCAGCTGGTCGTGAGCCAATCACTTCTTGTGGACCGGCAGCCGAGTAGCCGTCCATGATTGGCTGCCGTTCTGCTAGCCATGATTGGCTTGTGGCTGGCACCAAATTTAAAATGCTGCCAAGGAGCAGGGTACACAGCTGGAGCTCCACACTGAGGAGGGTATTGCCGATGTCAGTGACCGTGAGTCACTGTCACATGGTCACCCGCTGTGTGGTGTGGGGTGGGGATGAGAGGGAAGGGGAGTGGAGCTGTGCTGTGAGGGGTGCTGTGCTGTGATGGGTGAGCGGTGATGTGATGGTAGAAGGGTGCAGTGCTGTGATGGGTGAGGAGTGGTGCTGTGTTGGGAGAGGGGTGCTGGGCTGTGATGGGTGAGGAGTGGTGCTGTGTTAGGAGAAGGATGCAGTGCTGTGATGGGTGAGGAGTGGTGCTGTGTTGGGAGAGGGGTGCTGGGCTGTGATGGGTGAGGAGGGGTGCTGTGTTGGGAGAAGGGTGCTGGGCTGTGATGGGTGAGGGGGCCTGTGTTAGGAGAAGGATGCAGTGCTGGGATGGGTGAGGAGGGGTGCTGTGTTGGGAGAGGGGTGCTGGGCTGTGTTGGGTGAGGGGGCCTGTGTTAGGAGAAGGATGCAGTGCTGGGATGGGTGAGGAGGGGTGCTGTGTTGGGAGAGGGGTGCTGGGCTGTGATGGGTGAGGGGTGCTGTGTTAGGAGAAGGATGCAGTGCTGGGATGGGTGAGGAGGGGTGCTGTGTTGGGAGAGGGCTGCTGTGATGTCCTGTGGAGGGTGCTGTGATGGGCGGGTGGTGTGGGGGTGGATCATTAGGTCACAGTGGAAAGGTCAACAGTGTCTAGGCTGACCCCAAAAGGTCATCATGAACAAGGTTGACGACTGAGCCACAGCACATAAAGGCCGAGGTTATATGTATGTGATATGACGCCATCCGACCCCCTAGATCACACATAGGTAGAGTTACCACACATATATTTGGGACATTACAGAGTGTCAGTAATCCTGGATGGGCAGTGTCCGAAAAATGCCCTGCCTGCTGTCTAGTCCATGTAACACTCACACTGCGGGCAGGAGGAAAGGTCTGCGACACATTACCCAGCCCACACCAGCGATCGCAGCCATAGGACCAAAGGGGGAAATTCCACTGCAACGTTCAGGTGCATACAGGAGGACCTGTTGGTGGATACAATCCACTGACCGGGGCAAGAAAGACCATCGCCACACACTCGGTTCTGAGGGCTTATAAAGGGGCATGTCGCCTGAAATCTGAAAATTAATTGGGTATGACCTTGGGACTGTGGGTAAGGAATGGGGAGGGCAGGGGTGAAGAACAGCCGGCTTCCCTACCAGTGTCATCCTCTGACACCATGCCCGCATCCTCCATCCACTATACCTTGGCATGTTAATCAGGAAATCAGTTTTGCCACTCTGTGCCAGGTCAGTCTATGCTACACCCAGGAGATACAGCTCTACGTCAGGAGTAATCAGAGCAGTCACGTGTAAGGCGCAGGGTAATGTCTGTTCCCTGCTGGAGGTAACATCTGGGAATACAGCGTATACCACCGGGAAGGCTGCTCTGACTGATAGTGATAATGACTCCCAGGGCTGGGGCTCTGCATGCAATATAAATACCGATGTGTGACCCTAATGCCAGGCTAAAACGTCCTCACATGCTGTGTGTATCCAGGGCTACATGATCATCAGAGCTGTGAGTATTTTATATATATACAGTACATGGAAAACTAAGAGAGAGAGAGAGGGAAGGAGAGGGAGACAGACAGTTAAGGAAGGAGGGAGCGAGAGGGAGAGAGGGAGAGGAGGAGGAGGAGGAGAGTGAGAGAGAAGAGGGAGAGAGACCATTAGTTCATTGTTGGAGTAAATGCAGAGCCGGATTAAGACCATGGGGGGCCCGGGGCACTTAAGAGAGTGGGGCCCCTAATAGAGAAGGCAGAAAATATATATAGGGTGAATTAACGTTTGTGGGTTGGACGGGCTGTCATAGGAGCTCCTCCCCAGCTGGGGTAGACAGCAGTGCCATTGAGATCTTATCCCACAAATGTTACATTTAATGTAAGAGTCATTCATTTAAAATAAGAGGATTTTATCAATAATAAATTTCATGGAAGTTTTAACTAACGAGTGATGTTATTATCTGGGTGAATCTGGTGTGAGGGTATTTTTGTAGAAATATCCATCTTCTTGTGATCAAAGCTAAAAGTTGAAGGACTGTCCTAGAGAGAAAGAACAGCTAAAGAGATATAACTACATGATAAGAGCGCTCTCCATACAACCATTTACAATATATATATATATATATATATATATATACATACACACATATATATATATATATATACATACACACATATATATATATATATATATTTGCCTCCCCAAGCAGCACACCCCCTGCCACACTGCAGATCGGATCTCTCTTCCGATCCGATCTGCGGTGCTGTGCTCCCCGGATCCCGTCCTCACTGCAGCAGCGGGCGCACAGACAGGACAACTGAGCTGAGCGACGGCTCAGCTGTCCAATAAAGTATGAATGAAGCAGCCTGCGCTCAGTCATTGGCTGGGCACGCAGGCTGTTTCATTGATACATTATTGGACAGCTGAGCCCAGTGGCGTAACTAGAAATTTTTCTCCCCCAAGCCAAAAAATCCTTCGGCGCCCCCCCCCTCCCCCATACCCCCCGTAATTGGCACTAGCAAAGGTAGAAAAATGTGCACGCCGCAGGCGCGCGCCGGCAAAAAGGGTGTGTGGCTTTGTCGAAATGGGCGTGGCTTTGCGTGGAGGGCGTGGCATTGCAGGAAAAGACTACCTTATACCCCAGTTTTGCAACCTGCACGCCCAGACGTTGGCCACCACAGGAAAGAAAAATAATTCTGATTCATGCCCCTTACATTATTTGTCATTTTTCCTCCTTATAGTAATGCCCAGTATACATTATTCCACATACTGCAATGGCCCTTAGACATAATTCCACACACAATAATGCACATGACATAATATGCACACACTGTAATGCCCCAGACACATTATGCCACACACCGTAATGCCTGTGACACATTATGACAGGAATCGCAATGCCCGTTATACATTATGCTACACACTGCAATGTCCCTGATACATTATAGCACATACAATGTCTGTGACACAGTATGACACACACCACAATGATCCTGAGACATTATACCACATACCACAATGCCCGTGATATAGTATACAACACACCGTAATGCCTGATACATTATGACACACACCGCAATGTCTGTGATACATTATGCCACACACCGTAATGCCCATTACACATTAAGTTCTACAGTAAGGCTTCTAATTACTTTTAAATTACCTGCTCGTTGCCAGGGGTTTCATGCTCTTGGTTCCATGCACGGTGCCAGGGGTTTTCATGCTCAGGGTGTCATGCTCGTTGCCAGGGGTTTCATGCACTGGGTGTCATGCTCGTTGCTAGGGGGTAGTGCTTGTTGCTAGGGCCATGCTCCCAGTGCCACATATGCCCCCAGTGCCAGATATTCCCCTACAGTGCCAGGTATATGCCCCTAGTGCCAGATATTCCCCCACAGTGCCAGGTACATGCCCCCAGTGCCACATATACCCCCCCCCCCCAGTGCCACATATGCCCCCTCAGTGCCTGCTCCCCCCAGTGCCAAATATTCCCCCACAGTGCCAGGTATATGCCCCCAGTGCCAGATCTGCCCCCCACAGTGCCAGGTATAAGCCCCCAGTGCCAGATCTTCCCCCCACAGTGCCAGGTATATGCCCCCAGTGCCAGATCTGCCCCCCACAGTGCCAGGTATATGCCCCCAGTGCCAGATCTGCCCCCCACAGTGCCAGGTATATGCCCCCAGTGCCAGATCTGCCCCCCACAGTGCCAGGTATATGCCCCCAGTGCCAGATCTGCCCCCCCACAGTGCCAGGTATATGCCCCCAGTGCCAGATCTTCCCCCCCACAGTGCCAGGTATATGCCCCCAGTGCCAGATCTGCCCCCCCACAGTGCCAGGTATATGCCCCCAGTGCCAGATCTGCCCCCCACAGTGCCAGGTATATGCCCCCAGTGCCAGATCTGCCCCCCACAGTGCCAGGTATATGCCCCAAGTGCCTGCTTCCCCCCCCCATGTGTTGGAGGGACACGGAGCGCATCGCGCGTCTCTCCTGTGTCCCTCCTGGCTCTCCCCCGGCTGGTCTAATAAAGGAAGCGGCGGTTCATGAGCCAATCAGAGCTCACGAACGGCACTTCCTTAGACCGGCCGGGGGAGAGCCAGGGAGGGACACAGGAGAGACGCGCGATGTGCTCCGTGTCCCTCCAACACAGCACGGAGGGAGAGGAGACCGCAGATTGACATGAGGACGCTCGTCCGCATGTCAATCTGTTCTAAGGGAGCCGGGGAGCACAGCACCGCAGATCGGATCGGAAGAGAGATCCGATCTGCGGTGTAGCAGGGGGCCCTTTTGGAAAGGAGGGCCCGGGGTACGTATCCCCCGGGCCCCCCCCTTAATCCGGCTCTGAGTAAATGTAGTAATTTTCCCTTTTGCACATGTAGATCTTGTATTCTCTTGTGTGACTAGATAGATCGGTGATAGGTAGACAGCTGGATAGACATACAGTACAGGAGATAAATATATATATATGATTTAGAGAAATGAGATGGATAGATATAACATACGACAGTGTCCTTGAGGAATGTTACATTGACGAAACATTGGATTAAGTCAGGCATGTCCAAACTGCGGCCCTCCAGATGTTGTGAAACTGCATATCCCAGCATGCCCTGACACAGTTTTGCTGTCAGTGAATGCTAAAGCTCTGTCAGGGCATGCTGGGACAGAGCCGGCCATAGGCATAGGCAAACTAGGAAATTGCCTAGGGCATTTGATATGCCTAGGGGCATCAGCAGCCTCTGCTGATTAAAATGATATGCGGCATGCCTATATTCTGTGTGTATCATTTCATATGCAGATACAGCCACAGTCTCACACAGAATATAGGCATGCTGCATATAATTTTAATCAGCAGAAGCTACTTGTTCTTCCTAGCCACATAGCAATGCAAATAAGATGCATTTTCATAAAAAAAAGTGCCAGACGTTAGCATTGAGGCAAGATTTATGAGGACACATCTGTATCCAAGCAGAGGCAGAGGTCACAGTGTTAATGGCAGTGTGAGTGCTGTGTGCATGTGAGTGGGTTGGTTGTGCAGTAGTGTTCAGAATATGTGTAAGGAGCATTATGTGTGTCATGTAAAAATGCATTAATAATGTGCAACATACCTGTATGTGTAAGGGGCACTGTGTGTGTCATTATGTGTATAAGGGCATTAATAATGTGCGGCATATGTGTAACAGGGTACTACTGTATGTGTGTCATTATGTGTATAAGGGCATTAATAATGTGCGGCATATGTGTAACAGGGTACTACTGTATGTGTGTCATTATGTGTATAGGGGCACTAATAATGTGCAGCAAATGTGTAGGGGGCACTGTGTGTCATTATGTATATGAGGGCATTAATAATGTGCGGCATATGTGTAAGGGACATTATGTGTAAAAGGGCATTAATAAAGGTTGTCATAATGTGTAAGGCGCATTATATTTATAAGGACATTAATAAGGTGTCTCATATGTGTAAGGGGCATTACTGTGTGGAATTATATGTATAAATGCATTACTAATGTGTGGCATTATGTGTATAAGGTGCTCTACTATGTGGTGTTGCATATAGAAAGGGCACTACCATGTCATCTAATGTGAATAAAGAGCAATAGAGTGTGGTGTAATGTGAATAAAGAGCAATAGGGTATGGTGTAATATGAATAAGGAGCAATTCAGTGTGATGTAATGTGAATAAGGGGCTCTACTGTGAGGAGTAACATTCATAAGGTAACACCAGCCAAAATCTTGCCTAGGGCATCATATTGGTTAGGGCCGGCTCTGTGCTGGGATGTGTAGTTTCTCAACAGCTGGAGGGCCGCAGTTTGGACATGCCTGGAATAAGTGAATGTCTTCCACACTGAGCCATTTATAGAGTTCTGGTTATTTTCTGGTGCTAGTTTGGAAACAAGTTTGCTAATCTCGTATTGTACAGCACCTCTCACCCAGGGGAAGTGGTGACCAGCATTTTGTTTTAATTATATATATATATATATATATATATTTTAGATAAATAAATAAATAAATAAATACATAGAATTAACATAGATAAGTGCACAAGTATTACATAGATAGAGATAGATAGATAGATAGATAGATAGATAGATAGATAGATAGATAGATAGATAGATAGATAGATAGATACAGTATATAGATGATAGTGCTGGGGAGACATTTCCACAGACAGGTAAGTGGAGTAAGGTGGGTGGAGCGAGCGGTGGACCCCCGCCAGGTCTCTCCATCAGGCCCGGATATTTAGTCTGCACCTCGTTATCTCCAAGGAATAAAAAATTGCCTCTCTCCGAGTCCAAATTAGTTTTGCACCCTCCGTCAGTAACCCGTACGACTCGGACAGATGCACAGACTTAAAACATCAGCCACTTACGTCTGACATCGACTCCACCTGAATCAGACCCTAAGCCCTCAACAAGTGTTTTCTTTATAAAAGTGATTTTCATGGGGGGTAATTCCAAGTTGATCGCAGCAGGAATTTTTTTTAGCAGTTGGGCAAAACCATGTGCACTGCAGGGGGGCAGATATAACATGTGCAGAGAGAGTTAGATTTAGGTGTGGTGAGTTCAATCTGCAATCTAAATTGCAGTGTAAAAATAAAGCAGCCAGTATTTACCCTGCACAGAAACAAAATAACCCACCCAAATCTAACTCTCTCTGCACGTTATATCTGCCCCCCCTGCAGTGCACATGGTTTTGCCCAACTGCTAAAAAATTCCCTGCTGCGATCAACTTGGAATTACCCCCATGGATCCCCCCAGGCCTGTAATTATACTATTGATCCCTACTACCGTTGTTGTGTAGTGAAGCCACATTTACCAATTATCCCATCACCAGAGGCGGATTAAGAGAGTAGGGCTCATCTAGTGTCCGTATCTCAGGGATTTTCATCATTGATTGCAAAGTATACATATCTACAGTCAGCAGCTGGGGAGGGGAGATGTGCGGTTAGGATTTTAAAAAATGTGAAGACTCCCGAACTTAGGGGTTCCGAGTGTTTCCAAGTCCCGGCTCAGGTCTTTCCACCACACTGGGATCCCAGAACAAGGCAAGACGCCATGTTCCCATTTTGGATCTTGCATATTTTGGATTCAATATAAGTCCCTCTCTTGTAATAGAGGGTGTCATTCACACTGCAGAGCGGAGGCAGAGGGTGTGGGACGGGACTAGAGGCTGGAGAGCAGAGGCAGAGGGTGTGGGATGACCTATACAGTGGCATTATTACTTCTTTCTGCTGCCGATTCCTCTTCCAATGCAGCCAAGCATCTGACTAGCCTTCCTCATTGCTTTGTTACATTGCTTACCTGCCTTTAAGTCATCTGAAATAGTGACTCCTAGATCCCTTTCCTCCTCAGTAGTTTCCAGTATAGTGCCATTAATACTATATTTATCCTTTATGTCACCTGAAATAGTGACTCCTAGATCCCTTTCCTCCTCAGTAGTTTCCAGTATAGTGCCATTAATACTATATTTATCCTTTATGTCACCTGAGATAGTGACTCCTAGATCCCTTTCCTCCTCAGTAGTTCCCAGTATAGTGCCATTAATTCTATATTTATCCTTTATGTCACCTGAAATAGTGACTCCTAGATCCCTTTCCTCCTCAGTAGTTCCCAGTATAGTGCCATTAATACTATATTTATCCTTTATGTCACCTGAAATAGTGACTCCTAGATCCCTTTCCTCCTCAGTAGTTTCCAGTATTGTGCCATTAATACTATATTTATCCTTTATGTCACCTGAAATAGTGACTCCTAGATCCCTTTCCTCCTCAGTAGTTTCCAGTATAGTGCCATTAATACTATATTTATCCTTTATGTCACCTGAGATAGTGACTCCTAGATCCCTTTCCTCCTCAGTAGTTCCCAGTATAGTGTCATTAATACTATATTTATCCTTTATGTCACCTGAAATAGTGACTCCTAGATCCCTTTCCTCCTCAGTAGCTCCCAGTATAGTGCCATTAATACTATATTTATCCTTTATGTCACATGACATAGTGACTCCTAGATCCCTTTCCTCCCCAGTAGTTTCCAGTATAGTGCCATTATACTATATTTATCCTTTATGTCACCTGAAATAGTGACTACTAGATCCCTTTCCTCCCCAGTAGCTCCCAGTATAGTGCCATTAATACTATATTTATCCTTTATGTCACCTGAAATAGTGACTCCTAGATCCCTTTCCTCCTCAGTAGTTTCCAGTATAGTGCCATTATACTATATTTATACTTTATGTCACCTGAAATAGTGACTCCTAGATCCCTTTCCACCTCAGTAGTTTCCAGTATAGTGCCATTATACTATATTTATCCTTTATGTCACCTGAAATAGTGACTACTAGATCCCTTTCCTCCCCAGTAGCTCCCAGTATAGTGCCATTAATACTATATTTATCCTTTATGTCACCTGAAATAGTGACTCCTAGATCCCTTTCCTCCTCAGTATTTTCCAGTATAGTGCCATTAATACTATATTTATCCTTTATGTCACCTGAAATAGTGACTCCTAGATCCCTTTCCTCCTCAGTAATTTCCAGTATAGTACCATTAATACTATATTTATCCTTTATGTCACCTGAAATAGTGACTCCTAGATCCCTTTTCTCCTCAGTAGCTCCCAGTATAGTGCCATTAATACTATATTTAGCCTGTGGATTTTTGAGATCCATGTGCATGATTTTGCATTTTTTTAGCATTGAACTGTAATTGCCACACTCTTGACCATTCCTCTAATCTACCTAGATCCTCAATCATTTGTTTTACCCCACCTTGTGTGTCTACCCTGTTGCATACCTCTGTGTCATCTGCAAAGACATGTTTTCCCTTTAATGCCATTTGCAGTGTCACCAATAAAGATATTAAAAAGCACTGGTCCAAGTACAGATCCTTGGGGTACTCCACTGGTAACATTTCCTTCCTGTGAATGCACTCCATTTACCACAACTCTCATTTTTCTAGCCTGCAACCAAGGTCTTATCCATTCAATAATCCTAGTATCCAACCCCATACTTCCAATTTTATTTAGCAGTCTGCGATGTAAACAGGGTCAAAAGCCTTACTAAAGTCTAGATAAGCTATATCCACGGCTCCACCTTTATCCATCACTTTAGTCACTGTCAAAAAAGTCAATAAGATTTGTTTGACATGATCTCACCCCAGTGAATCCATGCTGTTTGGGATCCTGTAAATTGCTGGATTTGAGATAATCTAGAACTTTTTCGTTTAAGAGTGTTTCCATCAATTTCCCTACTACTGATGTAAGACTCACTGCCCTGTAGTTGTTTGCCTCTTCCTTGCTTCCACTTTTGTGCAGTGGGACTACATTCACTTTTTTCCAGTCCTCTGGAATTACTCCTGTAGCTAATGACTGGTTGAATAATTCTGTCAATGGTTTTAGTATCCTTGGATGTATCCCATCTGGCCCCATAGATTTGTTCACCTTCAGCTCTGAGAGTTTTGTTAGGACCTTCTCCTCTGTAAATGTACTTGTTTCATTTTCTTGAATATCCCTGCAACTTAACTGTGGCCCCTTCCCCTCTCTTTCAGTAGTGAATACTTATAAAGATGATCTGCTATTACAGTGTCTCCCTCAACAATGGGGGTAATTCCAAGTTGATCGCAGCAGGAATTCTGTTAGCAACTGGGCAAAACCATGTGCACTGCAGGTGTGGCAGATATAACATTTGCAGAGAGAGTTAGATTTGGGTGGGTTATTTTATTTCTGTGCAGGGTAAATACTGGCTGCTTTATTTTTACACTGCAAATTAGATTGTAGATTGAACTCACCACACCCAAATCTAACTCTCTCTGCACATGTTATATCTGCCTCCCCTGCAGTGCACATGGTTTTGCCCAGTTGCTAACAGAATTTCTCTGACGTCCTAGTGGATGCTGGGAACTCCGTAAGGACCATGGGGAATAGCGGCTCCGCAGGAGACTGGGCACAACTAAAGAAAGCTTTAGGACTACCTGGTGTGCACTGGCTCCTCCCACTATGACCCTCCTCCAGACCTCAGTTAGAATTTTGTGCCTGGCCGAGCTGGATGCACACTATGGGCTCTCCTGAGCTCCTAGAAAGAAAGTATATTTTAGGTTTTTTATTTTACAGTGAGACCTGCTGGCAACAGGCTCACTGCAACGAGGGACTAAGGGGAGAAGAAGCGAACCTACCTGCTTGCAGCTAGCTTGGGCTTCTTAGGCTACTGGACACCATTAGCTCCAGAGGGATCGACCGCAGGACCCGTCCTTGGTGTTCGTTCCCGGAGCCGCACCGCCGTCCCCCTTACAGAGCCAGAAGCAAGAAGATGGTCCGGAAAATCGGCGGCAGAAGACTTCAGTCTTCACCAAGGTAGCGCACAGCACTGCAGCTGTGCAACATTGCTCCTCATGTACACCTCACACTCCGGTCACTGATGGGTGCAGGGCGCTGGGGGGGGGCGCCCTGAGGGCAATATAAACACCTTGGCTGGCAAAATAATCACAATATATAGCCCCAGAGGCTATATATGTGATAAATACCCCTGCCAGAATCCATAAAAAAGCGGGAGAAAGTCCGCGAAAAAGGGGCAGAGCTATCTCCCTCAGCACACTGGCGCCATTTTTTCTTCACAGTGCAGCTGGAAGACAGCTCCCCAGGCTCTCCCCTGTAGTTTTCAGGCTCAAAGGGTTAAAAAGAGAGAGGGGGCACTAAATTTAGGCGCAATTATGTGTATACAAGCAGCTATTGGGGGAAAAAATCACTCAGTTATAGTGTTAATCCCTGCATTATATAGCGCTCTGGTGTGTGCTGGCATACTCTCTCTCTGTCTCCCCAAAGGACTTTGTGGGGTCCTGTCCTCAGTCAGAGCATTCCCTGTGTGTGTGCGGTGTGTCGGTACGGCTGTGTCGACATGTTTGAGGAGAAAAGTTATGTGGAGGCGGAGCAGATGCCGATAAATGTGCTGTCGCCCCCTGTGGGGCCGACACCAGAGTGGATGGATAGGTGGAAGGTATTAACCGACAGTGTCAACTCCTTACATAAAAGGCTGGATGACGTAACAGCTGTGGGACAGCCGGCTTCTCAGCCCGCGCCTGTCCAGGCGTCTCAAAAGTCATCAGGGGCTTAAAAACGCCCGCTACCTCAGATGACAGACACACATGTCGACACGAAGTCTGACTCCAGTGTCGACGAGGTTGAGACATATACACAATCCACTAGGACCATCCCCACTAGGGGCCACAGTTAAGTTGCAGGGATATTCAGGAAAATGAAACAAGTACATTTACAGAGGAGAAGGTCCTAACAGAACTCTCAAAGCTGAAAGTGGACAAATCTATGGGGCCAGATGGGATGATACATCCAAGGATATTAAAAGAACTTAAAGAGATGCTGGTAGCACCATTGACAGAATTATTCAACCAGTCATTAGCTACAGGAGAAATTCCAGGGGACTGGAAAAGAGCAAACATAGTCCCACTGCACAAAAGTGGAAGCAAGGAAGAGGCAAACAACTACAGACCAGTGAGTCTTACATCAGTAGTAGGGAAATTGATGGAAACACTCTTAAAAGAAAGAGTTGTAGATTATCTCAAATCCGGCAATTTACTGGATCCCAAACAGCATGGATTCACTGGGGGGAGATCATGTCAAACAAATCTTATTGACTTTTTTGATTGCGTGACTAAAGTGATGGATAAAGGTGGAGCCATGGATATAGCTTATCTAGACTTTAGTAAGGCTTTTGACACAGTTCCACATCGCAGACTGCTAAATAAACTTGAAAGTTTGGGATTGGATATTAGGATTATTGAATGGATAAGATCTTGGTTGAAGGATAGAAAACAGAGAGTTGTGGTAAATGGAGTGCATTCACAGGAGGGAAATGTTACCAGTGGAGTACCCCAGGGATCTGTACTTGGACCAGTGCTTTTTAATATCTTTAATGGTGACATTGCAAATGGCATTAAAGGGAAAGTATGCCTTTTTGCAGATGACACAAAGGTATGAAACAGGGTAGACACACCAGGTGGGGTAAAACAAATGATTGAGGATCTAGGTAGACTAGAGGAATGGTCAAGAGTCTGGCAATTACAGTTTAATGCCAAAAAATGCAAAATCATGCACTTGGGTCTCAAAAATCCTAAAGCTAAATACAGTATTAATGGCACTATACTGGAAGCTACTGAGGAGGAAAGGGATCTAGGAGTCACTATTTCAGATGACTTAAAAGCAGGTAAGCAATGTAACAAGGCAATGAGGAAGGCTAGTCAGATGCTTGGCTGCATTGGGAGAGGAATCAGCAGCAGAAAGAAAGAAGTAATAATGCCACTGTATAGGTCATTGGTACGGCCTCATCTAGAATATTGTATTCAGTTCTGGAGGCCATATCTTCAAAAGGATATTAATACATTAGAAACTGTACAAAGGAGGGCAACTAAAATGGTGCATGGCCTACATCACAAAACATACCCAGAAAGACTAAGAAATCTCAATATGTATAGTTTGGAGCAGAGAAGGGAAAGGGGGGACATGATAGAAACTTTCAAATATATGAAGGGTTTTAACAAAGTCCAGGAGGGAAACATTCTCCAAATGAAGAGAAGCAATAGGACACGAGGACATGCACTGAGACTGGAGGGGGGGAGGTTCAGGGGAAATTTGCGGAAAAATTATTTCACAGAAAGGGTAGTGGACAAGTGGAATAGCCTCCCATCAGAGGTGGTAGAGGATAAGACAGTAGAGCAATTTAAACATGCATGGGATAGACATAAGGATATCCTTACAAAGAAATAAGGATCAAATAAGGTTAGTGATTAAAAAAAAAAAAAAAATAAGGGGCCAAGTGGTTCTTATCTGCCGACAAATTCTATGTTTCTATGTTTCTATGTAGCATGATCTCGGCAATAAAAAATGTGTTACACATTTCTGACATTAACCCAAGTACCACTAAAAAAGGGTTTTATGGTTGGAGAGAAAAAGCAGCCAGTGTTTTGTTCCCCCATCCGATGAGTGAATGAAGTGTGTGAAGAAGTGTGGGTTTCCCCGATAAGAACCTGGTAATTTCTAAAAAGTTACTGCTGGCGTACCCTTTCCTGACAGAGGATAGGGCACGTTGGGAGATATCCCCTAGGGTGGATAAGGCGCTCACACGCTTGTCAAAAAAGGTGGCACTGCCGTCTTAGGATACGGCCATTTTAAAGGAGCCTGCTGATAAAAAGCAGGAGGCTATCCTGAAGTCTGTATATACACACTCAGGTATTATACTGAGACCTGCAATTGCCTCAGCATGAATAGTGCTGCTGCAGCAGGGTCTGTTACCCTGTCAGATAATATTAATACCCTAGACAGGGATAATATTGTGCTAACGTAGAGCATATTAAAGACGTCGTCTTATATATGAGGGATGCACAGAGGGATATTTGCCGGCTGGCATCCAGAACTAATGCAATGTCCATTCTGCCAGGTAGGTATTAGAGACCCGGCAGTGGACAGTTGATGCTGACTTTAAAAGGCACATGGAGATTCTGCCTTATAAGGGTGAGGAATTGTTTGGGGATGGTCTCTGTGACCTCGTATCCACAGCAACAGCTGGGAAGAAAATTTTTACCTCAGGTCTCCTCACAGCCTAAGAAAGCACCGTATTTTCAGGTACAGTCCTTTCGGCTTCAGAAAAGCAAGCGGGCCAAAGGCGCTTCCTTTCTGCACAGAGACAAGGGAAGAAGGAAAAAGCTGCACAGCCAGTTCCCAGGATCAAAAATCTTCCCCTGCTTCCTCTGAGTCCACCGCATGATGCTGGGGCTCCACAGGTGGAGACAGGTGCGGTGGGGGCGCGTCTCGGGAACTTCGGGGACCAGGGGGCTTGCCCACAGGTGGATCCCTAGGTTCTCCAAGGAGTATCACAGGGATACAAGCTGGAGTTCGAGGCGACTCCCCCTCGCCGTTACCTCACATCAGCCTTGCCTGCTGCTCTCGGAGAAAGGGAGGTAGTACTGGCGGCAATTCACAAGCTGTACTTCCAGCAGGTGAAATCAAGGTACCCTCCTTCAACAAGGCCGGGGTTACTATTCCAAAATGTTTGGGGTACCGAAACCGGACGGTTTGGTGAGACCCATTCTAAAATTGAAATCCTTGAACACTTATATACGAAGGTTCAAGTTCAAGATGAAATCGCTCAGGGCGATTATTGCAAGCCTGGAGAATTTCAGGGTATCACTGGACATCATGGATGCTTACCTGCATGTCCCTATCTACCCTCCTCACCAGGGGTACCTCAAAATTGTGGTACAGGATTGTCATTACCAATTCCAGACGTTGCCGTTGGTCTGTCCCCGGTAGCGAGGGTATTTACCAAGGTAATGGCCGGAATAATTATCCCGTACTTGGACAATCTCCTTATAAAGGCGAGGTCCAGGGAGCAGTTGTTGGTCGGAGTAGCACTATCTCGGGAAGTGCTACGACAGCACGGCTGGATTCTGAATATTCCAAAGTCGCAGCTGGTTCCTACGACGAGTCTACTGTTCCTGGGTATGGTTCTGGACACAGACCAGAAATAAGTGTTTCTCCCGGAGGGGAAAGCCAAGGAGTTGTCATCTCTAGTCAGAGGCCTCCTGAAACCAAAACAGGTCTCGGTGCATCACTGCACGCGAGTCCTGGGAAAGATGGTAGTTCCTTACGAAGCAATTCCATTCGGCAGGTTCCATGCAAGAACTTTTCAGTGGGAACTTGTTGGACAAGTGGTCCGGATCACATCTTCAGATGCATCGGCTGATAACCCTGTCTCTAAGGACCAGGGTGTCTCTGCTGTGGTGGCTGCAGAGTGCTCATCTCTAAGAGGGCCGCAGATTCGGCATACAGGACTGGATCCTGGTGACCAAGGATGCCAGCCTTCGAGGCTGGGGGGCAGTCACACAGGGAAGAAACTTCCAGGGACAAATCAGGAGATTTCCCTACATAAATATTTGGAACTGAGGGCCATTTACAATGCCCTAAGTCAGGCAAGTCCCCTGCTTCAGAACCAGCCGGTACTGATCCAATCAGACAACATCACGGCAGTCGCCCATGTAAACTGACAGGGCGGCACAAGAAGCAGGATGGCGATGGCAGAAGCCACAAGGATTCTCCGATGGGCGGAAAATCACGTGTTAGCACTGTTAGCAGTATCAATTCCGGGAGTGGACAACTGGGAAGCAGACTTCCTCAGAAGACACGACCTACACCCGGGAGAGTGGGGACTTCATCCAGAAGTCTTTCAACTGATTGTAAACCGTTGGGAAAGGCCACAGGTGAACATGATGGCGTCCCGCCTAAACAAAAAGCTAGAAAGATATTGCACCAGGTCGAGAGACCCTCAGGCAATAGCTGTGGACGCTCTAGTGACACCATGGGTGTACCAGTCGGTTTATGTGTTCCCTCCTCTTCCTCTCATACCCAGGGTACTGAGGATAATAAGGAAAATAGGAGTAAGAACTATACTCATTGTTCCGGATTGGCCAAGAAGAACTTGGTACCCGGAACTTCAAGAAATAATCTCAGAGGACCCATGGCCTCTACCGCTCAGACAGGTCCTGCTGCAGCAGGCTCCCTGTCTGTTCCAAGACTTACCGCGGCTGCATTTGACGGCATGGCGGTTGAACGCTGGATCCTAAAGGAAAAGGGCATTCCGGAGGAAGTCATTCCTACGCTGATTAAAGCCAGGAAAGATGTAACTGCAAAACACTATCACCGCATATGGCGAAAATATGTTGCGTGGTGCGAGGCCAGGAAGGCCCCAACAGAGGAATTTCAGCTGGGTCGATTTCTGCACTTCCTACAGGCAGGAGTGACTATGGGCCTAAAATTGGGTTCCATTAAGGTACAGATCTCGGCTCTGTCGATTTTCTTCCAGAAAGAACTGGCTTCACTGCCTGAAGTTCAGACATTTGTCAAGGGAGTGCTGCATATTCAGCCCCCCTTTTGTGCCTCCAGTGGCACCTTGGGATCTCAACGTGGTGTTGGGTTTCCTAAAGACACATTGGTTTGAGCCACTCAAAACCGTGGATTTAAAATATCTCACGTGGAAAGTGGTCATGCTGTTGGCCTTGGCTTCGGCCAGGCGTGTGTCAGAATTGGTGGTTTTATCATGTAAAAGCCCTTATCTGATTTTTCATGTGGATAGGGCAGAATTGCGGACTCATCCCAAATTCCTCCCTAAGGTGGTATCAGTTTATCATTTGAACCACCCTATTGTGGTGCCTGCGGCTACTAAGGACTTGGAGGATTCCAAGTTACTGGACGTAGTCAGGGCCTTGAAAACTTATGTTTCCAGGACGGCTGGAGTCAAAAAACTGACTCGCTGTTTATTCTGTATGCACCCAACAAGGTGGGTGCTCCTGCTTCAAAGCAGACTATTGCTCGCTGGATTTGTAGCACAATTCAGCTTGCGCATTCTGCGGCTGGACTGCCGCATCCTAAATCTGTAAAAGCCCATTCCACGAGGAAGGTGGGCTCTTCTTGGGCGGCTGCCCGAGGTGTCTCGGCTTTACAACTTTGCCGAGCTGCTACTTGGTCAGGGTCAAACACGTTTGCAAAATTCTACAAATTTGATACCCTCGCTGAGGAGGACCTTGAGTCTCTCATTCGGTGCTGCAGAGTTATCCGCACTCTCCCGCCCGTTTGGGAGCTTTGGTATAATCCCCATGGTCCTTACGGAGTTCCCAGCATCCACTAGGACGTCAGAGAAAAGATTTTACTCACCGGTAAATCTATTTCTCGTAGTCCGTAGTGGATGCTGGGCGCCCATCCCAAGTGCGGATTGTCTGCAATACTTGTATATAGTTATTGCCTAACTAAAGGGTTATTGTTATGAGCCATCTGTTGAGAGGCTCAGTTATATTTCATACTGTTAACTGGGTATAGTATCACGAGTTATACGGTGTGATTGGTGTGGCTGGTATGAGTCATACCCGGGATTCAAAATCCTTCCTTATTGTGTCAGCTCTTCCGGGCACAGTATCCTAACTGAGGTCTGGAGGAGGGTCATAGTGGGAGGAGCCAGTGCACACCAGGTAGTCCTAAAGCTTTCTTTAGTTGTGCCCAGTCTCCTGCGGAGCCGCTATTCCCCATGGTCCTTACGGAGTTCCCAGCATCCACTACGGACTACGAGAAATAGATTTACCGGTGAGTAAAATCTTATTTTCTGCTGCGATCAACTCAGAATTACCCCCAATGTCTGTTGTTTCATGCAATAAAATACCTTTTTCAAAATATGCAAAAGTCAGGGCAGTCAGACATCTTCTGTAATCTTGCATTGAACACCTAGATGTGTCACCTTTAATACAGACAGTGCCCCCCCAACAAAGTAGAACATGAAGGCTGAAGAACAAACTGTGTTCGGAAACTTCACAAATCCCTGAGGAGAGTCTAAGGGTGTCCACATTAGCTATGTCTGAGTCTGACATTTCTGATTGACACTGTTATCCCAGAGAAGCCTCCTTCCACCATTTCTGAACCCTCTTCAAATCAGGATGAGTAAAAGCAAAGATCGTGATGGTTAAACTTGGAAATTGAGGATGCTACTGTGGAAGTGCAACAGGATGAGGGGGATATTTGTGTGTCTGCTACTAGTGAGAATGTTGATTATGAATGTGTTGGACAAGAACACAAATTAAGGAGGATATTGTTTGTGTCACAGTAAGTTAGCCACCAGTGGTAGCAGATCTTGCTGCTGCTGCTAATAATAATAATAATAATAATAATAATAATAATAACATTATCATCATGCCTGGGCAAAGGACCAAACAATCCACCTCTTTCATGTGTAATCATTCTTCCCCAACCCTAAAAACATTTGTCAAGGCATCTGTACCATTTGTGAGGCCAAAGTTAGTAGAGGCATTAACCGTCTAGGCCAGGGGTGGCCAACCAGTCAGAGACAAAAAGTCAATAAAAATTGTTAGGTATATCAAAGAGCCGACTTCGAGCCGAAGCAGCACTTGCAAAAATGGGGTGTGACACCCCTGGTATAAAATACATTGAAAAAGCCAGATCCAACATAAAATACAATGAAAAAGCCACTTCTACATCAAATAATTGAAAAAGCCAGATCCGCATAAAATATATTGAAAAGCCAGATTCACATAATACACTTCAGTTCCCCCATGTGTCACTCCAGCCACCACCCGCCTGTGTCACTCAAGCCAGCTCCCCGATGTGTATTTGGCTCCCTGAGTTCTCAGTCTACGTAGTGCTGCTGCATGTCTGGTTGGAGTGCAGCGGTTTACAGATCTCTTGTCGTCACGTGACTGAGTGTTGGGAGCCACATTTGAATACAGAAAGAGCCACATCAGGCTCAAGAGCCACATGTTGGCCACCACTGGTCTAGGCACTGCCGCCCTGTTACATCATTTGGAGTGAGTTCATTCAAATTATTTATAAAAATCTGAAAAATCTTGTAAAATAGTAACAAACAGTCTAGTATCAGCGTTCAGCAGTTTGGACCAGCACATGTAATATCCACCACTTACACCATCATCATCATCAGTCCCTTTCCAAAAAATATGGAAAAACTGATATTCTATGAGGAAGACCTGTGCCGTCAATTAAAACAAACAGAAATTTCTTCTGTAATGGTGTATTCTAGTAGGGATGAGCTAAGATTGTGTGATGATGATCCCCTCACCTTTTAGATTGTAAACTCGCAAGAGCAGGGACTTCTTTCCTCATGTGCCTTTACTTTTCTTACTTACACTATCTTATACTCCATACTCCCTTTGATGGCACCTAACCCCGGGTTTTCTATACCTATCCTATATTGTCTTGTACTGTAAGTGCTGTTTTCTTGTTTGCTCACATGATTATGTACTGTGTAATGGGCACTGCAGATCCCTCATGGCACCATATAAATAAAAGATAATAATAATAATAACAACAACAACAACAACAACAACAACAACAACAACAACAACAGTGAGGTGAGTGATGATGAGTATGATGATGAGTCTGATGTGTTCCAAATGTGACAATGAATAACAACACTGTTAGTTGCCTTACACTATTTGTAGCTTGGTTTGTGGGTGTCCAAACAAACCATGCACTTCAGTCACAAAAGTGGCAGTCCCTGTCGCTAAAGTGCTTGGTTTGTTAAACTGTGCATATCCTTTTTTAATATACAACATAAGGGTGGGTGGGAGGGCCCAAGGGCAGTTCAATTGTGCACCACTTTTATTTTCATTATAGGCATTGGTGGCACTCTTCTGTCAATCCTTTACCAGCTCATGCTTCATTCTTATAAAGCTGTCTTGTGTGTGCATGAATGCTATATGCAGTAATTAGAACAATGGGGGTAATTCAGAGTTGATCGCAGCAGAAATTTGTTATCAGTTGGGCAAAACCATGTGCACTGCAGGTGGGGCAGATATAACATTTGCAGAGAGAGTTAGATTTGGGTGGGTTCTTTTGTTTCTGTGCAGGGTAAATACTGGCTGCTTTATTTTTACACTGCAATTTAGATTTCAGTTTGAACACACCCCACCCAAATCTAACTCTCTCTGCACATGTTATATCTGTCCCCCCTGCAGTGCACATGGTTTTGCCCAAACAAATTTGCTGCTGCGATCAACTGTGAATTAGGCCCAATAATTGTATAATGCTGTTTTTTGGGGGGACATTGTTGACAGTCTTTTTTGCATAGACAAACATTTTTATTGGTTATTGCTCTAACACAACTAATTTGCAACACATTTTTACACAGAAATAATGTGATGCCTCACAAAAAAAAAGAAAAATGAGCACACTTTTGGAACATATTTAGTATCATTCAGTACTATGCACACGAGAACTTATTCACAGCAGTCATGAGAAAGTCTTGCAAGCTTGAAATCACGGATAAGATGGAAATCTCTCTGCTTGTGGACTGGATTTAGGAGAAAAAACCAGGGTGGTCATTCCGAGTTGTTCGCTCGCAAGCTGCTTTTAGCAGCATTGCACACGCTAAGCCGCCGCCTACTGGGAGTGTATCTTAGCATCTTGAAATTGCGAACGAAAGATTCGCAATATTGCGATAAGACATCTCTGTGCAGTTTCTGAGTAGCTCCAGACTTACTCTGCCAGTGCGATCAGTTCAGTGCTTGTCGTTCCTGGTTTGACGTCACAAACACACCCAGCGTTCGCTCAGACACTCCTCCGTTTCTCCAGACAGTCCCGCGTTTTTCCCAGAAACTGTAGCGTTTTTTCCCACACGCCCATAAAACGGCCTGTTTCCGCCCAGAAACACCCACTTCCTGTCAATCACACTACGATCGCCTGAACGAAGAAAAAGCCGTGAGTAAAATACCTAACTGCATAGCAAATTTACTTGGCGCAGTCGCAGTGCGAACATTGCGCATGCGCACTAAGCGGAAAATCGCTGCGATGCGATGAAATTTACAGAGCGAACAACTCGGAATGACCACCCTGGTATTATCCCTCATACTCAGACTCTCTGGTGCACCTCATAAGTATGTCCAGCAGGTCAGCATTCTAATATTTGCTAGTGGAAGATAGGTTGATTTGCTTGCAGCTCAACTAACAGATTACATTGCAGCAGTGACATGTGGTGGGGTGAGGCAGAGCCTTTCCTGTCATACTTACGTTGGTACCTGAGTTTTGATTGTATAAAGTATATGGAAAAATACAAAGAATATGTTTGAAATATCTTCTTTGCATTATTCTAATAATTTTTATAGCCAAAACTCTGGAGTGAAAAGTCAATGGCAGGTGAGGCAGTGCCCCACCTGTGTATCCTTTCCACACATCTCTGATCAAAACTCAGCAAATTTCCAGGAGTTTATACTGCTGCACCTGTGTATAATGTCCATATGTACCCTTTGGCTCATATTTTGTGTGTAAATCTGGCTCTGGTGCTTGCCAGTGCCTCCTTAACCTTTTAGCTCACCGTACGTCCCTGCATTGCAGTACAACTAATCATTTTTTTTGCTTCTCTTTCAAGTTTCAACCCATGTCAGGAATCCAAGGCTGCATTATATGCCTGCCACTACATACAGTACTCCACCTCCATTTCCCCTGTACTGGGGCCTCTTCTTGATTCATAAAAACATTATTTCTATGGGATCATTTTGTTTATTAAACTTCCATCCTGTCTGCCCCTGCTGTGCCGCAATGTTCCATAGATGTGCTCTATTCTTTTAAAAAACTGCCGTGTGTTTGTGCCGCTGCTCTGCTGCATTGTTTAGCCAGCCAGACTTTGGCCAATATTAGTGAACAATTTTGAGAGCTGTGAGGTGGTCAAAATTGACTTGAAATACTGGAAATTAATGTTATTGAGGTTTAAAATACGATAGGAACAGAAATAGGTCCTAATTACATGATGTTTAGATGTTTTTATCAATTTTCAAGAAATCCAAAATGAAAAACAAATCTGAATCAAAACACATGAAGGTGGTTTGGGCAGAACTGAAAAACAAAAACAAAACACTGAGAAACCAATACGCGAGGTTCTGCACACATCTCACCTGGGGGGATGCACAATTTTGTTTTAGTTTGCATTTTGCGACACTCGTCTGCTTCTCTTAAAATATACATTTGATGACGATTTTTCCACCAGAACGTCCAGCAAGGTCATAAAATTATTTCACTCTCTAAAAATATTTAATGCTATCCTTTATCCAATGACACCATCCTAGTGCTTCAAGATGGAATATATACAGAGGGAGCAGAGGGATCTCCATTCTCCTGAGCAGTGAGATCGAGGGCATGGTGTGTCACTCATACCTAATCTCCTCCGGCACGTGGTCAATAGATCTGCATTGTCTAGTTAGACAGTCACTAGGTCAACACCTTATGGTCAACATTCATTAGGTTGACATGGTCAAAAGGTTGACAAGGTCATTAGATCGACCTATGAAAAGTGGACAATGCTTATGGTCAACAGGTACAAAAGGTCAACAGGTTCAAATGGTTGACATGACAATGGTCGACACATATGGGGACATGAGTTTTTTTATTTTTTTCTCACTGATTTACCATCCATGTGGACTATAATTGTGAATAGTAACCTTTGCTGAGCACAGCGAGGCACCTTTCCTTAAGCATGGCAAGAGAAGCGAGCCATGCAAGGGGACGCAGTGCACTAATTGGGAGTCCACATGCTCGGACAATGAAAATGACACCAAAAAAATGCAAAAAATGTTGTGTTGACCATTTCATGTGTTGGCTATTATCCATGTCGACCTTTTCATGTGTCAACCATTTGTACCTTTCGACCTTTTCCAGTGTCGACCTAATGACCATGTTGACCTTTTGTAAATATCAACCTTTTCACTGTTGTCCATATGGTGTCGACCTATTGATTGTAGACCTTCTGACTGTAGATCTATTGATCCGTAACCATCATACCCAACATCCATGGTGGCTAGGTTAAAATGGTGCCATCAGGCATCCTCATTGCACCCACTGGACCGTGTCATTGGTCTTAAAAAGATGTACTTAATATATACTTGCACAAATATGTTCACCATGTATAATTATAATAATAATAATAATAATAATAATTTGCCTTTTTTATATATTCCCCAGCTTGAGAGAATATAATGCTCATGTTACAATAATGTTGAATACTTCTGGACTTCACAGCAACAGTTCCCAGGTGTCCGTTACTAACAGCAAAAATGAGTTTATTAATCTGATCCTGGCATTACTGATAATTATCTGCTTCTTCTGCCTCTTCTACTTCATGGCTGTGATGCTCAATGTCTTCCTCACAACGTCTTCTATCCGAGAGACCTCCCGATATATCCTCTTTCTCCACATGCTCATCAATGACACCTGTTATATTGCCTTTGCAACCGTTCTTCTACTGGCTGCAAACTATCGCTTATTGATCCCTGGTCCAACCTGCTATTTGTTGTTCATTGTGGGCTCCGCCACGTTTAAAGCAACTGCATACAACTTGGCTACCATGGCTTTAGAACGCTATGTGGCCATTTGCCACCCACTACGGCATGGCGGACTCTGCACCACGAAAGGAACTCATGTCGCCATTGCACTCATGTGGGTGGTGGGCTCCATCCCCTACGTTGCCGAAATTATTCTCATACTCTCCTCGCACAACGTAATTTCTTTTGTTCCTATTATTTGTTCTCAGGCAACTGTGATTGTGAATCCTGCTCAAAATATTATAAGATCCCAAAGCCTCATGATAGGATTCACCACTGTGGGACTTATCATCCTATTTACGTATGTCCGTATTATACTGGTTGCCCAGAAAATAAGCTCACAGTCCCCTACCGCTTTGAAAGCTGGTAAAACGGTATTGCTTCATGCGTTCCAGTTATGTCTCTGTTTGGCCTCCCTGCTGTCCACACTGACAGAAACCTACCCGTATAACTACAGTCATTTCATACCAACCATCAATTTCCTTATTTACAGTTGTATACCCAGGTTCCTTAGTCCTTTAATCTATGGACTTCGAGATGAAGTGTTGAGGAAATATATAAGGCAAGGGGTCCTGAGGACCTTCATATGGAGAACTGGCCATGTTTCCAAGTGATTAGTGAAAACCGAAATGAGCGCCCAATCTAGGGGCATCTACTTCACCCACACGAGATGTTTATGTTGTATGGATCAACTTTCTCGTGCCTCTGTATGAATTATCTTAATAAACTCAAGATAAACATACAGATTGGACTTTTTAATCAGTGGAACCTGCTCCTAAAATGTCTACTGTAAAACAAAACTACTCCAGGGATTCGCTACATTGTACCAAACTGCCAATGGTTGGTGGAGCAATAACAAAAAAATTTACTTTTTACTAAAGTTTTTATTTTTGTTTATATCGAATCATGTGGCCACATTCAATATACGCATTAGTATATCGATGTATACATCGGTCATCATCATGATCACGATAAAGGATTGTGTTTAAAATGATAAAGATGAATAAGTAATGGAATAAAGATGAGTAAGCAGCACCCTACAGTGCTATAGTCAAACTGATTAGTACTAATGATGGAGGACAATGAGTGTAGGGATCACCTGTGATATCAGTAATACCAGGTGGGCTGGCATCTGGTTAGTGCTAGTGATGGAGCACACTGAGTGTAGGGATCACCTGTTATATCACTAATACCAGGTGGGCTGGAGACTGGTTAGTGCTGGTGATGGAGGACACTGAGTGTAGGGATCACCTTTGATATCACTAATACCAGGTGGGCTGGAGACTGGTTAGTGCTAGTGATGGAGGACACTGAGTGTAGGGATCACCTTTGATATCACTAATAACACGTGGGCTGGAGACTGGTTTGTGCTAAAGATGGAGGACAGTGAGTGTAGGGATCACCTGTAATATCACTAATACCAGATGGGCTGGAGACTGGTTAGTGCTAGTGATGGAGGATCACCTGTGATATCACTAATACCAGGTGGGCTGGAGACTGGTTAGTGCTAGTGATGGAGGATCACCTGTGATATCACTAATACCAGGTGGGCTGGAGACTGGTTAGTGCTAGTGATGGAGAACACTGAGTGTAGGGATCACCTGTGATATCACTAATACCAGATGGGCCGGTAAATGGTTAGTGCTAACGATGGAGGACACTGAGTGTAGGGATCACCTGTGATATCACTAATACCAGGTGGGCTGGAGACTGGTTAGTGCTAGTGATGTAGGACACTGAGTGTAGGGATCACCTGTTATATCACTAATAGCAGGTGGGCTGGAGACTGGTTAGTGCTAGTGATGTAGGACACTGAGTGTAGGGATCACCTGTAATATCACTAATACCAGGTGGGCTGGAGACTGGTTAGTGCTGGTGATGGAGGACGCTGAGTGTAGGGATCACCTGTGATATCACTAATACCAGGTGGGCTGGTAACTGGTTAGTGCTAGTGATAGAAACATAGAAACATAGAATTTGTCGGCAGATAAGAACCACTTGGCCCATCCAGTCTGCCTTTTTTTTTTTTTTAATATTATTTTTATCTCTAACCTTATTTGATCCTTATTTCTTTGTAAGGATATCCTTATGTCTATCCCATGCATGTTTAAATTGCTCTACTGTCTTAGCCTCTACCACCTCTGATTGGAGGCTATTCCACTTGTCCACTACCCTTTCTGTGAAATAATTTTTTTGCAAATTTCCCCTGAACCTCCCCCCCTCCAGTCTCAGTGCATGTCCTCGTGTCCTATTCCTTCTCTTCATTTGGAGAATGTTTCCCTCCTGGACTTTGTTAAAACCCTTGATATATTTGAAAGTTTCTATCATGTTCCCCCTTTCCCTTCTCTGCTCCAAACTATACATATTGAGATTTCTTAGTCTTTCTGGGTATGTTTTGTGATGTAGGCCATGCACCATTTTAGTTGCCCTCCTTTGTACAGTTTCTAATGTATTAATATCCTTTTGAAGATATGGCCTCCAGAACTGAATACAGTATTCTAGATGAGGCCGTACCAATGACCTATACAGTGGCATTATTACTTCTTTCTTTCTGCTGCTGATTCCTCTCCCAATGCAGCCAAGCATCTGACTAGCCTTCCTCATTGCCTTGTTACATTGCTTACCTGCCTTTAAGTCATCTGAAATAGTAACTCCTAGATCCCTTTCCTCCTCAGTAGTTTCCAGTATAGTGCCATTAATACTGTATTTAGCTTTAGGATTTTTGAGACCCAAGTGCAGGATTTTGCATTTTTTGGCATTAAACTGTAATTGCCAGACTCTTGACCATTCCTCTAGTCTACCTAGATCCTCAATCATTTGTTTTACCCCACCTGGTGTGTCTACCCTGTTGCATACCTTTGTGTCATCTGCAAAAAGGCATACTTTTCCTTTAATGCCATTTGCAATGTCACCAATAAAGATATTAAAAAGCACTGGTCCAAGTACAGATCCCTGGGGTACTCCACTAGTAACATTTCCCTCCTGTGAATGCACTCCATTTAGCACAACTCTCTGTTTTCTATCCTTCAACCAAGATCTTATCCATTCAATAATCCTAATATCCAATCCCAAACTTTCAAGTTTATTTAGCAGTCTGCGATGTGGAACTGTGTCGAAAACCTTACTAAAGTCTAGATAAGCTATATCCATGGCTCCACCTTTATCCATCACTTTAGTCACACAATCAAAAAAGTCAATAAGATTTGTTTGACATGATCTCCCCCCAGTGAATCCATGCTGTTTGGGATCCAGTAAATTGCTGGATTTGAGATAATCTACAACTCTTTCTTTTAAGAGTGTTTCCATCAATTTCCCTACTACTGATGTAAGACTCACTGGTCTGTAGTTGTTTGCCTCTTCCTTGCATCCACTTTTGTGCAGTGGGACTACGTTTGCTCTTTTCCAGGCCCCTGGAATTACTCCTGTAGCTAATGACTGGTTGAATAATTCTATCAATGGTGCTACCAGCACCTCTTTAAGTTCTTTTAGTATCCTTGGATGTATCCCATCTGGCCCCATAGATTTGTCCACTTTCAGCTTTGAGAGTTCTGTTAGGACCTTCTCCTCTCTAAATGTACTTGTTTCATTTTCCTGAATATCCCTGCAACTTAACTGTGGCCCCTTCCCCTCTCTTTCAGTAGTAAATACTGAGCAAAAATAATCATTAAGATGATCTGCTATTAAATTGTCTCCTTCAACAAGACTCCCAGTGTCAGTCTTTAGTTTTATAATTCCGCCTTTTGTTTTTCTCCTTTCGCTTATATACCTAAAAAAAGTTTTGCCTCCTTTACCCACTGACTGGGCCATTTTCTCCTCCGCTTGTGCCTTTGCACATCTGATTACCTTCTTTGTCTCCTTCTGTCTAACAAGATAAATCTTTTTGTCTTCATTATTTTGTGTCTGCTTATATTTCCTAAAAGCCATCTTTTTTGCTCTCACAATATTTGCTACTTCTTTTGCAAACCACACTGGCTTCCTTTTCCTTGTGTTTTTCCTAACAGTTTTGATACAAAGGTCTGTTGCCTTCAATATTGCACATTTTAATGTTTCCCACCTCTCCTGCACTGTTTCCAAGTTCCTCCACTCTGCCAAAGAATCGCTTACACATTTTCCCATCCCTACAAAATCAGCCTTCCTAAAATCCAACACCTTTGTTTTTGTATGGGACGAGTCAGTCTCTGTCTTAATGCTGAACCATACTGCTTGATGATCACTGGATCCCAGGTTTGCACCCACTTTTACGTCCGATAATCTGTCTCCATTTGTAAGTATTAAGTCTAATATTGCGTCTTTCCGAGTGGGCTCCCTCACCAATTGGTGGAGGGATGCTCCCTGAAGGGAATTTAAAATGTTCCTACTTCTAGTGGAACTAGCAACAGACACCTCCCAGTTTACATCAGGAAGATTAAAGTCTCCCATGATTATTACCTCTCCTTTTAATGCCATTTTAGTTATGTCCTGCAATAGGTTCTTGTCAAGTTTCTCTTCCTGACCTGGTGGCCTGTATATCACGCCAATACAAATAATCAACTTTTCCCCTGTTTCTATGGTCACCCAAAGGGCCTCAGTTTTTTCTTCAATACTTTGTATTAATGTAGTATTTATGGCATTTTTTACATACATTGCTACCCCTCCTCCGATTTTTCCAATTCTGTCCTTCCTAAATAAAGTATATCCCGGTATAGCTATGTCCCAGTCATGATTTTCATTGCACCATGACTCTGTAATTGCCACAATGTCTAGATCATCCCTTGTCATTATTGCAGTTAGTTCTGGGATTTTATTTCCTAAGCTCCTAACATTTGCACACATAGCTTTTAGAGTTTTGTTTGCGCTTTTTCTGTTCCTAGCTATGTTCTTCTCTCTGCCTATTTTTATTTGGTTTTGATCTGAATTATCTTCTGTTGCTGTGGATATGCTTCCTATTCCCTTTGCCTGCAGAAACAATACCTCTGTGTTGGGGGAGCAGATTTCTTTATTCCTGTTTGGTCACTGCCCCCCTTTGTTAGTTTAAATAGTTCTTGATGAAGCATCCAAACTGTTCAGTTATACCCCTTTTCCACTAGCTCAAAAAACACGGGTAAATGCACGGGGGCGCGCATTTACCCGTGTTTTTGGCAAGTGGAAAAGGGTCAACCCGGATCAAGTGACCCGTGAATCCTACCCGGCTATTTACCTGGGTAGGACACGGGAATGATCCGGGTAGGGTTGTAGTGTAAACGGGAGCCGTGTCAATGCAACACGGCTCCCGTTTACACTGTATGGAAGGGCGGCGCTGGGAGATCATGTGATCTCCCTGCGCCGCCCCTGCCGCGTCACTAGAAGCGTCACCAACCCGGCATTTGCCGGGTTGTGACTGCTGATGGGAAAGGGGCCGAGCACGGGTCGCAGCAGGGGGCAGCTCCCGTGTCAGGCTCCCGGCTGCGACCCGTGCTCGTAAGTGGAAAAGGGGTATTAGTATTCTTGTTCCCCTTGAAGATGGGTGCAGGCCGTCACTTTTGTATAAGCTCCTATCTTGCCAGATGGTGTGACTGTGGCCTATACATCCAAATCTCTCCTCATTGCACCATGTCCTTAGCCAAACTGTTATGCACACCAGTGCCTGCAGGAATGTACTGGTGTCTGAACAGAGAGGGATGCAAAACAAATGAACTAACAGACAGACTGGGAAATATGACATCACGTACACAGAAAGTGATAGGGTAACAAAACCAACACAAAGTGAACAGAGAAGCCCAGAGGCTAAGAAACTGGGTGTCTCCCTAGTATTACAAATGCTAAGATGGAAAAAGCAAGATGTTGTGTTTTAATACGTAGAGAACCCGAAATGCTGTTGCTAAGGGCAACAGCAAAACCCTAAAGGGTTACCAACGGGTGTGGCAGCAAACTCCTTGGTCAGAGATGGAATAGTAGGCACAAGGAGAGTCTCCACAATCCTAATTCTCACTTGCAGGGCCCAGGTTCAGATTACTGCCACTAAACTGACACATGGACGCCCTGCACAGTGAGAGAGGATTAAGCATGCAGGTCTGAAAGTACAGCCACAAACCTGCTGGGTTCATAGAATAGCAAAAGAACCTCAGCAGGCTAAACGACTGACTCCAGTCTTACTGCTAGGTCTGGATTGGCAGAGTGTAGTACCAAATCCCCAGGCCTATTTGCAGTAAGCAATAACAAATACAAAGCTACACAGTACTGGCTAATTTTCAGGAACTGACTAACCAACAAAGATTCAGCAGCATCTGCTTAATCTGAGAAGAGGCCTTATAAAGCAGGTGCTGTCCACGCCCCACTCAGACCTCACAGACTGTGAGCACAAAAACCAGCACCGGATCCCCTGCCTGTAACCACTGCACAGCAAAAGACCCGAACCGGAGTATCAGCTGCGCTCAGGTTACTCCGCTAGCACTTGTCTCCCGGTTGCCATGACGACGTGGCAGCACAGGGCCGGAGACCCTAACAGTACCCCCCCTCTGACGAGGGGTCAAAGAACCCCTACCACCGGGTTTATCGGGGAACTGCGAGAAGAAAGAGCGTATCAGTCTGGGGGCATGAAGATCACAACTGCGCACCCACGACCGCTCCTCCGGGCCATACCCCTTCCAGTGCACCAAAAATGACAGCCGACCCCGAACCATCTTGGAGTCAAGAATCCTTTCAACAACAAACTCCCTCTGGCCACGTATCAGAAGAGGGGAAGGTCTTCCTCTGGAAGAAGGATTACTAATCGCCCGTTTTAAAAGGGAACAATGAAATGTTTTATTGATACCCAAAGAACGGGGCAGATCTAACTGAAATGCCACTGGATTGATAACCCTGGTGATCTTATAAGGGCCGATGAACCGGGGGCCTAACTTATGAGATGGCTGTCTCAACTTCAAATTCTTGGTAGACAACCAGACGAAGTCTCCTAATTTGAAGCTGCAGGGTCTTTTCCGCTTATCAAAAACCCTTTTGGTCACTAATGACACAGACACAAGGGCTTTCTTCACTTTCCTCCAAATACCTCTAAGGACCGAAACGACAGAGGAACCACCAGGCGTGGAGTCCAGGGGGTCAAAAGAATTGGCCTTAGGATGATGCCCATACACACAAAGGAAGGGAGATATCCCTGTAGCAGAGTGAGCCGCGTTGTTATAGGCAAACTCCGCCATGGACAGATGAGCAACCCAGTCAGTCTGACACTTGGAGACATAACACCTGAGGAACTGCTCCAAGGACTGGTTCACCCTTTCAGTCTGCCCATTAGACTGCGGATGGTAGCCTGACGACAAGCTGACAGAAATCTGGAGATCGGAACAAAATGCCCTCCAGAATTTGGCCACAAACTGGGATCCGCGGTCAGAGACCACATCAAGTGGCAACCCGTGGAGACGCACAACATGCAGCATAAATAATTCAGACAGGCGTCTGGCCGATGGCAGCCCAACCAGTGGAACGAAGTGCGCCATCTTCGAAAACCTGTCAACGACAACCCAGATGGCTGTCATCCCCGAGGATTTGGGCAAGTCCACCACAAAATCCATTGAAATGTGGGTCCATGGCTTAGATGGAATAGAGAGTGGATGTAATGGGCCAACAGGAACCCCTCTAGGAGTCTTATTTCGGGCACAGATGTCACATGCCCGAACCCACTGATCCACATCCTTAGCCACCGAGGGCCACCACACTGCCCTAGATAGCAACTCCCGAGTTCTGGCAATACCCGGGTGACCTGCCGACTTCTTGGAATGGAATTCCAGGAACACTCGCTGTCTTAACCTAGGAGGCACAAACAAAAGACCTACCGGAAGGTCTGGAGGAGCCTGCTCCTGTGCTCTAAGGACTAATGACAAGAGGTCCTGGGTAATGCCCACTTTAATACATGATGGGGACACAATGGGCAACGGCTCCTCGGTGGTCTCTTGGATTGGAGCAAAACTCCGCGAGAGCGCATCAGCCTTGATGTTTTTTGACCCAGGGCGATATGTTATCAAAAAATTAAAGCGAGCAAAAAACAAAGCCCATCGTGCCTGCCTGGCATTGAGACGCTTCGCTGACTCTAAATATGCCAAATTCTTACGGTCGGTGAGAATTGAGACCACAAACTTAGCCCCCTCAAGCCAGTGTCTCCACTCCTCGAGTGCATCCTTAATAGCCAACAATTCCCGGTTACCCACATCATAATTCATCTCGGCAGGCGAAAATTTACGGGAAAAGTAAGCACAGGGATGAAGGCGATTATCAGACACTCCCATCTGAGAAAGCACTGCCCCAATACCCATCTCAGAGGCATCCACCTCCACCACAAAAGGACGCTCTGGATCTGGGTGTCGCAGCACCTTGGCCGAAACAAATGCCCTTTTGAGACGGGCAAAAGCCGCTTTAGCCTCACAAGACCAGTGAGCAACATCCGCCCCTTTCTTAGTGAGTGCCACCAAGGGCGCCACTATAGACGAAAATCCAGCGATAAATCGTCTATAAAAATTTGCAAAGCCCAGGAAACGCTGAAGCGCCTTCAAACTAGTGGGCTGCACCCAATCCAGGACTGCCTGTACCTTGGAACCCTCCATTTGGAAACCTTCTGGGGAGATAATATATCCTAGAAATGCGATTTGCTGAACTTCAAATTCGCACTTCTCCAGCTTCGCCCCAAGCCGGTGGTCTCTGAGTTTCTGGAGGACTAAGCGTACATGCTTCCGATGTTCCTCCAGGGAATGGGAGAAGATTAGGATGTCATCTAAGTATACGACTAAGAATCTATCCAAATATTCCCTGAGCACATCGTTCATGAAATCCTGGAAGACTGCCGGGGCATTACAGAGCCCAAAAGGCATCACCAAATATTCATAATGCCCTGAGTGGGTATTAAAGGCAGTCTTCCATTCATCCCCCTCTCTTATTCGGATTAGATTGTACGCACCGCGTAGGTCAATCTTAGAAAAAATGGTGGCAGTACGAAGCTGGTCAAACAAGACCGAAATGAGAGGCAGTGGGTATGAGTTTTTAATCGTGATACGGTTCAATTCCCTGAAGTCGATGCAGGGTCGCAATGAACCGTCCTTTTTACCCACGAAGAAGAACCCCGACCCAACTGGAGACTGTGAAGGTCTGATAAATCCCTTAGCCAAGTTCTCCTGAATGTACTCTGCCATAGCCTGAGTCTCAGGACGTGACAGGGAGTACAACCTGCTCTTGGGAAGCTTAGCATTCGGCAACAAATTAATGGCACAGTCATAGGGGCGATGGGGAGGTAGTACCTCTGCAACTTTTTTGGAGAACACGTCCGCAAAATCTGCATAACACCCTGGCAATCCTGGCAAACTTAGCTGCGAGAGCCTGACTGGAAGGCTCAAGCAACTCCTGAAACAATCAGTACCCCAACTAAGAATCTCCCCAGAGACCCAGTCAAATTGAGGATTGTGGGCCCTTAACCAGGGTAACCCCAACACCAATGGGGCAAAAGTACAGACAGTCACATAAAAGGACAATTTTTCAGAGTGTGTGGCTCCAATAAACAAAGAAATCTGGCTAGTGCAAGAGGTAATTTTACCCTGGGATAATGGTTCCCCGTTTAACCCACAAATTTCAATTTCCGACGCCAAGGGTACTAAGGAAACAGAGTGTTTCAGGGCGAATTGGCGGTCCATAAAAACCCCGTCGGCCCCACTGTCCACAAAGGCCTCAGTCTTGACAGTTTGACCGAGGATCTTCAAGGTCACCGGAATGATAAAAGTCTTCTTGGGAAATTCTGACTTCTGGCCTGACAGGATATTTCCCATCACCCTCAGGCCCTGAAGTTTTCCGGCTTTTCTGGGCATGATACTACCACATGACCCTTATTCCCACAGTACAAACACAACCCCTGCTGTCTCCTCCGCATCTTCTCACGCGAGGAGAGGCGGGTAGCCCCAATCTGCATAGGCTCCTCGGAAAATTCCTCAGAGTCTGAGGTTCCCTTGGGAAAGAAGGAAATCTTGGTCTCCCTTTCAAGCCTACGCTCTCTCAGCCGTCTATCCACCCGGATGGATAACTGCATGAGCTGATCCAAGCTATCAGGCAAGGGATATTGTACCAGTTGGTCTTTTATCTGGTTAGAAAGACCTCTTCGGTACTGGTGTCTCAGGGCTGGGTCATTCCACTGGGTATCATGGGCCAACCTCCGAAACTCCGTACAGTAAACCTCAACTGGCCTTCGCCCTTGCTTAAGGATCGAAATCTGAGCCTCGGCTGAGGCCGTCTTGTCAGGGTCATCATACAACATGCCCAGTGCCGTAAAAAAAGCATCAACACTTTTAAGCGACGGACAGTCAGGCTGCAACCCATATGCCCAGACCTGTGGGTCTCCTTGTAGCAAGGAAATCACTATGCCCACCCGCTGAATCTCTGACCCAGAAGACTGAGGCCTAAGCTGGAAATATAGCTTGCAGCTCTCCTTGAAACAAAAGAACTGCGAGCGATCTCCAGAAAAACGATCCGGAAGATTTATTTTCGGCTCCTTAACCCCTGAAGGTGCTGCTGCTGCGGGAGCTCCGCCAGCGGCCTGGGAGGTGTGCATTTTAATGGACAAATCACTAAATTGACGAGTCAGGACCTGCACCTGATCGACCACCTGTTGCAACGTATTTTGAGGGGTATGCTCCATATTCCCACAAAATTTCAACAGGAGTATTGGGCTGCTGAATATGTTATGCACACCAGTGCCTGCAGGAATGTACTGGTGTCTGAACAGAGAGGGATGCAAAACAAATGAACTAACAGACAGACTGGGAAATATGACATCACGTACACAGAAAGTGATAGGGTAACAAAACCAACACAAAGTGAACAGAGAAGCCCAGAGGCTAAGAAACTGGGTGTCTCCCTAGTATTACAAATGCTAAGATGGAAAAAGCAAGATGTTGTGTTTTAATACGTAGAGAACCCGAAATGCTGTTGCTAAGGGCAACAGCAAAACCCTAAAGGGTTACCAACGGGTGTGGCAGCAAACTCCTTGGTCAGAGATGGAATAGTAGGCACAAGGAGAGTCTCCACAATCCTAATTCTCACTTGCAGGGCCCAGGTTCAGATTACTGCCACTAAACTGACACATGGACGCCCTGCACAGTGAGAGAGGATTAAGCATGCAGGTCTGAAAGTACAGCCACAAACCTGCTGGGTTCACAGAATAGCAAAAGAACCTCAGCAGGCTAAACGACTGACTCCAGTCTTACTGCTAGGTCTGGATTGGCAGAGTGTAGTACCAAATCCCCAGGCCTATTTGCAGTAAGCAATAACAAATACAAAGCTACACAGTACTGGCTAATTTTCAGGAACTGACTAACCAACAAAGATTCAGCAGCATCTGCTTAATCTGAGAAGAGGCCTTATAAAGCAGGTGCTGTCCACGCCCCACTCAGACCTCACAGACTGTGAGCACAAAAACCAGCACCGGATCCCCTGCCTGTAACCACTGCACAGCAAAAGACCTGAACCGGAGTATCAGCTGCGCTCAGGTTACTCCGCTAGCACTTGTCTCCCGGTTGCCATGACGACGTGGCAGCACAGGGCAGGAGACCCTAACACAAACATTGAAGTTTCTGATGCAATGAGTTCTGTCTTCCCCTCTGTGTACTGGCAATACTTCTGAAAAAGATACAGTGGTTGCCACCTGCTTCAGAGCAGTTCCTAACTTCCTAAATTCATCTTTTACAGCCATGAGTTCAGCATTTGCCAGGTCATTTGTCCCTAGGTGGACAATGACATCCACCTCCCCATCTTTTCTTGCTGCCTTCACAATTCTTAGCATGCGCTCTTTATCCCTTGGAGCTGTGGCTCCAGGTAAGCACCTTACTTGTTTCTCTACTTCATTTGCATTTCCCAGATGTATTCCTCTAATAATGGAATCTCCCAAGAGAAGTGCAGTCCTTTTTGGAGATTCAATTTTCCTGTTCCATTTCCAGTTCCTATAGTTGGTAGAAGTCCCCATATCCTCCTGTTCTGTAGTGCCTCTATTAGTTGTATATTCCAGCCCTGCAAGAGTAGCATATGAGTTTTGCAGTGTCACCGCTTGCGGGAGGTGTCTGTGTCCCTCTGGAAATCTCTGCCCTTGAAAGCCCACAGTAGTCCAGGCAGAATGTCTTCTGGTGGCTCTCTGAGGCAGTGGAGGCTTCAAAGACACAGACATCCTACAAATCTCAGCATGCAGTTTTGCTATCTCCTCCTTCAGCAGAGAAAATTGCTCACAGATTGGACAGCAGCTGAGTCTCCACGCTGCCTCTTTCCAAACAAATGCTTTACATCCATTGCACTGCACAAGGCCAAACATTGTATCAGATGTTAATGGTATTGCAAATTTGTGTGTCACTTGGTGTATTATAAAACTCACCTTTTGCTGTATTCTTACTCACCTGTTGCTGTTTCAAACTCACTTAATAAGCCAAGCCTCACTTTATAATGCACGCCTCTCACAATGAGTGATGGAGGACACTGAGTGTAGGGATCACCTGTGATATCACTAATACCAGGTGGGATGGAGACTGGTTAGTGCTAGTGATGGAGGACACTGAGTGTAGGGATCACCTGTAATATCACTAATACCAGGTGGGCTGGAGACTAGTTAGTGATAGTGATGGAGGACACTGAGTGTAGGGATCACCTGTAATATCACTAATACCAGGTGGGCTGGAGACTGGTTAGTGCTGGTGATGGAGGACACTGAGTGTAGGGATCACCTGTGAAATCACTAATACCAGGTGGGATGGAGACTGGTTAGTGCTAGTGATGGAGGACACTGAGTGTAGGGATTACCTGTGATATCACTAATACCAGGTGGGATGGAGACTGGTTAGTGCTAGTGATGGAGGACACTGAGTGTAGGGATCACCTGTGATATCATTAATACCAGGTGGGCTGGAGACTGGTTAGTGCTAGTGATGGAGGACACTGAGTGTAGGGATTACCTGTGATATCACTAATACCAGGTGGGATGGAGACTGGTTAGTGCTAGTGATGGAGGACACTGAGTGTAGGGATCACCTGTGATATCATTAATACCAGGTGGGCTGGCAACTGGTTAGTGCTAATGATGGAGGACACTGAGTGTAGGGATTACCTGTGATATCACTAATACCAGGTGGACTGGAGACTGGTTAGTGCTAATGATGGAGGACACTGAATGTAGGGATCACCTGTAATATCACTAATACCAGGTGGGCAGGAGACTGGTTAGTGCTAATGATGGAGGACACTGAGTGTAGGGATCACCTGTAATATAACTAATACCAGGTGGGCTGGAGACTGGTTAGTGCTGGTGATGGAGGACACTGTGTGTAGGGATCACCTGTGATATCACTAATACCAGGTGGCTGGAGACTGGTTAGTGCTGGTGATGGAGGACACTGTGTGTAGGGATCACCTGTAATATCACTAATACCAGGGGGGCTGGAGACTGGTTAGTGCTGGTGATGGAGGACACTGTGTGTAGGAATCACCAGTGATATCACTAATACCAGGTGGGCTGGAGACTGGTTAGTGCTGGTGATGGAGGACACTGTGTGTAGGGATCACCAGTGATATCACTAATACCAGGTGGGCTGGCTCACACTACAACAAGGTGGGGTCTTCCTTATGTGAGGAGCCCCACAGTGGCTGAAATCCCTTGGGGAATTAGGCCCACAATAAAATATGAAGAACAAGACCTGCGAGAAATAGGACTAGGGACCTTCTGGTAGACCAGGTAAGGGGATTGCCATGGTAGTAGCGGACAATGAAAGAAATAAATACATTGCTATTAGCTGAACAACAAATGCCAGAAACCTTATCAGCCAATGGCTGCTCGGAACAATTGGTGCCGGTGAAACCTCTGCCAGTGACTGCCAGAGCTGGCCGTGTGGTTCCGGAGAAGCATCTAAGACGAGAACAATGTACTGAACATACTGTATTATACTAAAGAGAATTGTAATTGCATTTAATTGCCTCAAGTGTTTGTTTTCTATAACATTTCTTTTGCAAACTAAAAGTAAAAAAATTAATAAAATAAAAAATATAGAAAACCAGAAACCTATTGTATTATTATTATTATTATTATATTATACAGAGATATCTCTTCTTTCTGTTTCCTGAAGTAGTCTATAGAGGACCCCCCTCACCCCCACCCCCCATGTTACATGGCCACAGGCAACTCCTAGTGGAGCTGAATCGACCCCCCCCCCCCCCTCATTTAAACTATTGTGTGAGACTACATTTAAAACTTCAGGACATGACCTCTCCTATGTCTCGTGGGGTACAGCATGATTTACCGACTGACACAATACCAACGGTAATAACCCCGACAGCCATTAACTTACAGTATTGCATTGGTGAAGGCACAACACAGCACCAGTGCTAGATGGGGCTTAACAGCAGAGCCGGCCCTAGGCATAGGAAACTAGGCAAATGCCTAGGGCATTTGGTATGCCATGGGGCACAAGCAGCTTCTGCTCATTAAAATGATATGCGGCATGCCTATATTCTGTGTGTGACTGCGGCTGTATCTGCATATGAAATGTTATGTTACAATATATTCCTGGAAATCACTGTAATGTAGCATTTCATATGCAGATACAGCCACAGTTGCACACAGAATATAGGCATGCTGCATATCATTTTAATCAGCAGACACTGCTTGTGCATCCTAGCCACATAGCAATCCAAATAAGACGCATTTTTCATCAAAAAAGGCGCCCAACGTTAGCAGAGCTGCCAGATAACTCACGCCAGGCATCTTCTGTGGCATGGCGTATTGAGGCAAGGTGTATGAGGACACATCTGTATCCAAGTGGCAGGTGGGGAGTTTGACTGGGGCGGTACACCTGTTAAACCGTAATGAAGAGTCCTAAGGTGAACTCAGGGAGGACAGAAACCTCCTGTGGAGCAGAAGGGCAGAGGTCACAGTATTAGCGGCCATGTGAGTGCTATGTGCGGGTAGGTTGATTGTGCAGTAGTGTTAGGCATATGTGCAAGGGGCATTATGTGTCATGTGTATAAATTAATTAATAATGTGCAGCATATGTGTAAGGGACATTATGTGTATAAGGGTATTAATAAAGGTTGGCATAATGTGTAAGGCGCATTATGTTTATAATGACATTAATAATGTGTGTCATATGTGTAAGGGACATTACTGTGTGGTATTATATGTATAAATGCATTCCTAATGTGTGGCATTATGTGTATAAGGTGCTCCACTGTGTAGCGTAATGTATAGAAATTACACTACTGTGTGGTGTAATGTGAATAAAAAGCAATATGTTGTGGTGTAATGTGTATAAGGAGCAATTCAGTGTAATGTAATGTGAATAAGGGGCACTACTGTGAGGAGTAATGTATATAAGGTAAAGTGGTACTACTGTGTGGGGAGGTCTTCAGTATGCCGACTGACGGGATCCCGGCGCACAGTATACCGGCGCCGGGATCCCGACAGCTGGCATACCGACACTTATTCTCCCTCGTGGGGGTCCACGACCCCCCTGGAGGGAGAATAAAATAGTGTAGCGCGACACCGTGCCCGTAGCGTGGCGAGCGCAGCGAGCCCGCAAGGGGCTCATTTGCGCTCGCCACACTGTCGGTAAGCCGGCGGTCGGGCTCTGGCGCCGGTATGCTGGTCGCCGGGAGCCCGACCGCCGTCATATCGTAGTGAACCCACTGTGTGATGTAATGAGAATAAGGGACACTATCGCATGATATAATGTGAAAAAGATGCACTACTGTGTGGGGTAATTTGAATTGGGGTACTATTGTGTGGCCATGCCCCTTTCCAGCAAGAACACGCCCCTTTTTGAGCTGTGTTCCAAATGCGCACACTGTTCCTATTTAAAATATAGGGGGTGGGAACACCAAAATGAGCACTGCTATGGGTGAGGGATGATGGTGCTGGGAAAGGGGCGCAGGGTCATAGGCAGAACTAGTGGTGGTGCCAGGGGGCACCAGCCAAAATCTTGCCTAGGGCATCATATTGGTTAGGGCCAGCTCTGCTTAACAGGATATTATTTTCTACTTCATGTCACCAATGTGTGCGACTCTTATCTGAGAGCGGCCCTGGTGGACACTGGAGAGGAAGAGAACACCTAAGAAGCAGCCCTGGTCCTAGCACGCACTCCGCAGCTCTCACCACTTCCCATCATGCTGCAGACACTGGAGAGGAAGAGAACACCTAAGAAGCAGCCCTGGTCCCGGCACGCACTCCCCAGCTCTCACCACTTCCCATCATGCTACAGACACTGGAGAGGAAGAGAACACCTAAGAAGCAGCCCTGGCCCTAGCACGCCATCCGCAGCTCTCACCACTTCCCATCATGCTGCAGACACTGGAGAGGAGGAGAACACCTAAGAAGCAGCCCTGGCCCTAGCACGTCATCCGCAGCTCTCACCACTTCCCATCATGCTGCAGACACTGGAGAGGAGGAGAACACCTAAGAAGCAGCCCTGGTCCTAGCACGCCATCCGCAGCTCTCACCACTTCCCATCATGCTGCAGACACTGGAGAGGAGGAGAACACCTAAGAAGCAGCCCTGGTCCTAGCATGCCATCCGCAGCACTCACCACTTCCCATCATGCTGCAGACACTGGAGAGGAAGAGAACACCTAAGAAGCAGCCCTGGTCCTAGCACGCCATCCGCATCTCTCACCACTTCCCATCATGCTGCAGACACTGGAGAGGAAGAGAACACATAAGAAGCAGCCCTGGTCCTAGCACGCCATCCGCAGCTCTCACCACTTCCCATCATGCTGCAGACACTGGAGAGGAGGAGAACACCTAAGAAGCAGCCCTGGTCCTAGCACGCACTCCGCAGCTCTCACCACTTCCCATCATGCTGCAGACACTGGAGAGGAGGAGAACACCTAAGAAGCAGCCCTGGTCCTAGCACGCACTCCGCAGCTCTCACCACTTCCCATCATGCTACAGACACTGGAGAGGAAGAGAACACCTAAGAAGCAGCCCTGGTCCTAGCACGCCATCCGCAGCTCTCACCACTTCCCATCATGCTGCAGACACTGGAGAGGAATAGAACACCTAAGAAGCAGCCCTGGTCCTAGCACGTACTCCGCAGCTCTCACCACTTCCCATCATGCTGCAGACACTGGAGAGGAAGAGAACACCTAAGAAGCAGCCCTGGTCCTAGCACGCCATCCGCAGCTCTCACCACTTCCCATCATGCTGCAGACACTGGAGTGGAAGAGAACACCTAAGAAGCAGCCCTGGCCCTAGCACGCACTCCACAGCTCTCACCACTTCCCATCATGCTGCAGACACTGGAGAGGAAGAGAGCACCTAAGAAGCAGCCCTGGTCCTAGCATGCACTCCGCAGCTCTCACCACTTCCCATCATGCTGCAGACACTGGAGAGGAAGAGAACACCTAAGAAGCAGCCCTGGTCCCGGCACGCACTCCCCAGCTCTCACCACTTCCCATCATGCTGCAGACACTGGAGAGGAAGAGAACACCTAAGAAGCAGCCCTGGCCCTAGCACGCCATCCGCAGCTCTCACCACTTCCCATCATGCTGCAGACACTGGAGAGGAAGAGAACACCTAAGAAGCAGCCCTGGTCCTAGCACGCACTCCGCAGCTCTCACCACTTCCCATCATGCTGCAGACACTGGAGAGGAAGAGAACACCTAAGAAGCAGCCCTGGTCCTAGCACGCACTCCGCAGCTCTCACCACTTCCCATCATGCTGCAGACACTGGAGAGGAAGAGAACACCTAAGAAGCAGCCCTGGTCCTAGCACGCACTCCGCAGCTCTCACCACTTCCCATCATGCTGCAGACACTGGAGAGGAGGAGAACACCTAAGAAGCAGCCCTGGCCCTAGCACGCACTCTGCAGCTCTCACCACTTCCCATCATGCTGCAGACACTGGAGAGGAAGAGAACACCTAAGAAGCAGCCCTGGTCCTAGCACGCCATCCACAGCTCTCACCACTTCCCATCATGCTGCAGACACTGGAGAGGAAGAGAACACCTAAGAAGCAGCCCTGGTCCTAGCACGCACTCCCGAGCTCTCACCACTTCCCATCATGCTGCAGACACTGGTTGGTTTTGTTTTTTTGGTCGCTTTGAAGTCAGTTTTGCAATCTGACAATTTACTAAAGTCAAAACCGGGAGCAAAACAACAAAAAACCCAACATTAGAGCACTTCAGAACATCGGAACAACAATCGATTTTATCACATAGAGAATAATAGGATCCGCAGATTTACTAATGGTCAGTTTTAAAACCTACCAAACAGGCAAACACCACCCACAAAACGATGGGAAACTCGCCCAAACAAGAGATCTGTCTGACGCAGGTGAGATAGGTTTAAAGTCTTACAAAGTTTTTACTTTTTTTTTAAATAATTGCAAGGCCCCCCCTCCCCAAATCATTAACTAGCCCTGGGCCTCTCAACCTGGGCTGGTATTAGTAAATAGGGGATACACTGTTGTGGGGTTCCCCTATTCTCCTATAGCTAGCACCAGGCTAAACAAGTCGGTGATTTGCCAGGGACTGGATTTCCTCTGAGAGTCAGGACCATCCAAAACGGGTTCCCCCCTCCCAAGGATCAACCAGTCCTGGGCAGGTAGCTATTCCCCGCAGCCCTGGTGGCAGTGGGTGCTGGATTAATGTGTAAAAATAATGTTTATTAATATTGTTCATTACGGGCGGACTACAAGTTTCAGCTAATGTGCCACCCCGGAAAGTTGTGTGTGTGCCCCTTTAAAAGGGACTTATAGTATCATGCTGGTACAGCAAGGGTAAAGGTCTGACCAGAGTCCGGTCACATGTTCTAGCCGGTGAGCGCTGATTGGACAGAGGAGTCTGGGAGCAGAGGAGTCTTCTGGGGGGAAGAAGGTGGAGTTGAGAGGAAGCCATTGTAGTGCTGGTCACGCTGAGAGGAGCGGAGCAGAGCGGGAGCCGACAAGATGGAGCAAACCAGGTGGTCACCCTGGGTGGTGGAGAGCAGCACTGCAAAGCACAAGCAGCGGGGTGTTTCCGGAGTGCGGAGAACCGGAGATCGGGCGTGAGACATCGCAGCTGGGTCTGGACACCGCCTGACCTGTAGAAAGGTGTGGAGGCAGCGGCCATCTTGTAACGCTGGGAACCGATGAGACAGGTCCAGCCAGTGGAAGTAACTACAGCAGAGGATGGGAGTGAGCATAAAGAGTCTGTTGGTGAGGTGGGCCCAATTGTCCCTTGGTTACACACACTGCGCATTATTGCACGGAGAGAAGGGTTGTCACCAGGCCCTAAAGCAACAGCTTACAAACCAGCCCCTCATTAGAATACAATTGTCAGGACGGAGACACTTTCCAAACAGAGCTTGAGAGACATTTAGCCGCTTTAAGGAGTAAAAATACTGAGGGGTCTATTTACTAAGCCTTGGATGGAGATAAAGTGGCTGGAGATAAAGTACCAGACAATCAGCTCCCAACTGTCATGTCACCAACTGGGTTTGAAAAATGACAGCTAGGAGCTGATTGGCTGGTACTTTATCTCCGTCCACCCTATCTCCATCCAAGGCTTAGAAAATAGACCCCACAAGTTGTTTATCCAAGGAATATTGAGTTATTTAAGAAGGAAAGACTGAGGGGGTCATTCAGACCAGATCGCACGTTAGGTTTTTCGCTGCACTGCGATCAGGTCAGAACTGCGCATGCGTAGGGGTACAAGGCGGATCGTTACTGAGCGATGGATTTAACGAAGAATCCATTCGCACATCCGATCGCAAGAGATTGACAGGAAGAGGACGTTTGTGGGTGTCAACTGACCGTTTTCTGGGAGTGGTTGGAAAAATGCAGGCGTGTCCAAGCGTTTGCAGGGCGGGTGTCTGACGTCAATTCCGGGCCTGGACAGGCTGAAGTGATCGCAGCGGCTGAGTAAGTTCTGGGCAACTCAGAGACTGCACAAAACTTTTTTGTACCGCTCGGCTGCACATGGGATCGCACACTTGCAAAGCAAAAATACACTCCTCTGTAGGCGGCGACTATCTGATCGCAGCGCTGCAAAAAGTAGCTAGCGAGCGATCAGGTCTGAATTAGGCCCTGAGTCAATTTCTCCAAGGCTTTTGTTAGAGACATTAAAACACCTTCACTATCCGGTAGGGCGGTCAAGATCCCGCCGGACGGAATCCCGGCGGTCGAAATACCGACGCCGGAATCCCGACTGGCACAACCCCGACATATTCTCCCTCCGTGTGTGTCCACGACACCCATAGAGGGAGAATATAATAGTGTGCCGCGCAAGGGGCTGCGTTCCACTCGCCACTCCTGTCGGGATTGTGTGGTCAGGATTCCGGCATTGGTATTTCGACCGCCGGGATCCCGTCCAGCGGGATTTAGTACTGATCCCCACTATCCACAAGCTTTTTGCATAAATGACTCAGTGACATTTCTATTAAAACCCAGGATTAATCTTCTTTACCAGTGCCGTTACCACTCCATTGCAAAACTGTGGCACTTGAGTATCAAAAGAGAGCACCAGGGGTGTGTGGCCTACAGGCAACGAGAAAGGACGTGTTCTGTCCAAGCTTCTCCTGGTGTTCCTCTAAACACCGATCATCACCCCTACGGTCAGCGACTCCTATCTGAACCCTTACAAGCTACACAACTGACCTTCATTGCAGAGTAAGGTTCGCGGAGCCAGTGGGGCTTCCTGCACCTCTACAGCTGGGAGCGCACATCTCGTCCACGTGGGGATCTGTCATCTGATCTGCCTACGATCGCTGTATCTACACCCCGTGGTAGCTGCTGTGCTGAGGACCCAGGTACCTGCTCTCCACTACGTATCCCGCCGCCTTCTCCTTCTCTGCTGCCTGACCGGCCGGCTCAGGGACTGACGGACGCCCACTCTACCCAGCCTCCCGGCTCTCTGCAGCTATACAACTCTGACGTGAACTCCTGTGGCGCTGCGGTTACTGGCTGGCCCGTGCCCAACGCCTTGCAGCTGTCTCCTGGTGGGACCCCCGGGAGGACTCCTCTGCCTTCCTGACTGGTGGTGGGGAAACTCTGAGCTGTGACTCAGCTCCCCTCCCAGCACACTTGCAGCCCTTCTGTTCCTCACCTATACCTCCTTAAAGAAGGGTTTATGCCCCCTTTCACTTACTTCTTCTACCCTATGGGTCTCTGTCCCTGTAGACTCAGAGGCACACTACATTGTGGCCACAAAACAAGGTGTTCTATTAAACCTTGCCACAGAGCACCAGGCTTACATTGCTCTGGGTTTGGCTCCCCCGTGTGGCTGCCTTTTGTAATTTTACAAGCTGAAATACTGAATTACTTTGAATATAACATTAAAGAGGCCCCACTGCTGTTGCCTTGCAGTGCCTTTTCATTACTGTGATAATAGGTCAAAGTAGGTTGGCCCACAACTCCACCATCTTGAGGTGCAGGTGTGCTCTGCCGGCAAAACTCCTTCAGGACTAACAATGCCAACCTAAAATGTTGCTTAGGGTCGGCCTGATCCTTTGACGCAACATCCTGTGACTCTCATTAGTTCTCTAATTCTCTTCCTCATTTTATTTAATTTCATCTACTTTATATTTTATTTTACCTCCCTCTAACTCTATGTCCACTGGCGACTCCTTACCTGACGGTTTGAACAGAAAAATAAGAAAGCTCAAAAGGCTTCTGCAAATTTCTTTGGGGGCAAGAATAAAGGCTCTCAAGTGATACACCCAGAGTCTTCTTCCTCCTTCCCTCTTCAGAATCAGGTATCGATCCCCAAATCCAAGCACTGATGACAGGGCGGCTTGAGGGGGTGCAAACAGCCTTTAAACAAAAACTTTGTAAACTGGTAACAGAATTCAAGGCTGAGATTGCATCTCTTGGCACCAGGATGGATGCTCTAGAGCACAGGTTCTCAAAGTCGGTCCTCGGGGGGCCCACACAATGCATGTTTTGCAGGTCTCCTCACAGAATCACACGTGAAATAATTAGCTCCACCTGTGGACCTTTTAAAATGTGTCAGTGAGTAATTAATACACCTGTGCACCTGCTGGGTTACCTGCAAAACATGCACTGTGTGGGCCCACGAGGACCAAGTTTGAGAACCTCTGCTCTAGAGTCTAAAACTGATGACTTGTGTTGCTCGCAGGAAGGAGTTCTCAAGGCTTCACACTGAAATAGAGTCTCTGAAGGAAGACCAAGAAAATCGCTGTCATCATAACAATCTTCAAATTTGTAATGTGGCCAAATCGGTCCAGAGTTCATCATTGCCTTGCTTCTTGAAGGATCTCTTCCAGCGGACAAGGACTGTTTACTTGACAGAGTCCACAGGGCTCTTAGGTCTAAGACTTCTTCATCCCAGCCTCCTAGGGATGTAATACTATTACCGATCAAAGGAATGAATCTTCCACCAGTCACAAAACTCCTCCATCAGCACCAAATCTGTTACAGATGGGGATTTCCTTTTATGCTTTAAACCTTCGTCGACAACACCCTGAAGTCTTTATACCAGGGAAAGGAGATGTCTAAACTCAACTCTTTTGATACCCATTTTGCAATTGTGGTCACTTTAGCCACGGTGTGGCTGGTATTAGTGATGGATGACCCAAGGCATCACCTTATTTTCAAAATTGTTACAATTTCTGTACAATTTTGCTAACTTTTTTTCCTCATGTTATGTTTCTCTGAGAGGCATTATAACAAAGAGAGCTCCAATGTAATATGCTTGTGAAGATTGAAACATCATTATTAAGGAAAGTTAGGAGTATAGAAACTGTTAGTGAAAATCATATTTTTCATCACTCTCCTTATCACCCTCATTATTGTTTAGTTATTGGAATATGCATACAGTATGTCTGTGATTAGATTGAGTGTCCTAATGAATTACTAAATGTTCCAGTGTATTATAAGATATGATCAACTGTGATTTGCTGATCTTCTTTAATGCCATCTTATTCTTGTGATTGTCTAATTTTTGCCAAATAACTAATCATTCATTCTCTTTAATCCAGAGTTCTTTGTGGCTCAATAAAAAGACATTCTGTTGGAATTGCTGTCTATACATTCCTACATCAATCTATCCTACTTATCTATCCTGAGCAAGGTACTACAGACAAGGTACAGTATGGGGGAGAACACTTTAGGGAAAAGTCCAACCACTTAGACTAGGCTGCCAACACAGGGGTGTTACAAAGGCTGCACTTGTAGAACAACAAGTGATAGCATGTCTGGACATTAAGGTCTCATTGGAACATGTAGTCGCCTGTAAAAAATAAAATAAAAAATAAAACCAACCACTGTACTAGTTCACCGACTTAAAAATAATAAAACCAGAAGACTTCCGGTTCGGGCTGCGATGCACTAGCAGCGTGAGGACAGAGCTCCGCTGCCGCCCGCCGGAAAAACACATTTAAAAGGTTGAAAAACCTCCATCACAGCCCGTTCGCCCCCCTTATATATCAGGGGAAAGGCTCCTGCCCATCATGGACCGCTACTTAGCCTCCGCTACGCTCTCAAAAAAAGAGCAAAAGCGGGAAAAGGAAAAACGCCGCATGGAGCTAAAAATGGCGCTGGACGCGGAGACGCCGACAACGGCTCCCCCTCCCTCCTCTTCCTACCCAGCAGCGGAACCAGAGAGGACTGTGGTTTCCACGGTGCATACTGACCCCGCTCCAGCTGCACGGACCGCAGATCAGGTACTTTTTACACCTGCAATACCCGTTACATATGAAGATATGGTGGGGGCGATACGCAAGGCTATGGGACCCCTAATTAAAGCCCAGACTGAAGATATTAATAAACAATTGACTCAGCTTACACACCGGGTATTGCAAACGGAGCAAAGGGCGGGAGAGATGTTCCAGGACGTATCTAAGCTCAAACAAGACATGACACATATTACTCGATCACAGCACCAGATTTGGAACAAGCTGGACGATTTGGAAAACAGGTCGCGCAGATCGAACTTGCGGGTGGTCGGACTCCCGGAAACCCTTCGGGGTGCAGCACTGTATACCTTTCTACGTACCACACTACCAGACCTGCTAAAAATCACTGACTCCTGTCGTGATATGGTTATAGAAAGAGCACACAGGGTAGGTGCCCAGAAAAGCTATGAAGGAGCCAGACCCAGAGTAGTGCTGTTTAAATGCCTTAATTTCCTGCACAAAGAAGAAATATGGAGAGCGTCCCGAAAAACCCGGGGTCTAATGTGGGAATCACATAAAGTTTTAATCTTCCAAGATTATTCAGTGGAACTCTCAAAAGCACGAAAAGCGTTCTCCCCAATATGCTCTAAACTGGTGCAACTTGGTAGAAAATTCTCTTTACTATACCCTGCTAGACTCCGCATTTACTCAGGCACCTCCTTTACAGATTTCCTCTCAGCAGAGGATGCGGATGCATTCTTAAATGAGGAAGAAGATTCTACACGATCACAAGAAGACGCCTCTGAGGACATTTAACCCCTCATACTTGCACGCCTTTGCTAACTGGAATACCTTCTTAATACCACTATATAGGTTTATCCTGATAACTATGATTATTTGCATAGATATGGCTCCATACTGTCAATTTTGCTTTATACTGCTACCTTTACACCCTATATGGAAAAGAAACGGGATGCCAGCAGACTTTCCAATATAATATATCTGGTAATAGGATATTATACCCTGTTACGTAAGGACCTTTATTACTGAGCCCATACCCCCACTGGAGGGACGGACTGTACAAATTTATCTCTTATTACCCGGCGGGGTAGGCGAAAAGCTCTTTCTCCTCTTTCATGGTTATGTTAATACCACCCTCGTTTAACCCCGGAAGTTGCTTAATTTCGTTAAGAATGTTCTTTTTGATTGTTATTTCTCTGATTTTCATTTACGATGCCTTGCTGATAGATAATCAGCATTGGACTGTCCTTTTCTGGCCTCGATATGATATGGGGAATATTGATTCTACATTTCTTTCTCTATGCTTTCTAATTCACTCTTTTTCTTTCTCCCCTCACCCATCTTCTAATATTGATATATACCGACGGAGTAATGTATGCCTATATTTAAATTTGTACCAGATGCATTCTTATACTGTGATACTAGACCCATCCTTGACCATTTACCTATGTACTAATAGTTAAATGACTGCGATAAAAATAGGATCTTGGAACATAGGAGGGATCAACTCTCCGCATAAAAGGAAAAAGGTTCTGCTATACCTAAATAAATTAAAAATAGACTTAATATATCTACAGGAAACCCATTTAAGGGAATCTGAGATGCTCAAACTGAATTCCCTTTCATGGAAACTGATTGCCTCCTCCCCATACACATCCAAAGCCAGAGGTGTAGCTATACTAGCTAAACAACATATTAATGTGGAAATGAAAGAAACAATAGTAGACCCTGAGGGTAGATATGTGATCTGTAAAGTTCTTTTGGATAAAAATTATTATTGTTTATGCAACTTGTATGCCCCAAATACGAATGTGCAACCCTTTTTGCAAAATGTAATACAAATTCTCACTCCTTTCTCAGATATTCCCATTATAGTGGGGGGCGACCTTAATGCAGTATCCTCTTTGTTACTGGACCGACAGCTTCCCAGACGAAAGAAGGTCAAATTACCTAAAAAAGGTGTTCCATGGTTCACAAGATCAATGAACCTAATAGATATATGGAGAGCTCTCAATCCAACAGATAAGGCATACACATGCCTCTCGGCGGCACATGGCACACTATCTAGGATTGACTACCTGTTACCCTCTGCAACATTAATGCCCCATATAAAAACAGTTGGTATCGAACCCATCACGATATCTGACCACGCAGTAATATGGTTGGACATGACACTACAGACGGACAAAGGCCCTTTTCGATCATGGAGGTTCCCTTCATCAATGGCATTATCTCTTGATTTTAGAACGATGCTCACTGAGACCTGGGACACCTATGTGACTAACAATGAAAGTACCCTAAAGGAATCACCACAATTATTTTGGCAGGCTTCTAAAACGGTCCTACGAGGAGAAATAATTTCCTATACTTCCAAAATATATAAAAAACTACAGACTGACTTTCTCCATGCCCAGCAATTATTAACAGATAACTTCCAAACATATAAAACTAACCCGACATTGATAAACAGAGATAACTACTCGAAAGCAAGGGTAGAATTTGAGAGTCTATTAGCCAAAATGGAATCCCGTCATACTTTTAAAAAGGACGCCAAATTTCATCGCTTTAGCAATAAATCGGGGAAACTCCTTTCCAGTTTACTGAGAGGACAAATGTCACCTATGTTGGTACACCCCCTAAAAACAGACACAGGTTCGCTCACAACAGATAGCGCTCAGATCTCCCAGATAATGCAGACATTTTATGCAGACTTATATGCAGAACCTCCAAGACCAGAGCCAGATGCAAAATTATTCTGGGAGAATTTACCAATACCCCAGCTAGCTGAAAACCATAGAGAACAATTGAGCTCGCCTATATCCGAGGCGGAGGTATCCAAGGCCATTGTGAATCTTAAAGCCGGAAAGGCACCAGGCCCAGATGGCCTTACATCCGAATACTATAAATTACTGGCCCCTAAGCTAACCCCTCTACTTACTAAGGTATTTAACAATATTTTGACCACTGGGAATATGCCACTATATTTTAATTCGGCAGTGCTTAACGTCCTTCCCAAACAGGGAAGAGACTTATCTGACCCAGGGTCTTATAGACCAATCTCCTTGCTCAACATAGACTACAAAATTCTAACTAAAATATTAGCAGAAAGGCTTAAACTAGTGCTGCCCACCTTAGTACATTGTGATCAGACAGGATTTATAGCGGGCAGATCCTCGGTGGTCAACATAAGAAAAGTATTAACAGCTATAGATGTATCCCAACGTGAGACCCCCGAGACTCCTGCAGTGATTTTATCACTGGATGCGGAAAAAGCCTTTGACATGGGACATTGGGAACACCTGTTTGATACAATGCAAAGATTTGGCATCCCCCTGGACTTTATAAGCTTCATTAGAACATTATATAACAACTCTAATACCCATATTCTATGTAATGGATATCTCTCTCCAGCATTTTCTATATACCGGGGCACCAGACAAGGATGCCCACTTTCACCTTTGCTGTTCGCCTTGGCCTTGGAGCCTCTTGCTATTGCCATTCGACAATCACCCACATACCAAGGCATCAAAGCTAGAGAGGTAGACCTTCGCATTTCACTGTTCGCAGATGACATGCTACTATTCGCCTCAAACCCACACGAAACATTACCTGTGGTATTTAGTTTGATAACGGATTTTGGGAAATTTTCAGGGTATAAAATAAACATTCAAAAATCTGAACTCATCCCCTTAAATGGAAAACCCACATACTTGGCATCATTGGGCCCGCTCCATAACCTAAAAGTGGCCACTACGGCAATAAAATACTTAGGTATTCAGATACCAGTGAAAATACAAGACTTATATAGACTCAACTACACCACTGTAATACTCGCTATGTCAAGAAAAATACACACATGGAGATACCTACCACTATCTATGTTGGGTAGGACAGCATTGATTAAATCTGTACTCTTCCCCCAACTATCATACCTGATCCAAATGTTACCGATACGTTTGTCCAAAGCAGATATTGTCCTGGTCGAGAAAATATTTAGTAAATTTATTTGGAAAGAAGGGAAAAGTAGGATTTCCAATACACGTCTGAAATTACCACGTACAAAAGGTGGGATTGGCCTACCAGATATCCTACAATTCTCACACTCAGTTCATTTTAGATATATATACTAGATTGGTTATATGAGAGAAGTGTTTACACGTTGTATCCTCTAGACCAGGCATGTCCAAAGTCCGGCCCGCGGGCCAAACGCGGCCCGTGCACACATTTTACCCGGCCCGCAGACCCAGTGCCGTTTCTAGGGGCGGGCGCCGCGGCACTTAGTTACTCCGTCTCGCTCTCCCGAGCGCTCCTGCTCGGGGAGCGGAGTTTCACGGAATGACGCGTTGCGTCGTGACGTCACGACGCAAACGCGTCATTCCGCAAAGCCCCGCCCCCCGAGCAGGAGCGCTCGGGAGAGGCGAGAAGGAGAAGCAAGAAGGACAAGAGGAGGCAGCCGGCGCGAGGGACGTGAGGCGGCGGGACCGAAGAGCGGGAAAACGTCACGTAAGTATTCTCTCTCTCTCCCCCCCCTCTCCCCCTTCCTTCTCCTCAGCTTGAAACCTGCCTGCCGCTGCCACACTGTGTAAAATGGGGGCACCTGCCTATGGGGATACCTGCCTGCCACACTGTGTAATATGGGGGCACCTGACTATGGGGACACCTGCTGCCACACTGTGTAATATATGGGCACCTGCCTATGGGGACACCTGCCTGCCACACTGTGTAATATGGGGGCACCTGCCTATGGGGATACCTGCCTGCCACACTGTGTAATATGGGGGCACCTGCCTATGGGGACACCTGCCTGCCACACTGTGTAATATGGGGGCACCTGCCTATGGGGACACCTGCCTGCCACACTGTGTAATATGGGGGCACCTGACTATGGGGATACCTGCCTGCCACACTGTGTAATATGGGGGCACCTGCCTGCGTACTGTGTAATATGGGGGCATCTGCCTGCGTACTGTGTAATATGGGGGCACCTGCCTGTGTACTGTGTAATATGGGGGCACCTGCCTGCGTACTGTGTAATATGGGGGCACCTGCCTGCGTACTGTGTAATATGGGGGCATCTGCCTGCGTACTGTGTAATATGGGGGCATCTGCCTACGTGCTGTGTAAAATGGGGATATCTGCCTGCCGTGCTGTGTAAAATGGGGATATCTGCCTGCCGTGCTGTGTAAAATGGGGATACCTGCCTGCGTACTGTGTAAAATGGGGGCACCTGCCTGCGTACTGTGTAAAATGGGGATACCAGCCTTCCGTGCTGTGTAAAATGGGGACACCTGCCTGCCGTGCTGTGTAAAATGGGGACACCTGCCTTCCGCGCTGTGTAAAATGGGGACACCTGCCTGCCGCGCTGTGTAAAATGGGGACACTGGGGGCATTTGTGCATCTGGCAGCACTGGGGGCATTTGTGCATCTGGCAGCACTAGGGGCATTTGTGCATCTGGCAGCACTGGGGGCATTTGTGCATCTGACAGCACTGTGGGGGTATATAATGTGTATCTGACAGCACTGGGGGCATTTGTGCATCTGGCAGCACTGGGGGGGCATTTGTGTATCTGACAGCACTGGGGGGCATTATTTATGTATCTGACAGCACTGGGGGTATATAATGTGTATCTGACAGCACTGGGGGCATTTGTGCGTCTGGCAGCACTGGGGGCATTTGTGCGTCAGGCAGCACTGGGGGCATTTGTTGCTCTGGCAGCACTGGGGGCATTTGTGCGTCTGGCAGCACTGGGGGCATTTGTGCGTCTGGCAGCACTGGGGGCATTTGTGCGTCTGGCAGCAATGGGGGCATTTGTGCATCTGGCAGCACTATGGGCATTTGTGTATCTGGCAGCACTGTGGGGATATATAATGTGCATCTGGCAGCACTTGGGGCATTTGTGCATCTGGCAGCACTGGGGGCATCACCCTTCACATTAGAGCAGGTAAGACAAGTTATTTGTTAGTCTTCTGAGGTGATTAATGGTTCAAAGAATGTCAGGCGGAATGGTCGGCCCCCACACATTTTGACCTCACCGAATCTGGCCCTCTTTGCAAAAAGTTTGGACACCCCTGCTCTAGACTGTGCGGTGATGGCTCCATTTTCCCCAGGAGCCTTATTACATATGCCTGAAACTAAAATCCCTCTTGCTACTCGAAATAGTTTCCTGTTTAGAGACACATATGCTGCCTGGAAAGCTCTAAACAGACGGTTAAATAGAAACTATACCTTTTCTATTTTATTACCTCTATGGGGCAATCCCATGTTTTTACCTGGACTAAACGATGCAGTCTATTATAGATTACAAACCAAAGGTATAAGAAAAATAGCAGATGTGTTTGACCCAGGAGGCGCTATGTTATCCTTTACAGAGGTACAAGAACGGTACGGTGTACATACATAGGTCCGCTTTCTATGCATATTTACAAATCAGACATTATATTTCATCAATATCAATAGACATGACTACATTACCACGCACAGACCCTTTATTCTTTATTATGAAAGGAGCAGACAATAGATCATATAAGACAAGACCATTATATCATAAACTGATTACGGTAACATATGAAAAAATACAAAATCAAGTTATTACATCATGGGCACAGTTTATTCCCAGAATAGATGACTCAACCAGTATATTTGATCAGTTTGACAGAACGATAAGATTATTACAAGCTTCCTCACTACAAGAAATACACATAAAAACAATTTACAAGGCGTATATTTCACAAGCTCAAAGGAAACATTTTGTTCCAGAAGAATCAGGAAAATGCTTGAAATGTTTTCATTCTTCAGCCACATTCTTCCACAACTTTTGGGAATGTGGGTTCATAAAGAAATTTTGGAACAAAGTAGTTCAATATATTAAACACACTTACGATATTAAAGCTACTCTTCTCCCACAAGCCCTATTGTTAGCAGATTTTACGCCTTGGACATTAGATAAAAGACATACACACCTATACCCATTATTAACATTAATGGTCACTATTTCCAAACAAGTTATACTTAAACATTGGATTTATAAGACTACTCCCTCCTTACGGGAAGTACACCAGAAAATGTTGAGGATTCTATATTATGATAGGTATCATACTATCCAAAATGTAGAGAAGGGTATACTTCTATTCTATAAAAAATGGAGACCATATATCATCACTTTATCACAAGATATACAGACTCGTATTTTCGCACGCTTTGGGTCCAAAGAATGGAATCACCATGAGCAAATGTTACGTGTTGGCTGACCTTTGATGAGATTGAACAATTGCCGATTATTGCTTACTTTCACATTATGGTGGCCTTTTATATGTTAAAATCCTTATACTACTGTATAAATGTATAAATGTGAGACATATCATTGCCTGAGTTAAGATTTTAGCATGGAAACCGCCAAGAGGACACAAATTATGCCTCCTTCTACCTCTTACCTTGATATGTCAAAATCTTCATCATTGCATTAACATAAGAAACTAGTAAAATTCTATGGGTATCTTTGCTCCCTATCGTTTAAGATTTCATAACTCAACTCCCCCCCCCCCTCCCCTCCCCCCCCCAACTGCTTCTTTCTCTATCATTTCTTTTCTCCTCCTACTCCATTCTATCTCTCTCTTTATGCTTCTGTAAGCTAACTCTTCTTCTAATTCAAGGAATTTGTGTTTATGCTCAAATATACCAACATGTATACTATGAAGCGCAAACTTATAAACTTCGAAACAATGAGAATCCTAGATTTAGATGAAGCCATATATTCTAACACTGTTTGTTTGATTGTGTATCATTGTCTTTTTCTACGACGACTATGAAAATGTTGGTTCTTAATATGTAAAATGAATCTCTTTGAAAAATAATAAAAAACGTTTATGACAAAAAAAAATAATAATAATAAAACCAAATAAAAGATAATAAAAAACAACCAAAGTCATACTTACCAAATCCATAGATGGGCTCCTCTTTGGTTCAAGTAGGCATCTAATGGCTTTGGCAAAATATAAAATAGAGCAGACTGGCACTGTACACTTTACAGACGAACTACAGATACCAGCAGGCCTTTAATGTCCCTGTATGCTGGCACGTGTTTTAAAAGTGTCGGCATGTTGGGGCAGTCTTGCTGGGACTTGTAGTCCACCTGTGCCAAACCATATTATCTATTATTTTACTAGTAATCCATATTGGATAATAGTAGCTGAGACTGATAGGTCTGACACTGATTATTGATTTGGGGGAACCCCACACATTCTTTTTTATTATTTTAAGAATTTTAACCTAAGAAAGCTGTGCGTGTCTCTCCCCCGTGCTTCTAGCTACAAAATGCTTAATATCTCAATAAATCAGATTGTAGTGACTGTTTTATATAACACATACGGGTTATGGGGTATTATTTATAGACCACTTGGTTCTGGGCAGGGGCGTTTCTACAGAGGACGGAACCCGTGTGCACCTCCGGGTGGGCCTCCTCCTCTAGACGGCGCTGTAGACTCAGGCATTGTGCCGGAGTCTACTGTGCATGCGCAGGTCTACGGAAACATGGTGCCCGCCATGATCTGGAGACCAATATTTGGTTACTGCGCATGCGCGGCGGCCATTTAGGTGTCGATTTTCACCCCGACGCTGGACTCTGGATAGGTACGTTTTAAAATGGGTGCAGTATGTGCGGTGTGCCCCCCCCCTGGACCCAGGGGCCCGTGTGCACCCCACACACTGCACCCATTATAGAAACGCCAGTGTTCCTGGGGCAAAATGTGATCCAGTGTAAGGCAATGGAAGCCTTGTTCTGCAAATGTTTCCTCCAGCGATTCTCACCTTACACAGAGACCAGTCAGAAGCACAGACATATTTGCTTAAAAATGCCTGACACAGAGGATGCCCTGTTGTGCTATATACTACCTCGTGTTCAATAATTATTGTACCGATATCCAGCATTACAGATATTCCCAGTGCTTGCTATTCTCCACCTGACATTTCCATGACTGTGATGTACTGAATCGTCCTGTGTAATCTGTGTAGTAATTTACTATCCTTTTATTCCATTTATCAGAGACGGTCACTATGCTATCAGCACCTGTGTGCAGGGCCGTAACTAGGTGTGTGGTGATGGTGCCTAGCACACAGCGCAGTTGTGCTGTGGGCACACCATCCACATCAACCCCGGCCACTCTACCCGCTATAATATGTAATAGTAGCATTGTGCCCGGCTCCTTCTATGCCGGATGCATCGCTGCTGATACATTATAGCCGCAGCGCTGGGAAGTCATCTCTGTCTCCCCTTGTGCTCTGCCCCACCTTCCCCTGCAGTAGCACAGTGTCTGCACACCATACAGCGCGGCATGGAGCCGCGCGGGGGTGGCTGGGAGGACGAAGTTTGAATAGGCTAGCGGCAGCAGCGCCAAGTCCATAGTGTACCACCGACACAGGGACATCCCTCACCGCAGCCATGGCTGCCCACACTCCCAGAAAGAGGATGCTGATGGGTGAATGCTCTGCTGCCAGTGTGTGTGTCTCTCCCCCGTGCTCACTGCCCCCTCCTGCAAACGGACTTCCAGACACTGAAGCCAGCTGCTGCTGCCGCTCAAGTAAATTAAGCCACAGCATCTCTATCCCTCTCACTCCCTTCTCTTCTCCTACCCTTCTCTCACTCTCCCACCCCCCTCTCACTCTACCTCTCCCCCTCCCACCCCTCTCTCACTCTCCCGCCCCCTTTCACTCTACCTCTCACCCCTCCCTCTCTTCCCCCTCCCACCTCTCTCTCTCTCCCACCACTCTCTCTCTTTCCCTCCCACCCCTCTCTCTCCTTTCCCCCAACCCCTCTCTCTCTCCCCTTTCACTCCCCTCCTTCCCACCACCTCTATCTCCCTCCCACCCACCCCTCTCTCTCACTCCCTCTTCCTCTCTTTTCCTCTCTCACTCCCTCATCGTCTCTCTTCTCCAACCCCTCTCCCTTCCACCCCCTCTCTCTCCTCCCCTCCCACCCATCTTTCCATCTCACACCAGTGTCTCCCATCTACCTCTCTTCACCCATCCCTCTCTCCTTCCATCCCCCTTTTCCCTCCCTCCTTCCCTCTCTCACCAGCATAGGCAATGCCCGGCCATCCCGACCAGGACCATCCACATCAGCGACTCATCCCAGCTATCTGAGGACTATTACATCACCCCCTGAAGCCCCCTCCTCCCCACTACCACTGGAGGTAAGTTGCATGTGTGGCCTGTGAGCCTCCCACCCACACCGTATTTTGAAGGAGGGTGCAGAGTATCCCAGTTCCATGAGGCAGAGAAAAGCATGAGGTGCACAATGTGTAGGGGTTCTACCTGGCATAATGTGTATAAGTAACTCTACCTGGCATAATGTGTGTAAGGAGCTCTACCTGGCATAATGTGTGTAAGGAGCTCTACCTGGCATAATGTGTGTAAGGAGCTCTACCTGGCATAATGTGTGTAAGGAGCTCTACCTGGCATAATGTGTGTACGGGGCTCTACCTGGCATAATGTGTGTAAGGGGCTCTACCTGGCATAATGTGTGTAAGGGGCTCTACCTGGCATAATGTGTGTAAGGAGCTCTACCTGGCATAATGTGTGTAAGGGGCTCTACCTGGCATAATGTGTGTAAGGAGCTCTACCTGGCATAATGTGTGTAAGGGGCTCTACCTGGCATAATGTGTGTAAGGGGCTCTACCTGGCATAATGTGTATAAGGAGCTCTACCTGGCATAATGTGTGTAAGTAGCTCTACCTGGCATCATGTGTATAAGGAGCTCTACCTGGCATAATGTGTGTAAGTAGCTCTACCTGGCATAATGTGTATAAGGAGCTCTACCTGGCATAATGTGTATAAGTAACTCTACCTGGCATAATGTGTATAAGTAGCTCTACCTGGCATAATATGTGTAAGGCGCTCTTCTGCGGTGTAACATTTATAAGGGGTACTACTGTTTGGCAGAAGTTGAGTAACGGGCACTACCATGTGATGTAATGTGACTAACGGACACTACTGTGTGGTGTAATACGTGTAAGGGGCTCTAACATGGCATAATGGCCCTCATTCCGAGTTGATCGCTCGGTATTTTTCATCGCATCGCAGTGAAAATCCGCTTAGTACGCATGCGCAATGTTCGCACTGCGACTGCGCCAAGTAATTTTGCTATGAAGATAGTATTTTTACTCACGGCTTTTTCTTCGCACCGGCGATCGTAGTGTGATTGACAGGAAATGGGTGTTACTGGGCGGAAACACGGCGTTTTATGGGCGTGTGGATGAAAACGCTACCGTTTCCGGAAAAAACGCAGGAGTGGCTGGAGAAACGGGGGAGTGTCTGGGCGAACGCTGGGTGTGTTTATGACGTCAAACCAGGAACGACAAGCACTGAACTGATCGCACAGGCAGAGTAAGTGTGGAGCTACTCTAAAACTGCTAAGTAGTTTGTGATCGCAATATTGCGAATACTTCGTTCGCAATTTTAAGATGCTAAGATACACTCCCAGTAGGCGGCGGCTTAGCGTGTGTAACTCTGCTAAATTCGCCTTGCGACCGATCAACTCGGAATGAGGGCCAATGTGTATAAAGGGTACTACTGTGTGGTATAATGTAACTAACGGACACTGGCCCTCATTCCGAGTTGATCGGTCGCAAGGCGAATTTAGCAGAGTTACACACGCTAAGCCGCCGCCTACTGGGAGTGTATCTTAGCATCTTAAAATTGCGAACGAAGTATTCGCAATATTGCGATCACAAACTACTTAGCAGTTTTAGAGTAGCTCCACACTTACTCTGCCTGTGCGATCAGTTCAGTGCTTGTCGTTCCTGGTTTGACGTCATAAACACACCCAGCGTTCGCCCAGACACTCCCCCGTTTCTCCAGCCACTCCTGCGTTTTTTCCGGAAACGGTAGCGTTTTCATCCACACGCCCATAAAACGCCGTGTTTCCGCCCAGTAACACCCATTTCCTGTCAATCACACTACGATCGCCGGTGCGAAGAAAAAGCCGTGAGTAAAAATACTATCTTCATAGCAAAATTACTTGGCGCAGTCGCAGTGCGAACATTGCGCATGCGTACTAAGCGGATTTTCACTGCGATGCGATGAAAAATACCGAGCGATCAACTCGGAATGAGGGCCACTACTGTGCGGTATAATGTGGATTGGTACTATTCTGTGGCCACACTACTTCCCCATGAAGCCACAGCATTATATTTTGGGAGCACATCTTGGAAGCACACTGTCCCTATTTTAAATATGGGTGTGGGCACCAATTCTCTTTCTGGCACAGGGCACAAAAATGTCCAGTTACGGCACTGAGTGGTAGAACTTGTGAATGGTGGGCCCATGTGCAAAAATATGCCTTTGGCTTCCCTCCTCTGCCCCTCCACAAGTTGATAATATGCCACATGGCGGTGGGTGACAGAGAGGAAGTGTGTGATGGTAAGTGGAAGAGAGTGGTGTGGAAAGAGTAACGGGGAGAGGGAGAGTGTGGCGGGGAGAGGGTGACGCATCCGCAACACAGGCTGAGTAGCTAGAGAGCTGCACAGACTGTGGAAGTACTGATGGCAGCAGCAATTAATGAAATTAGCTTTTTATAATTGACAAAATAACACTTTTCTTTAGGTTGACATGTGTATTCTCATTTTAGCATACCTCCCAACTGTCCTGATTCCAGAGTGACAGTCTCGCTATATGGACACTGTCCAACTGTCCCGTCTGAAGGCCGCAGTGTCCCGATGCAGCTGAGCGAGCCTGTGATCACTAATTACATGTCGGGTGCATGTGCACAGCATCTAACACCGCAGGGAGGTGAGCCGGGGGCTGCCCAGCTTCTCAGGGAGTGCTGGGCACCCCCCCAAAATGACAAAAATGGGGGTAGTGCAACGAGGCACCACCCACTTTACGGTCATGAGCACGCCTCTGGCATGCAAGGTCTGGTTTTCTCATCTTCAGAAGTTGGGAGGTATGATTTTATCATAGGCGTTCCATACTATCCCTTTAAACCGGGACACTCATGGATCGCACAGGTTCTGTGGTTGGCTTAATTCAAGCCTGCATTTCACCTGGTTTTAATCAGCCACAGAACCTGTGTAATCCATGAGTGTCCCAGTTTAATGGCATAGTATGGTAAGCCTACTTACAGCATGTGTCTGTGTGGCCCCTGGCTGGGGAAGGAGTACAGCTCTCTGGGGGCCGGGCCCCCCGGGGAACATCCTCATCTCACTGTCAATCATTATCATGCCCATCTAACAATGACACTGTGCCTGCAATTGGAACCCACTCACTGACACGTTTATTGTTTTGGTGTGTTCTCGGGTGATTTTATGGTGTGGCGCTTTGATGCTACCAGTCCTCAACAACATCCTAGCACAAGTGAGCCTATGGAATCTGAACCATGCCCGTCTCCCTCAGTCCCCCCCATCAGAACTGTGTCAGTCTTTCACTGCGCTTCATCCACTCGGACCTGTTCTGTCAGCTGATCTCACTTCTTATGCTACTGTTCCTGCAACTCAGACCACATGTCAACAAAAGAGAGGAAAAGATTCCCGAACACTATTATATGTAAAAAAAATGTAAAAGCAGTATTAAATTTGCTTAAATATCAGCACTTTTGTTTATAGACAATATGACACACTAATACTTGCGGTAATAATCAATTATAGTCCAACAGCTTTCAGACCTCAGCCAGCTGCCCCTAGTAAGGTAGATTACTGACTCCGGGTCCCCAGCTCAGTGTGTCTGAGGAGCAGTGTTGCTGGTATTAGAACATATCTGCTGTATAGTATAAAGCTGACGCGTTTCTCTAAATGTGTATGAGGACAGACTGAGACCACACACCGGTATAAAGCTAACAATCAATTTACAAAACAGTTTCAGGTGCTACCTCTCATCATTATTAATGGACACAATGTAAAAACTAAAAATAAATACATACACATATATACTAGAGATGTGCACCGGAAATTTTTCGGGTTTTGTGTTTTGGTTTTGGATTCGGTTCCGCGGCCGTGTTTTGGATTCGGACGCGTTTTGGCAAAACCTCCCTGAAATTTTTTTGCCGGATTCGGGTGTGTTTTGGATTCAGGTGTTTTTTTATCAAAAACCCCTCAAAAACAGATTAAATTATAGGATTTGGGGGTAATTTTGATCCTATAGTATTATTAGCCTCAATAACCATAATTTACACTCGTTTCCAGTCTATTCTGAACACCTCACAATATTATTTTTAGTCCTAAAATTTGCACCGAGGTCGCTGGATGACTAAGCTAAGCGACCCAAGTGGGTGGACCATCTAGGAGTGGCTCTGCAGTGTCAGACAGGATGGCACTTAAAAAAATTGGCCCCAAACATCACATGATGCAAAGATAAATTAAAAAAAGAGGTGCAAGATAGAATTGTCCTTGGGCCCTCCCACCCACCCTTATGTTGTATAAACAGGACATACATACTTTAACAAACCCATCATTTCAGCCACAGGGTCTGCCACACGACTGTGGCTGAAATGACTGGTTGGTTTGGGCCCCCACCAAAAATAGAAGCAATCAATCTCTCCTTGCTCAAACTGGCTCTACTGAAGCAAGATGTCCACCTCATCATCATCCTCCGATTCCTTACCCCTTTCACTGTGTACATCCCCCTCCTCACAGAGTATTAATTTGTCCCCACTGGAATCCACCATCTCAGGTCCCCGTGTACTTTCTGGAGGCAACTGATGGTGAATGTCTCCATGGAGGAATTGATTATAATTCATTTTGATGAACATCATCTTCTCCACATTTTGTGGAAGTAACCTCGTACGCCGATCGCTGACAAGGTGACCGGCTGCACTAAACACTCTTTCGGAGTACACACTGGAGGGGGGGCAACTTAGGTAAAATAAAGCCAGTTTGTGTAAGGGCCTCCAAATTGCCTCTTTTTCCTGCCAGTATACGTACGGACTGTCTGACGTGCCTACTTGGATGCTGTCACAAATATGATCCTCCACCATTCTTTCAATGGTGACAGAATCATATGCAGTGACAGTAGACGACATGTCAGTAATCATTGGCAGGTCCTTCAGTGCGGACCAGATGTCAGCACTCGCTCCAGACTGCCCTGCATCACCGCCAGCGGGTGGGCTCACAATTCTTAGCCTTTTCCTCGCAGCCCCAGATGTGGGAGAATGTGAAGGAGGAGTTGTTGACGGGTCACGTTCCGCTTGAGTTGACAAGTGTCTCACCAGCAGGTCTTTTAACATGTGCAGACTTGTGTCTGCCGGAAAGAGAGATACAACGTAGGCTTTAAACCTAGGATCGAGCACGGTGGCCAAAATGTAGTGCTCTGATTTCAACAGATTGACCACCCGTGAATCCTGGTTAAGCAAATTAAGGGCCCCATCCACAAGTCCCACATGCCTAGTGGAATCGCTCCGTTTTCGCTCCGCCTACAATCTCTCCAGCTGCTTCTGCAAAAGCCTGATGAAGGGAATTAACTGACTCAGGCTGGCAGTGTCTGAACTGACTTCACGTGTGGCAAGTTCAAAGGGTTGCAGAACCTTGCACAACATTGAAATCATTCTCCACTGCGCTTGAGTCAGGTGCATTCCCCCTCCTTTGCCTATATCGTAGGTAGATGTATAGGCTTGAATGGCCTTTTGCTGCTCCTCCATCCTCTGAAGCATACAGAGGGTTGAATACCACCTCTTGCTTCAGATGATGGCGGGGCAGGTTCAGGAGTGTTTGCTGGTGCTCCAGTCTTCAGCACGCGGTGGCTGAATGCCGAAAGTGGCCCGCAATTCTTCGGGCCACCGACAGCATCTCTTGCACGCCCCTGTCGTTTTTTTTAAAATTCTGCACCACCAAATTCAATGTATGTGCAAAACATGGGACGTACTGGAATTTGCCCACATGTAATGCACGCACAATATTGGTGGCGTTGTCCGATGTTACAAATCCCAATGAGAGTCCAATTGGGGTAAGCCATTCTGCGATGATGTTCCTCAGTTTCCGTAAGAGGTTGTCAGCTGTGTGCCTCTTATGGAAAGTGGTGATACAAAGCGTAGCCTGCCTAGGAACGAGTTGGCGTTTGCGAGATGCTGCTACTGGTGCCGCCGCTGCTGTTGTTGCTGCGGGAGGCAATACATCTACCCAGTGGGCTGTCACAGTCATATAGTCCTGAGTCTGCCCTGCTTCACTTGTCCACATGTCCGTGGTTAAGTGGACATTGGGTACAACTGCATTTTTTAGGACACTGGTGAGTCTTTTTCTGACGTCTGTGTACATTCTCGGTATCGCCTGCCAAGAGAAGTGGAACCTAGATGGTATTTGGTACCGGGGTCACTCTACCTCAAGAAATTCTCTAAGTCCCTGTGAATTAATGGTGGATACTAAACACACGTTTAACACCAACACAGCTGCCAAGGTCTGAGTAATCCGCTTTGCAGCAGGATGACTGCTGTGATATTTCATCTTCCTCGCAAAGGACTGTTGGACAGTCAATTGCTTACTGGAAGTAGTACAAATGGTCTTCCGACTTCCCCTCTGGGATGACGATCGACTCCCAGCAGCAACAACAGCAGTGCCAGCAGCAGTAGGCGTTACACTCAAGGATGCATCGGAGGAATCCCAGGCAGGAGAGGACTCGTCAGACTTGCCAGTGACATGGCCTGCAGGACTATTGGCATTCCTGTCTAAGGAGGAAATTGACACTGAGGGAGTTGGTGGTGTGGTTTGCAGGAGCTTGGTTACAAGAGGAAGGGATTTAGTTGTCAGTGGACTGCTTCCGCTACCACCCAAAGTTTTTGAACTTGTCAATGACTTGGGATGAATGCGCTGCAGGTGACGTATGAGAGGATGTTCCTAAGTGGTTAACATCCTTACCCCTACTTATTACAGCTTGACAAAGGCAATACACGGCTTGACACCTGTTGTCCGCATTTCTGTTGAAATAATTCCACACCGAAGAGCTGATTTTTTTCGTATTTTGACCAGGCATGTCAATGGCCATATTCATCCCACTGACAACAGGTGTCTCCCCGGGTTCCTGACTTAAACAAACCACCTCACCATCAGAATCCTCCTGGTCAATTTCCTCCCCAGCGCCAGTAACACCGATATCCTCATCCTGGTGTACTTCAACAGTGACATCTTCAATCTGACTATCAGGAACTGGACTGTGGGTGCTCCTTCCAGCACTTCCAGGGGGAGTGCAAATGGTGGAAGGCGCATGCTCTTCACGTCCAGTGTTGGGAAGGTCAGGCATCGCAACCGACACAATTGGACTCTGCTTGGGGATTTGTAATGTAGAAGAACGCACAGTACTTTGCTGTGCTTTTGCCATCTTAACTCTTTTCAGTTTTCTAGCGGGAGGATGAGTGCTTCCATCCAGTGGTGCACGCAGGGGAGGGGGGGGGGGGAAGGGGGGAAGCTAGGGGGTTCCGAGCACCCAGAAACCCCCCTCCACCAAAAATAAAATTTACATTTTTTTTCTTTTTTTTGCTGTATTAGTATTATTAATGACTGTCTGGCGTCCTCTGCAGCCTGCTGTCTTACTGGTGGCACTTGTAAGTGCTTAATAAAAGTTTACTTTATTTTCATTATAGTACATAAATATCCATGTGCATACACATATATATACACACATGTATATACATACATATAAACACACACACACACATATGATATATATACATGCGTATATACGTGTACTGTATCTATGTATGTATATATATATATATATATGTATGCATGTTTAATATGCTATGTGTATATGTATGTATATATATATATATATATATATATATATATATAGGTGTATATACGGTATATATGTGTGTGTAGCTATATATATATATACACAGACACACTAGTTTTACGGACCCAGCATATACTGGGTCACCTCAGTCTCTACCCAAGTGCTTGGCTCCACCCAGTTCTGGAAACCCCCCCATGCAAATCCTGCATTTGCCACTGCCATCCTCATGTGAAGCTGAACCACTAGCCATGAACATAGACCAGGGCCTCAGCCGTTCCTTGCTACGCCGTGTCGTAAATGGCATATTGACAAGTTTACGCTTCTCCTCAGACGATTTTAATTTAGATTTTTGGGTCATTTTACTGAACTTTAGTTTTTTGGATTTACATGCTCTCTACTCTGACATTGGGCATCGGCCTTGGCAGACAACGTTGATGGCATTTAATCATCTCTGCCATGACTAGTGGCAGCAGCTTCAGCACGAGGTGGAAGTGGATCTTGATCTTTCCCTATTTTACCCTCCACATTTTTGTCCTCCATTTTTTAATGTGTGGAATTATATGCCAGTAATATTATTATATCAATAGCAATGGCCTACTGTACTGTACAACTATATACTGTTGGTCACCAAAATGCTGCACTGTACTACTATATATACTGCTTACAAAAATGCGGCACAGATATGGAATGTATACTTGCAGTGACACAGAGCTGCAAGATACAGCAATGGCCTACTGTACTGTACAACTATATACTGTTGGTCACCAAAATGCAGCACATACTGAGCACAGATATGGAGCTTTTCAGGCAGAGAATGTAGCCACGTCCTCTCAGTTTAATCTCCAATGCACGAGTGAAAATGGCGGCGACACGCAGCACTTTATATAGAATACGAATCTCGCGAGAATCCGACAGCGGGATGATGACGTTCGTCCGCATTCGGGTTAACCGAGCAAGGCGGGAAGATCTGAGGTTGCCTCGGACCCGTGTAAAAAAGGTGAAGTTCGGGAGGGTTCAGATCTCGACGAACCGAACCCGCTCATCTCTAATATATACAGTGGTCGAAGTGGAAATTTTGAAGTGGGGGTATGGAAAAGTGAAGGTTGTCATTATGCACACACCGCTCTGGAAAAGGGGGTGTGGTCACTCAAAAGGGGCCGTGTTCTTAAATGTAGTGTATCACACCATATATCCCTTATACACATTGGTGGTCATTCCGAGTTGTTCGCTCGTTGCCGTTTCTCGCAACGCAGCGATTAGGTGGAAAATGCGCTTAGTTATTTAACACAAAACTTAGTAGATTTGCTATTGCTCGAGTGGCGCTTTTCAGTCGCTCTGCTGATCGGTGAGTGTTTGATAGGAAAGGGGCGTTTCTGGGAGGTAACTGAGCATTTTCTGGGAGTGTGCTAAAAAACGCAGGCGTGTCATGCTAAAACGCAGGAGTGGCTGGAGAAACAGGGGAGTGGCTGCCCGAACGCAGGGCGTGTTTGTGACGTCAAACCAGGAACTAAACAGACTGAGGTGATCGCAATCTAGGAGTAGGTCTGGAGCTACTCAGAAACTGCAGGAAAATATTTAATAGCAATTCTGCTACTCTTTCGTTTGCAATTCTGCTAAGCTAAGATACACTCCCAGAGGGCGGCGGCCTAGCATGTGCATTGCTGCTAACTCGGAATGACCACCAATATGCACCACAATAGTAGGACCCCTTATACGATCTAGTACTGGTGCCCCTTACACATTACGCCACACAGTATGAGCTGAAATTCCCATTATGCCACACAGTATGAGTCAAAATTCACATTATGCCACACAGTATGAGCCGTATTCACATTACGCCACACAGTATGAGCCGAAATTCACATTATACCACACAGTATGAGCCAAAATTCACATTATGCCACACAGTATGAGCCGTATTCACATTACGCCACACAGTATGAGCCGTATTCACATTATGCCACACAATATGAGCCATATTCACATTATGCCACACAGTAAGAGTCAAAATTCAGAGACAGGGAGAGTGACAGCAGGGACAGTGAGAGTGACAGCAGGGACAGAGAGTAACAGCAGGGACAGAGAGAGTGACAGCAGTGACTGAGAGTGACATCAGGGACAGAGAGAGTGACAGCAGGGACAGAGAGACAGGGAGAGTGACAGCAGGAACAGAGCGTCACAGGGAGAGTGACAGCAGTGAAAGAGAGAGTGACAGCAGGGAAATAGGGACAGGGAGAGTGACAGCAGGGACAGAGAATGACAGGGAGAGTGACAGCAGGGACAGTGACAGAGAGAGTGACAGCAGGGACAGAGAGAGTGACAGCAGGGACAGGGCGAGAGACAGCAGGGACAGTGACAGAGAGAGTGACAGAAGGGAGAAAGAGTGACAGCAGGGATAGAGAGAGACAACAGGTACAGAGAGAGTGACAGCAGGGACAGAGAGAGTGACAGCAGGGACATAGGGACAGGGAGAGTGACAGCAGGGACAGAGAGAGTGACAGAGAGGGACAGCGGTGACAGAGGGACAAAAAGAGTTACCTAATTAGCAGCGGAGGGTGCTGTGGTCGGCGCTGGTGCAGAGGCTGTAGTCGGCGGCAGTGAGGAGGAGAAGGCCCTGGGCAGGGAGCGACTGCGGTGAAGAGGAGCAGGCTTGGGGTAGCAGCGGTGATGAACAGGAGCAGGCCTGGGGCATCGGCGACAGTGAAGAGGAGCAGGCCTGGGGCAGCGGCGTTGTGGACCTTCGGTCGCTATGACCACGGCACCACCACTTGAAATCTGCTGCAGTTCAGCAGCCAATCAGGAGCGTCCACGCGGCCGCTCCTGATTAGCTGCTGGTTCCAGTGCTTAAACAGCGTGGAATTTGAAAGGCGGCAGGGGTCAGTGCTTGAAGTGCTGTTATGCCATACCGGCGTATACCGGCCCACTTCGAGCACTGCATATATATACATATATTGGGTCTTTTTTTTATTATAGATCCATCCATGCTACATGCTGGTAAAGAAAGGCATATTCAAGCATCAATTCCATCTATGCCACATATTGTTAAAGAACTGTGTCATTCAATTGATCACTGATTTGTAATTGTATATCTATATTTGCATGTTGATGTCACATATTGTGCTGACAATAAATACCAAAATTGTTTTAAGAGAATTGTTTTTAATTATCAAAATGATGAACAGTACTTTTCGATAGCGCCCTCAGATCTGTATAAATATTTGTTTCTCTGAATCTCATCTAACAGGAGGTTCTTCTTGAGGTGCAGCTCGTTATTCACTTAGCGCCATAGGGTATCTCCCCTTTTACATATATATATATATATATATATACACACACACACACACACACACACACACACACACACACACACACACACACACACACACACACACACACACACACACACACACACTGCTCAAAAAAATAAAGGAACACTAAAATAACACATCCTAGATCTGAATGAATGAAATATTCTTATTAAATACTTTGTTCTTTACATAGTTGAGTGTGCTGACAACAAAATCACACAAAATTTATCAATGGAAATCAAATTTATTAACCCATGGAGGTCTGGATTTGGAGTCACACTCAAAATTAAAGTGGAAAAACACACTACAGGCTGATCCAACTTTGATGTAATGTCCTTAAAACAAGTCAAAATGAGGCTAAGTAGTGTGTGTGGCCTCCACGTGCCTGTATGACCTCCCTACAATGCCTGGGCATGCTCCTGATGAGGTGGCGGATGGTCTCCTGAGGGATCTCCTCCCAGACCTGGACTAAAGCATCCGCCAACTCCTGGACAGTCTGTGGTGCAACGTGGCGTTGGTGGTTAGAGCGAGACATGATGTCCCAGTTGTGCTCAATTGGATTTAGGTCTGGGGAACGGGCGGGCCAGTCCATAGCATCAATGCCTTCGTCTTGCAGGAACTGCTGACACACTCCAGCCACATGAGGTCTAGCAATGTCTTGCATTAGGAGGAACTCAGGGCCAACCGCACCAGCATATGGTCTCACAAGGGGTCTGAGGATCTCATCTCGGTACCTAATGGCAGTCAGGCTACCTCTGGCGAGCACATGAAATGCCACCCCACACCATTACTGACCCACTGCCAAACTGGTCATGCTGGAGGATGTTGCAGGCAGCAGAACGTTCTCCTTGGTGTCTCCAGACTGTCACGTCTGTCACATGTGCTCAGTGAGAACCTGCTTTCATCTGTGAAGAGAACAGGGCGTCAGTGGCGAATTTTCCAATCTTGGTGTTCTCTGGCAAATGCCAAGCGTCCTGCACGGTGTTGGGCTGTAAGCACAACCCCCACCTGTGGACGTCGGGCCCTCATACCACCCTCACGGAGTCTGTTTCTGATCGTTTGAGTAGATACATGCACATTTGTGGCTTGCTGGAGGTCATTTTGCAGGGCTCTGGCAGTGCTCCTCCTGTTCCTCCTTGCACAAAGGCGGAGGTAGCGGTCCTGCTGCTGGATTGTTGCCCTCCTACGGCCTCCTCCACATCTCCTGATGTACTGGCCTGTCTCCTGGTAGCGCCTCCATGCTCTGGACACTACGCTGACAGACACAGCAAACCTTCTTGCCACAGCTCGCATTGATGTGCCATCCTGGATGAGCTGCACTACCTGAGCCACTTGTGTGGATTGTAGACTCCGTCTCATGCTACCACTAGAGTGAAAGCACCGCCAGCTTTCAAAAGTGACCAAAACATCAGCCAGAAAGCATAGGAGCTGAGAAGTGGTCTGTGGTCACCACCTGCAGAACAACTCCTTTATTGGGGGTGTCTTGCTAATTGCCTATAATTTCCACCTGTTGTCTATTCCATTTGCACAACAGCATGTGAAATTGATTGTCAATCAGTGTTGCTTCCTAAGTGGACAGTTTGGTTTCACAGAAGTGTGATTGACTTGGAGTTACATTGTGTTGTTTAAGTGTTCCCTTTATTTTTTTGAGCAGTGTATATAAATATATATATATATATATGAAAAAACAAGTGAAAATAGGCGCCTCCTAGTGTAATATTATAATAATAGGTGACCTCCACCAGTATGTGACACACTAAAAATTGGAGGTGTACCGTTATAGGTGGTATTCCGACCACCTTTATGCAGAGTCTGATTAATTAAATCACCACGATTCTGGTATCAATTCTGGAACATTCAAGACGTTCAGGTACCCATACCTCCCAACTTTTAACTTGATAAGCGGGACACACGCGCGCCAAAGCCGCATGCGCTCCCGGAAAAGGGGCGTGACCTAAGCAAGGGGGCGTGGCTTCACAGAGGACCCGCGATCGCGAGCCATGCCCCCATTTTCGTCACTGAGGGGGCATGCCCAGCGCTCTGTGAGCCGCTGGCATGCCCCCTCTCCCTCTGACTCCAGTGAATAGATTGTTTATTCACCGCTGCTCTCCTAAGCAGAGCAGCGTGTGACAGAGCCTCCCAACTGCCCCCCCCCCCCCCCACCGCGGGACACTGTGGCCTGCGATTGGACAGTACCCAAAAAATTGAACTGTCCCGCGAAAATCGGGACAGTTGGGAGGTATGGGTACCCTTAGCAGTTATGGTGCCCATACACTTGTGAGATTATCGGTACTATCCTTCGATTTCGACCACATCTGTCAGAAAAATCGAGGGATTGTTGTATGCACATTTAAGGTACCTTTTGCGCGGGCATGTCTGTCGAATATCGCGTCTCAAGATATTATCTGCTGCACTTAATATTTATCGAATTCAGGCGTGATCGCATGCTGTTTTTTTACCACTTTCGATTTATCTCATCGCGATGTGCGATATGTGAAGACAAGAGACGACTTCCTGGCCACTCCTCTTCCCCTCACTGTGCACATGACTGGAGAGGAGGCTGGAAGCACGCTGCAGAGCTCCGCACTTATAAACCGCACAAGGTAGGCTATACCACAGGCCACCAATGATTATTCCCCTTTGCCAACACTGGTCACCCTCTATGCTGCTCTACCCACATTTATATAGGCCCCTTCCCAAAATGCTGCGCCACTGCAAGCCCCAGCCAGCCACGCCCTAAACGCCATTACACTGCGCCACTGCAACCCACATCCCACCGTTATGCTGCTGCACCCTGCACACCAATGTATTCTCGCTACATATTTCAGATAACTCACACCAGTAACTGGAAAACAAACTTTATTTAACCTGAATAATGGAACTTTTTTTATGTTTATTAATTTTCCTGTTTTTGCATTCTGTAGATGTCCTATGAGAACCGTGAGTTCCTCTCTGGCTTCACCAACCTGTACCGTGAGGAGGAGAGTCTGTGGCTGACGTCCTCACCGGACTACAGCAATAAGCAGAAGAGGGAGGCTGCTTACACACGGATGGTGGACTACTCCAAGCCCACCTTCTCTGCTGCCTCGGTGGCCTGGGTCCGTAAGAAGATCGCCAATCTACGGACAGTCTTTGTAAAGGAAAATCCCAAAGTGGAGGTGTCCAAGAGGTCAGGGGCAGGCGCAGACAACGTGTATGTGCCGCAGTTGCGGTGCTTTAAGGATCTCAACTTCCTCCTCGAGAAAAGGTCTGCTAAGGAGTCCATGGTGGTGATGGCCGAGTTCGAGGAGGGAAGTCTGGACGAGGCCGTAGGGGTAAGTTGCCTTTTTTTCCCTTGCAGTGGCGCGTATAGTTGCATCAGGTGGTCCCAAGGAGGAAATTGGCGCAGAAAAAAAAAATAGTTAAACTATCCACGAAATGTTTCTCTTTACCCTACAGACACCTGAAGAAGACCTCAGCCAGACCCCTGCCCTCATCAACATCTCCCCTGAGGAACCTACCTCTCCTCTGCGACCTACTGGGAAGAGGAAGCCGTGCAAAAACAAAATTTGTAGAGGACCCTCTCCTAGTGGAGGCACGTTCCCAACTGCTGCGTAAACCTGACGAGTTTGACGACTTTGCTGCGTATGTCAGCAAAACAATGCGGAAGGTTTCTGCGCAGCAGCAGGTCGAGTGCCAGCGCCTGGTGTCGCAGGTGTTGTACGAAACACTATCAGGGCATCTGACACTGGAGTGGAGAGTCCACGGCCCTGAACCTAAAGCACCTGCTCCTCAATTCCCATTGTCATTTTGTTCCCCATCACCCACCTACCCTACATCTACTACTACCCATCCAAGCTATCATTCCGGGCATCCGCAACCACAGGCCCAATCCAACTACCCTTCCTCCACTTTCCATCCTCCTCAAACCCCTCCTCAGCAAATCATCCACCCTTCCCATTTTCGCCAACCCCCAACCCCATCCACGCACCCTTCCCCCACTTTCCAATCTCATCCTCAATCCTGCTACCCTTCCCAAGCTAGCCACACATCCACCGTCTCCTCTGCAATTATGACCTCCTTGATGTCACAGGGGGGACAAGTAGACGAGGAGGAGGAGACAAGTCTCTTTCAAATGTAGGGTGATTCTCAATTACTGGTGCCCTTGTTATACATACCAACAGATGTGGTGCAGTCTGATACTACGGTATCAACGCTTTCAGGCGGACGATGCACACATGCTGCTAGGGACTGGTTGATGGTACCGGGGACCCATCTTCCTGCCCCTAGCTGCATGTGTGCATTGAGCCCCTGGCTGCGGTTCCACTCAACTCCGCAGTATCAGAATGCACCACATCTGTTGGTATATATAACATTCCTGCTGCCCTGGTATATACGGTGATAGATCTGTTGCACTATGATATACTGCATTTTAGTGGTGCCGCTTTCAGGTGGACAATGCACACATGCAGCTTGGGTCCGGTTGATGGTGCCGGGGAGCCTGAAGCCGGTCCTACCTGCATGTGCGCATTATGCCCCTGAAAGCGCTGCCACTCAGCACTTATATATTGCAACAGATGTGCTGCATTTTGATACTACGGCGTTGGGTGGCACCGCAGGCAGGGGCACAATGCGCACATGCAACTTGGTGCAGGTTGATGGAACCGGGGACCCATCAACCTGTACCAAGTTGCATGTGTGCATTGTGCCCCTGCCTGCGGTGCCACTCAACGTTGCAGTATCAAAATGCACCACATCTGTTGCAATATATATAGCATTTTTTTTCCATTTTATACATGTAATGATGCATCATGAAAACTTAATATTTGCTGACATCTAGCCATGTCGGCCACATATGTCTTGAAATAAAAAGAACATATTTATTCAAAGCAATTTCATGTGCTTCATCATGAAAAGTTTATACTCTTTACAAAAGTTCAGCCATGTTGGCTACATATTTAAAAAAAGGTATAGGCATTTTTATACTTTGCTCAAATAGTAATGCTGACCTTGCTATATATAGCAACAAATGTGGTGCATTGTGATACTACGGCGTTGAGTGGCACCGCAGGCAGGGGCACAATGCACACATGCAACTTGGTGCAGGTTGATGGAACCGGGGACCAGTGGCGCACCCAGGGGGGGTTTCCGAGCACCCAGAAACCCCCCTCCACTAAAAAAAAATAAAAAAAAAAATATTTTTTTTAAGCTGCATGAGTATTATTAATGGCTGTCTAGCGTCCTCTACAGCCTGCTGTCTTTCCGGTGGCACTTGTAAGTGCTTAATAAAAGTTTACTTTATTTTAATTATAATACATATGTATCCATGTGCATACATATATACACATGTATATTAGAGATGAGCGGGTTCGGTTTCTCTGAATCCGAACCCGCCAGAACTTCATGTTTTTTTTCACGGGTCCGAGCGACTCGGATCTTCCCGCCTTGCTCGGTTAACCCGAGCGCGCCCGAACGTCATCATGACGCTGTCGGATTCTCGCGAGGCTCGGATTCTATCGCGAGACTCGGATTCTATATAAGGAGCCGCGCGTCGCCGCCATTTTCAGTTCACACGTGCATTGAGATTGATAGGGAGAGGACGTGGCTGGCGTCCTCTCCATTTAGATTATAAGAGACTGAGAGAGATTTACTGGAGCTGACTAGGAGGAGTACTGTTACTGTAGAAGTGTAGAGACTGAGTGGAGAGAGTTTACTAGTGAGGACAGTGCAGTTTACTTTATAATCCGTTCTCTGCCTGAAAAAAGCGATACACAGCACACAGTGACTCAGTCACATACCATATCTGTGTGCACTGCTCAGGCTCAGGCCAGTGTGCTGCATCATCTATTATCTATATATAATATTATATATATCTGTCTGACTGCTCAGCTCACACAGCTTATAATTGTGGGGGAGACTGGGGAGCACTACTGCAGTGCCAGTTATAGGTTATAGCAGGAGCCAGGAGTACATAATATATTATATAGTGAGTGACCACCAGACACACAGTGCAGTTTATTTAATATATCCGTTCTCTGCCTGAAAAAAGCGATACACACAGTGACTCAGTCAGTCACATACCATATCTGTGTGCACTGCTCAGGCTCAGGCCAGTGTGCTGCATCATCTATTATCTATATATAATATTATATATATCTGTCTGACTGCTCAGCTCACACAGCTTATAATTGTGGGGGAGACTGGGGAGCACTACTGCAGTGCCAGTTATAGGTTATAGCAGGAGCCAGGAGTACATAATATATTATATAGTGAGTGACCACCAGACACACAGTGCAGTTTATTTAATATATCCGTTCTCTGCCTGAAAAAAGCGATACACACAGTGACTCAGTCAGTCACATACCATATCTGTGTGCACTGCTCAGGCTCAGGCCAGTGTGCTGCATCATCTATTATCTATATATAATATTATATATATCTGTCTGACTGCTCAGCTCACACAGCTTATAATTGTGGGGGAGACTGGGGAGCACTACTGCAGTGCCAGTTATAGGTTATAGCAGGAGCCAGGAGTACATAATATATTATATAGTGAGTGACCACCAGACACACAGTGCAGTTTATTTAATATATCCGTTCTCTGCCTGAAAAAAGCGATACACACAGTGACTCAGTCAGTCACATACCATATCTGTGTGCACTGCTCAGGCTCAGGCCAGTGTGCTGCATCATCTATTATCTATATATAATATTATATATATCTGTCTGACTGCTCAGCTCACACAGCTTATAATTGTGGGGGAGACTGGGGAGCACTACTGCAGTGCCAGTTATAGGTTATAGCAGGAGCCAGGAGTACATAATATATTATATAGTGAGTGACCACCAGACACACAGTGCAGTTTATTTAATATATCCGTTCTCTGCCTGAAAAAAGCGATACACACAGTGACTCAGTCAGTCACATACCATATCTGTGTGCACTGCTCAGGCTCAGGCCAGTGTGCTGCATCATCTATATATATTATATATCTGTCTGACTGCTCAGCTCACACAGCTTATAATTGTGGGGGAGACTGGGGAGCACTACTGCAGTGCCAGTTATAGGTTATAGCAGGAGCCAGGAGTACATATTATATTAAAATTAAACAGTGCACACTTTTGCTGCAGGAGTGCCACTGCCAGTGTGACTGACCAGTGACCTGACCACACTGACCACCAGTATAGTTAGTAGTATACTTATATTGTGATTGCCTGAAAAAGTTAAACACTCGTCGTGTGACTTCACTTGTGTGGTTTTTTTTTTTAATTCTATAAAAATAAAACTCATTCTGCTGACAGACAGTGTCCAGCAGGTCCGTCATTATATAATATATAATATATACCTGTCCGGCTGCAGTAGTGATATATATATATTTTTTATATCATTTATCATCCAGTCGCAGCAGACACAGTACGGTAGTTCACGGCTGTGGCTACCTCTGTGTCTCTGCACTCGGCAGGCAGTCCGTCCATAATTGTAATACCACCTAACCGTGGATTTTTTTCATTCTTCTTTATACATACATAGTTACATAGACATCTTCTCTTTATCAACCAGTCTATATTAGCTGCAGACACAGTACAGTACGGTAGTTCACGGCTGTGGCTACCTCTGTGTCTGCACTCGGCAGGCAGTCCGTCCATAATTGTATACCACCTAACCGTGGATTTTTTTCATTCTTCTTTATACATACATAGTTACATAGACATCTTCTCTTTATCAACCAGTCTATATTAGCTGCAGACACAGTACAGTACGGTAGTTCACGGCTGTGGCTACCTCTGTGTCTGCAGTCGGCAGGCAGTCCATAATTGTATACTAGTATCCATCTCCATTGTTTACCTGAGGTGCCTTTTAGTTGTGCCTATTAAAATATGGAGAACAAAAATGTTGAGGTTCCAAAATTAGGGAAAGATCAAGATCCACTTCCACCTCGTGCTGAAGCTGCTGCCACTAGTCATGGCCGAGACGATGAAATGCCAGCAACGTCGTCTGCCAAGGCCGATGCCCAATGTCATAGTACAGAGCATGTCAAATCCAAAACACCAAATATCAGAAAAAAAAGGACTCCAAAACCTAAAATAAAATTGTCGGAGGAGAAGCGTAAACTTGCCAATATGCCATTTACCACACGGAGTGGCAAGGAACGGCTGAGGCCCTGGCCTATGTTCATGGCTAGTGGTTCAGCTTCACATGAGGATGGAAGCACTCAGCCTCTCGCTAGAAAAATGAAAAGACTCAAGCTGGCAAAAGCAGCACAGCAAAGAACTGTGCATTCTTCGAAATCCCAAATCCACAAGGAGAGTCCAATTGTGTCGGTTGCGATGCCTGACCTTCCCAACACTGGACGTGAAGAGCATGCGCCTTCCACCATTTGCACGCCCCCTGCAAGTGCTGGAAGGAGCACCCGCAGTCCAGTTCCTGATAGTCAGATTGAAGATGTCAGTGTTGAAGTACACCAGGATGAGGAGGATATGGGTGTTGCTGGCGCTGGGGAGGAAATTGACCAGGAGGATTCTGATGGTGAGGTGGTTTGTTTAAGTCAGGCACCCGGGGAGACACCTGTTGTCCGTGGGAGGAATATGGCCGTTGACGTGCCAGGTGAAAATACCAAAAAAATCAGCTCTTCGGTGTGGAGGTATTTCACCAGAAATGCGGACAACAGGTGTCAAGCCGTGTGTTCCCTTTGTCAAGCTGTAATAAGTAGGGGTAAGGACGTTAACCACCTCGGAACATCCTCCCTTATACGTCACCTGCAGCGCATTCATAATAAGTCAGTGACAAGTTCAAAAACTTTGGGTGACAGCGGAAGCAGTCCACTGACCAGTAAATCCCTTCCTCTTGTAACCAAGCTCACGCAAACCACCCCACCAACTCCCTCAGTGTCAATTTCCTCCTTCCCCAGGAATGCCAATAGTCCTGCAGGCCATGTCACTGGCAATTCTGACGAGTCCTCTCCTGCCTGGGATTCCTCCGATGCATCCTTGCGTGTAACGCCTACTGCTGCTGGCGCTGCTGTTGTTGCCGCTGGGAGTCGATGGTCATCCCAGAGGGGAAGTCGTAAGCCCACTTGTACTACTTCCAGTAAGCAATTGACTGTTCAACAGTCCTTTGCGAGGAAGATGAAATATCACAGCAGTCATCCTACTGCAAAGCGGATAACTGAGGCCTTGGCATCCTGGGTGGTGAGAAACGTGGTTCCGGTATCCATCATTACTGCAGAGCCAACTAGAGACTTGTTGGAGGTACTGTGTCCCCGGTACCAAATACCATCTAGGTTCCATTTCTCTAGGCAGGCGATACCGAAAATGTACACAGACCTCAGAAAAAGAGTCACCAGTGTCCTAAAAAATGCAGCTGTACCCAATGTCCACTTAACCACGGACATGTGGACAAGTGGAGCAGGGCAGGGTCAGGACTATATGACTGTGACAGCCCACTGGGTAGATGTATGGACTCCCGCCGCAAGAACAGCAGCGGCGGCACCAGTAGCAGCATCTCGCAAACGCCAACTCTTTCCTAGGCAGGCTACGCTTTGTATCACCGGTTTCCAGAATACGCACACAGCTGAAAACCTCTTACGGCAACTGAGGAAGATCATCGCGGAATGGCTTACCCCAATTGGACTCTCCTGTGGATTTGTGGCATCGGACAACGCCAGCAATATTGTGTGTGCATTAAATATGGGCAAATTCCAGCACGTCCCATGTTTTGCACATACCTTGAATTTGGTGGTGCAGAATTTTTTAAAAAACGACAGGGGCGTGCAAGAGATGCTGTCGGTGGCCAGAAGAATTGCGGGACACTTTCGGCGTACAGGCACCACGTACAGAAGACTGGAGCACCACCAAAAACTACTGAACCTGCCCTGCCATCATCTGAAGCAAGAAGTGGTAACGAGGTGGAATTCAACCCTCTATATGCTTCAGAGGTTGGAGGAGCAGCAAAAGGCCATTCAAGCCTATACAATTGAGCACGATATAGGAGGTGGAATGCACCTGTCTCAAGTGCAGTGGAGAATGATTTCAACGTTGTGCAAGGTTCTGATGCCCTTTGAACTTGCCACACGTGAAGTCAGTTCAGACACTGCCAGCCTGAGTCAGGTCATTCCCCTCATCAGGCTTTTGCAGAAGAAGCTGGAGACATTGAAGGAGGAGCTAACACGGAGCGATTCCGCTAGGCATGTGGGACTTGTGGATGCAGCCCTTAATTCGCTTAACAAGGATTCACGGGTGGTCAATCTGTTGAAATCAGAGCACTACATTTTGGCCACCGTGCTCGATCCTAGATTTAAAGCCTACCTTGGATCTCTCTTTCCGGCAGACACAAGTCTGCTGGGGTTGAAAGACCTGCTGGTGACAAAATTGTCAAGTCAAGCGGAACGCGACCTGTCAACATCTCCTCCTTCACATTCTCCCGCAACTGGGGGTGCGAGGAAAAGGCTCAGAATTCCGAGCCCACCCGCTGGCGGTGATGCAGGGCAGTCTGGAGCGACTGCTGATGCTGACATCTGGTCCGGACTGAAGGACCTGACAACGATTACGGACATGTCGTCTACTGTCACTGCATATGATTCTCTCAACATTGATAGAATGGTGGAGGATTATATGAGTGACCGCATCCAAGTAGGCACGTCACACAGTCCGTACTTATACTGGCAGGAAAAAGAGGCAATTTGGAGGCCCTTGCACAAACTGGCTTTATTCTACCTAAGTTGCCCTCCCACAAGTGTGTACTCCGAAAGAGTGTTTAGTGCCGCCGCTCACCTTGTCAGCAATCGGCGTACGAGGTTACATCCAGAAAATGTGGAGAAGATGATGTTCATTAAAATGAATTATAATCAATTCCTCCGCGGAGACATTGACCAGCAGCAATTGCCTCCACAAAGTACACAGGGAGCTGAGATGGTGGATTCCAGTGGGGACGAATTGATAATCTGTGAGGAGGGGGATGTACACGGTGATATATCGGAGGGTGAAGATGAGGTGGACATCTTGCCTCTGTAGAGCCAGTTTGTGCAAGGAGAGATTAATTGCTTCTTTTTTGGGGGGGGTCCAAACCAACCCGTCATATCAGTCACAGTCGTGTGGCAGACCCTGTCACTGAAATGATGGGTTGGTTAAAGTGTGCATGTCCTGTTTTGTTTATACAACATAAGGGTGGGTGGGAGGGCCCAAGGACAATTTTCCATCTTGCACCTCTTTTTTCTTTTCTTTTTCTTTGCATCATGTGCTGATTGGGGAGGGTTTTTTGGAAGGGACATCCTGCGTGACACTGCAGTGCCACTCCTAGATGGGCCCGGTGTTTGTGTCGGCCACTAGGGTCGCTAATCTTACTCACACAGTCAGCTACCTCATTGCGCCTCTTTTTTTCTTTGCGTCATGTGCTGTTTGGGGAGGGTTTTTTGGAAGGGACATCCTGCGTGACACTGCAGTGCCACTCCTAGATGGGCCCGGTGTTTGTGTCGGCCACTAGGGTCGCTAATCTTACTCACACAGCTACCTCATTGCGCCTCTTTTTTTCTTTGCGTCATGTGCTGTTTGGGGAGGGTTTTTTGGAAGGGCCATCCTGCGTGACACTGCAGTGCCACTCCTAGATGGGCCCGGTGTTTGTGTCGGCCACTAGGGTCGCTAATCTTACTCACACAGCTACCTCATTGCGCCTCTTTTTTTCTTTGCGTCATGTGCTGTTTGGGGAGGGTTTTTTGGAAGGGACATCCTGCGTGACACTGCAGTGCCACTCCTAGATGGGCCCGGTGTTTGTGTCGGCCACTAGGGTCGCTTAACTTACTCACACAGCGACCTCGGTGCAAATTTTAGGACTAAAAATAATATTGTGAGGTGTGAGGTATTCAGAATAGACTGAAAATGAGTGTAAATTATGGTTTTTGAGGTTAATAATACTTTGGGATCAAAATGACCCCCAAATTCTATGATTTAAGCTGTTTTTTAGTGTTTTTTGAAAAAAACACCCGAATCCAAAACACACCCGAATCCGACAAAAAAAATTCGGTGAGGTTTTGCCAAAACGCGTTCGAACCCAAAACACGGCCGCGGAACCGAAACCAAAACCAAAACACAAAACCCGAAAAATTTCAGGCGCTCATCTCTAATGTATATACATACATACATACATATAAACACACACACACACACACACACACACACACACACACACACACACACACACACACACACACATGATATATATACATGTGTATATATACGTGTACTGTATGTATATATATATATATATATATATATATATATATGCATGTTTAATATGCTATGTATATGTGTGTGTGTATATATGTATATATATATATATATATATATATATATATATACACGGTATATATATGTGTAGATATGTGTGTGTGTATATATATATGTTTTTATACACACACACACACACACACACACACACACACACAGACACACTAGTTTTACGGACCCAGCATATACCCCCACCCCCGTGATTGGCTCCACCCAGTTCTGGAAACCCCCCCATGCAAATCCTGCGTTTGCCACTGCCGGGGACCCATCAACCTGCACCAAGTTGCATGTGTGCATTGTGCCCCTGCCTGCGGTGCCACTCAACGGTGTAGTATCACAATGCACCACATCTGTTGCTATATATAGCATTTTGTTACCATGTCCCAATGCATAATGCATGATGCATAATGAAACCTTTATTTTGTTGTTAAAAAGTTCAGCCATGTTGGCTGCATATACAATTATGTCTGGAAATAAAAAGGTATATATTTTTCTACGCAAACTCAGTTTGCCAAATAAAATATTTTGTTATACGACAAGTAATGTGTGGTGTAATTTTCTTGCAGTACTTTGATAATAGCCTTGCAGGTTTCAGGTATGATGTGTCCCAAAGCCTGCACAGAGATACGGGTCCCATACTTCAGGTCCTCAAAGGTTTATATATCCTCCATATAGGCCAGCCCACTATTTACATTTTTCTAAATCTGGCAGATAAATCTGGTGTGCTTTTGGGCAGCATGAGATGAGGTCGAATTCGATCATATGATACCAGTCGATTTCCGGTCGTAAGGGGCATGAGATAAATCTCAGGATTGTATGCGCATCGAATGCAGTAAAAATGCACTTCCGATGAGATTTGTCTCAAGGTGAGCTTCAAGGGAAATCAGGGCCCGATCTTGCGTCGAAAGCAATCGCACAAGTGTATGGCCAGGATAACTCGCATATCCACTCAATACAGAAGATGAAAAGTGAAATGACTATAGTGTAACAAATTTCAACCACATTTATTTGACATAAAACAATAGGTAAATAGTTGCCCGTAAAATGTATAAAGATAAAAACAGCTTTTCTGAACCGAATAATCTCAGTCCCCAGGTCTGTCACTCAACACGTTTCGTCCATTGCTTTCTGCTGGACTTCCTCAGGAGTGTATTAATATTGGCCCACTACACATAAAATTTATACCCTTTTTTAATTAGGGGATGAGCTCGTTAACCGTATTACCAGAAATGGCATCACTTCAGGTCGGAAATGTAACCTTGACAACAAAAAATGCTTAAAATAGATAAATAATAAAAGATTTATAACTTCCTTGTTAATTCAGCATTAGGGTGGCACTTCCGTGATGCTGCAACACAATTCCCACATTGCCACTGGAGGGTCTTGCTCCCGCACCCCGCGACTGCCGGATGTCGCGTGTGGGTAGCGTCTAGTTTCTCTTCGTGCTATGGACCTTTCCCATAATCCCCTGGGTCCATATCACAATCTATTCGGAATAGTAAAGTGTGGCGAGCGAAGCGAGACACCGAGCCCGATGCATGGCGAGCGTCCAATACTGCATAGAAAAACAAACCCCCAAACGAACGGAGAACGAAGCTGTAAGGGCGGAAGTTCTCTCCTGCCCTCTCGTTTTGTCACGTCCAGGTCTTTAGCACGAAGAGAACATAGACACAACCATCGCGTGTGTGCCGGGCAGCACTTCCGCCCATAGCCCACTCAGCCTTCAACACGCCCAGGGCGCATGCGCGGACATAGCCGGTCACAATGCCGCCCGTCCTTGCAGTGTCCCTGCATGTCTGTTGTGAGTGGTGTGGGTTCCCCGTCTACGCACCACGGCGCCATTTTTAAGGAGACCAACATTATATATATATATATATATATATATAAAAAAACAGCACTTTCTAAATTTGTGCAAAAAAAAAGCAAATAGATTGGAAAAAATATATATCAAAGGTGCTATATTATTGGTCACATATGTGTCCCGTTTTTTGTTTTTTTTTATTATAATAATTGTCCACAATCTATGCATAATAAGATTATAAATATAAAATCTGTGTAAAATAATTGCATATGATACATCAAAGGAGTTTAATACATTTGCAAAAATCTCAAAAACTTTGTCATTATGGGGTATTGTGAGAAGAATTTTGAGGGAATAAATGAATTTATTCCATTTTGGAATAAGGCTGTCACATAACAAAATGTGGAAAAAGTGACGCGTTGTGAATACTTTCCAGATGCACTGTACATCTGCCCCACCTGCAGTGCAACATGGTTTTGCCTATTAGAGAAAGATTTTGCTTTTGCGATCCCTGCTGAATTAGGACCCAAATCCCCAAAAATGTACCTCAAAATCTAGTTTTTCCCCGACTTTTCACCTGCTCAGGGGCTGCGGGCAAAAATCCATATTCATTTCTATGGAGAGTTAACAAATTTTAACGTGTGCGTCTAATACAATGACAAAAGATTTGCGCCCAGCTGTATTAACCTGTGTAAACTGGTTAATGCGGGTTACTGAATTTGCAGATAATCTTCCCTTGTTTCACAATAAGGGGTATATTCAATAAGTGTCGGATCCATTCCGACATGCATTTGTCGGAATGGATCCGACAAGGGCTATTCAATGAACGGTGATTAGGCCGTTTCCGACAATCTCAATCCGACTTTAAAAAAAGTCAGATTGAGGAGATGAGGTATCTGAGAGGAGGAGACGGGGTGAGCAGCAGTGACCGCACGTCCCTGGAGAGCAGCGGGGAGACGGGGGAGAGCAGTGGCTGCAGCAGCGTAACGGGAGGATGGGGCACCGCCGCCGCTCACGGCAGCGCCCACCCGGTTCCAGCAAGCAGGACTCGCTTGCTGGAGCCGGGTGGATGCTGCCGTGAGCGGCGGCGGTGCCCCATCCTCCTGCTAAGCTGCTGCAGCCGCTGGGTTCCTGCTCTCCCCATCGTCTCTTCTCAGCTCCGAATAGCTGCCGGGCCAAACCCGACACGTTTGGCCCAGTCACGACAGTGTCAATCCGACTTTTTTAAAAGTCGGATTGACATTGTCGGAAACGGGACCAAAACCTGTCGGATTTGGCCCCATTTCCAACAGCAGCACGCGGATCGGCGGCTATTCAGCCGATCCACGTGCCTTCCGACAGCTTTCTGACGAGTCGGATTTCCCGACTTTTCTGAAAAAATGAGGCTGTATTGAATAAGTCGGAACCCCTTCTGACCTATTCTAGTCGGAACCTGCCGTCTTTCCGACAAGACGGCAGTTTCCGACACTTATTGAATGTACCCCTAAAACTCACATCATTCTAATGTTATAATACCCATCATTCCAACGTAATACGGGCTGATGAGCTCCCAGGATGCTAAACAGAACCGTTCCTCGCTGCGATGGGTAATAATGAATAAAGGGCCATACCAGGGGCCTAATTCAGACCTTATCATAGCAGCAAACTTGTTCTCTAATGGAAAAAACCATGGGGGTCATTCAGACCTGATCGCACACTAGCGTTTTTTGCACAGCTGCGATCAGGTCTGAACTGCGCATGCGTATGCACCACAATGCGCAGGCGCGTCGCACGGGTACAAAGCAGATCACCGCTCAGCGATGGTTTGTGCAACTAATCCGTTCGCACGGGCGTTCGCAAGGAGTTTGACAGGAAGAAGGCGTTTGTGGGTGTCAACTGACCATTTTCTGGGAGTGGTTGTAAAAATGCAGGAATGTCCAAGCGTTTGCAGGACGGGTGTCTAACGTCAATTCCGATCCCGGACAGGCTGAAGTGATCGCAGCTGCTGAGTAAGTCCTGGGCTGTGCAGAAACTGCACAAAATCTTTTTGCACAGCTCGGCTGCATATGCGGGAAAAGTGTATTTTAGCTGTGCACACTTGCACAGCTAAAATACACTCCCCGGTGGGCGGCGACTATGCAAACGCAGGACTGCAAAAAACAGCTAGCAAGCGATCAACTCTGAATGAGGGCCCATGTGCACGGCAGTGGGGGGGCAGATATAACATGTGCAGAGAGAATTAAATTCAGGTGGGTTATTTTGTTTCTGTGCAGGGTAAATACTGGCTACTTTATTTTTACACTGCAATTTAGATTTCAGTTTTAATATACCCCACCCAAATCTAACTCTCTCTGTACTAGAGATGTGTGGTGGACAATTTTCGGGTTTTGTGTTTTGGATCTGGATCCCGGCTCGTGTTTTGGATCTGGATTGGTTTTGCCAAAACCACCCTTTCGGGTTTTGGTTTTGGATCTGATTAATTTTTGAAAAAAAACAAACATAAAAACAGCTAAAATCACAGAATTTGGGGGTAATTTTGATCATACGGGTATTATTAACCTCAACAACATTCATTTCTACTAATTTCCAGTCTATTTTGAACACCTCACAATATTGTTTTTAGGCCAAAAGGTTGCACAGAGGTCGCTGAATGACTAAACTAAGCGACACAAGTTAGCGGCACAAACATCTGGCCCATCTAGGAGTGGTACTGCAGTGGCAGACAGGATGGCAGTTTTAAAAACGAGGCCTCAAAGAGCACATAATGCAAAGAAAAAAAAGAGTTGCACCGAGGTCGCTGAATGACTAAGCTAAGCGACACAAGCAGGCCCGGCACTACCCGCTCAGCAAAGGGATGCAGAGCAGGCAGGCGCCTGGGTAGAGAGGCACTCTCCCTGCTCTGCATCCCCGCAGCTGCGCCTTTCTCCCCTGCTGCTGCGCCTGTATAACAGGTGAGTATGGTGTAGTGTTGTTGCGAGTGCAGGTGTCAGTGGACGTACCTGGATTCTTCGCCCGGGATCACCTCTCGGACCGGATCTACTGCTGGAACCCTATGCAGAGGGACGAGGAAACCCCAACACCAGAGGACCCAACACATAAGTCACCACACGTTAGGACGGTGACAGAATGTTTTATTGTTTGGGAACAACTGGTCACCGCTGGAGGATTATTTGATCAAAAGGGCAAATAACATTTCACATGTAAAGAAAACAATGCACATAAAGAGATATGGTACGGTAGCAAACAGTAAGATGATGTCACAGTGTACCATTAAACCAATCAGTATACTATATTTATAAACAGTACTATACTAGTTTCATGTAATGTCATCATAGGATCACACGGTGACAGTATAACCCTAGTTGTTGCTATAATCTTCTTTACATAAACATACTCAGTTATCACGAACCTTAAATAGTGAATGAGTCCCTTAAAGCCTCTTCTAAGCACAGAGGCAGAACTCTGGGAGGCAACGGAGTCAGCTGCCGCCGGGCTCCTGCTTTGAAGGGGGGCACCTCTCCTCCTGTTTCGTGTGTTCAGCGATATTAATCAATTAAGTTAATTGACAGCAACCGGGAACTCTTCCGTAGCCGACTTCCCCACTAGTCACTACACATTACAAATCACACCCTCTTTATTATAGATATACTGGAAGCAGACACCCTACTGATGAAGCTATTTGTTCCTATAAAGGAAACATGAGAATTCTAACTATATGAAGTTATTTCTCTGACAATTACACGTAACTTCATATAGTTAGAAATAATTCTCATACTTCCTATGCAAGAGCAGATATCTCCATCAGTAAGGTGCATACTTCCAGTGTAAAAGGTTGTGGGTTCTAATCCTGGAAATGACACTTGCAAATTAATTGTCAGAGAAATAATCAGCATTGTGAGTGACTGAGCATATCTATGTAGTGTATGGCTGGACCCCTACATAGATCTGCCTAGTTGCAACGGTTTTGTAGTAGCTTCACAGTTAGAATTAGAGATGAGCGGGTTCGGTTTTACTCTGTGTTAATTGGATCTCAAGACGGCATCTTATTGGCTCACGGATGATATATGGGGGGAAGGGGGAGGCACCAATATTTTTCTTGCCTCCGGGCAACTGGGATAAACTTACGCCACTGTCTAAGCAAGAACACCCTACCAAGTGTAGTCTTCAAGGTAAGAGGGGATCTGATAAAGCCCAGTCAATAGCAGGACTTAACACAGTTTAGGAAGGCTGAAAGTCAAATAGCAAAGATGCAATATAAAGCCAGCAGTTCAGTGAAAGATGGCATGCGGAGTCATAACAGTGTTAAGTCCATGAAGAAAGCATGCATAAGCTGATAGCTTTAGCAAAAGCACTTTTAGGCAGAACAGAAAGATTGTGGAAATGAAGCACAGCTGGCAATGCAGGCTGTATTAGTAGCCGAGGCTCTGAATAGCTAGGGTGTATTCACAATACAGTTCAGCGTCACATGAAAGGTGCAGATAGATTGCAGGCGAAGTATTATAAAGCTGGCTGGTACAAGCTGTGAAATGTCTGAAATGCACAAGGTCCGCTCTCCCCTGTCACACTGTTCACTGAGGCAGTTTAAAGTTCCTTTTGCTACCTGTCGCCTGCCTATCTTGAGGTAAATTATATCCAAAAAAGGTCGGGCTGGTCATTAAGAAGACTCCCCTGTTGAGAGGTACAATATTGCACCCTGTCTGAGACCCTTATTAGCTACGTCAGAAACAGAAAAGGGAAAATGGTCTCTCTATCTCTCTGACTCTCTTTGGTGACACCGATTCAGCAGTGTATGCGGAGCTGGGTAGTTCTGTGTCTTTAGCTGAGGGTATTCGTTGGAGTGTCTGTGTGTCAGAAATAAGTACCTGTTATCAGCGATCTCACCCTCTCCCTGCTGTCACCTGAGACCCCTATCAGCGGCCTCTCTAAACTGGCGATGGCGGTCGGGCCCCGGCTCTGGTTACGGCTGCGGCTAGCGGCTCTCACAGCTCCCTTCCTCCGCTTGGCGCTCGGCTCTCAGCGGGTCTCTGCTCCACCGGGTGCGATTCCCACAGCGGTCTCTTCAGCATCACTTCAGCGCAGCATCACTCTCAGTGCGTCACCTCAGAGCACACACTGGATGGTAACTCTGCCTTCTGCTCTTCCCGCTCTGCACCACCCAATCAGCGGCTTTGATTCCTCCTGCTCTGGTCTGCACCTGTGTCCTAGCGCTCCACAAGTTGCTGTCGTTGGTTGCTGGCGTTGCCTAGCAATCTAAGCAAGGGGAAGCTGTTAACCCTTTCAGCTGCACTGTGCCGGCTAGTGAGAAGTGAGGGTTCCTTTTAGGGAAAATGTAGTTGTCTCACCCAGGTTGTCTCCAGTATATGGGTGATGGTACCTATATAGCCACATATATCCCCATAAATCCAAATTAATAGGATATCCATGTCAGAGTGTCACACCTGTCTGTCACACTGTGTGACAGGCACCGGCGCCGGCAGCTTCAATCCTCCTCCCTCACTTGACAGCAGCAGTGTTCGTCAGAAAATGGGGTGGAACTACACGGAACAGGCTGCCTGACAGGGACAGGACAGAATGAAGTACTCTCTCTGCTGCTTGTGAGGTACTGTAAGCGGGAGAGGGGGAAAACAGTGTTTGTGTGTATGTGACTGTGTGTGTGTAGTGTGTGTGTGTGTGTGTGTGTGTGGGGGGGGGGGGTGAGGGAGTAGTTGAGGGGGAGGGAGTAGTAAAAACACTGCAGCTTATTTTAACATTCCTGTCTGGGGGCTGAGGACAAAATCCATGGCTGCCAGTCCTCATTTCCCTGCTCAGGGCAGAGAATGCAGCACTTGCTGCTGCTGCATGCAGGGAGGTTTACACTTGTACTGTATGTATACTTCCCAACTGTCCCAATTTTCACGGGACAGTCCTGTTTTTTTGGGACTGTCACGCTGTCCCACCCGTGGGCCGCAGTGTCCTGTGATGGGGGCGGGGCGTTGGGAGGCTCCTGTCACTCCCTGCCATGCTTATCATGCGCACAGTGTCTATTCATGGAGACGAGAGGGACTGGGGGCATGCCAGCAGCTCACAGAGCGCTGGCCATTCCCGCATAGTTACGAAATATGGGGGCGTGGCTCGCGACCGTGGTACTCCAGCGAAGCTACGACCCATTTTCCATAAGTCACGCCCCTTTTCATCGGGGTGCGGCTTCGCCGCGCGGGTGTGTCCCAAGTTCCCTTCTCTAGAAGTTGGGAGGTATGCTGTATGTAGCCTCCTCCATATTTGATACCATCCTGCTATAGACAATATGGAATACATACTAATTACCGACAGGCAGGATGCCAGCTGTCAAGATCCCGATAGCAGCATCCCAGCTGCCAGAATGCTGGCAACTTGGTGAGCATTTTGATTCCCCTTGCGGGCTCAGTGACTTGCGATCTTGCGATGCTCACCACAGGTTCTATTCTCACTGTATGGGTGTCGTGGACACCCACGAGTGGGAATAGCCTCTGTGCGCCGGTATTCCAGCTGTTGGGATTCCGGCGTTGATATCTTGACCTCCAGGATCCCAACAGCCGGCAAATTGATTGCATCCCAACAATGAATGTGCCCATTTACTGGGGTCAATGGGGCTGTGAGAGGCCCCAATAGGTCACCTAAGTAATGAGATCCAAACTAGTAATACAGTACAATTAGTTACAGTGTGGGATTTGTTTTGTATCAAGGAGGGAACCCTGGGCCAGACAGCCCTGTCCTGTACATCTGCGGGTACAAGGAGAAGGCGCCATCCTGCTCTAAAGTCTGCTCCATGTAGTCAGAGGGTGATATAAGAACCGGCCACACCCAGGCTATTGCTGCTCTTTACCACCATGGTTACCTCTGTAGTGATACTACCTGGTCCTCCTCAGCCTTGCCAGTAACCCTGTCACTGGTCACCCCATTCAGCGGGATGCAGTCAAGTTGCCCCCATGTAGGGATCCCAGCAGTCAAAATACTGACGGTGGGATCCCGACACCCTTCAGAATTCCAAAGCCAGAACTTCGAAAGGGACAGGAGACCCACGCCTGAATCCCGACAGGCGACATCCCGACTATAAGTATACATGGCAGGTAAGGTTTAGGGCCGGGAGAGAGGGGTTAGGTTTAGGCACCAGGCAGGGTGGTTAGCAGAGCCGGCCGTAGGCATAGGCAAACTAGGCAATTGCCTAGGGCATTTGATATGCCTAGGGGCATCAGCAGCTTCTGCTGATTAAAATGATATGCGGCATGCCTATATTCTGTGTGTAGCATTTCATATGCAGATACAGCCACAGTCTTACACAGTATATAGGCATGCTGCATATCATTTTAATCAGCAGAAGCTGCTTGTACATCCTAGCCACATTGCAATGCAAATAAGATGCCTTTTCATTAAAAAAAATGTGCCCGACGTTAGCATTGAGGCAAGATTTATGAGGACACATCTGTATCCAAGCAGAGGCAGAGGTCACAGTGTTAGTGGAAGTGTGAGTGCTGTGTGCATGTGAGTGGGTTGGTTGTGCAGTAGTGTTCAGAATATGTGTAAGGAGCATTATGTGTGTCATATAAAAATGCATTAATAATGTGCAACATATGTGTAAAGGGCGCTATGTATGTGTATAAGGGCATTAATAATGTGCAGCATATGTGTAAAAGGGTACTACTGTATGTGTGTCATTATGTGTATAGGGGCACTAATAATGTGCAGCAAATGTGTAGGGGGCACTATGTGTGTCATTATGTGTATAAGTGCATTAAGAATGTGCAGCATATGTGTAAGGGACATTATGTGTAAACGGGCATTAATAAAGGTTGTCATAATGTGTAAGGTGCATTATGTTTATAAGGACATTAATAATGTGTCTCATATGTGTAAGGGGCATTACTGTGTGGCATTGCGTATAGAAATGGCACTACTGTGTCGTCTAATGTGAATAAAGAGCAATAGGGTGTGGTGTAATGGGAATAAGGAGCAATTCAGTGTGATGTAATGTGAATAAGGGGCTCTACTGTGAGGAGTAACGTTTATAAGGTAAAGTGATACTACTGTGGGATGTAATATGAATTATGGACACTATCGCATGATCAAATGTGAATAAAGTTGCAGTACTGTGTGGTGTAATTGGAATTGGGGTTACTATTGTGTGGCCATGCCCCTTGCCAGCAAAAACACACCCCTTTTTGGGCTGTGCGCCAAATGTGCGAACTGTTCCTATTTAAAATATAGGGGGTACAAACACCAAAATAAGGACTGCTATGGATGAGGGGTGATGGTGCTGGGAAAGAGGTGCAATGTCAGAGGCGGAACCAGCGGTGGTGCTAGGGGGCACCAGCCAAAATCTTGCCTAGGGCATCATATTGGTTAGGGCCGGCTCTGGTGGTTAGGCTGCGGGGTGGGGTGTAGGTTAGGATTAGGCAGCGGGGAGGGTTAGGTTAGGCACCCCCTGGGAGAGTTAGGGTCAGGCTGCTGGGGAGGGAGATTTAGGTTTAGGCAGCAGAGATGGGGAGTTAGGGTTAGGCACTAAGGGGGGAGATTAGGGTTAGGCTGAGGCCAGGGAGGGTTAGGGTTAAGGCAGGGCCGGTTCTTGCCCTTGTGGCGCCCCGGGCAAAAAATAGGGGCGTGGCTTCATATGGGGCGTGGTCAGTTACACCCCCATTTGTGCCCCTGTAGCGCAGCTGGAAGAAAAAGAAAAAAAAGTATACTTACAATCCTCGCTCCTGACCCCGCTCCTGATTCCAGACCTCCTCCTCCGCCGGCGCCGCTCTTCTCCTGTCCTCGGATCTATGGGAGAGACGTCATTACGTCTCTCCCATAGCACAGCATAGACACTAGAGGTCAATACCCCTAGTGTCTGTGCCACTATGCTGTACGGTGCGCGATGACATCATCGCGCACCGCACAGCACAGGTCCTCTCCATGAAGGGAAACTAGACGTAGCGTCTCGTTACCTTCAAAGTGGGGGACCAGCGGTGGGCACAGCGGGGGGCACAGTGGCGGATCTTGCCATGGTGCGGCGCCCTACGGATAGCGCCGGTGCCCTCCGGAAGGCGGCGCCCCGGGCAAAAGTACTGCTTGCCCGTGGCAAGATCCGCTACTGGGTTAAGGGTTGGGGAGAGGGGAGAACACCCCTCACTCACCCCTGTCAAACTTCTCCTCATCAGGATCCTGGCAATGGTATTATGATCGCCAGGATCCCGTCATCCGGCAAGTCATACTGATTCCCATTCAGCAGAGCTAATAGGATGTGGCTCATTCTCCTTACACTCATTATTTGGGGGAGGGGATGGGGGGTCAGTGATGTGCGGTGAGGTAAATGGCTGGGGAGGCACTGGTTTGTATCAGAGCCAGATTTTTACGCACACACATATATTATGAACCCAAGGGTTCATGTGGGCATTATACACAGGTGAAGCAGTATATATTGCTGGAAATTTGGTGACTTTTGATCAGTGATGTGCAGTCAAGAAATGGGGATACTACTGTGTGGCCACACCCGTTCTTTGTGAAACCGCACCCCTTTTTTCGACGCTCACTGTCCCTGTGTAAAATGTGGGAGAGTGCAAATTTATAGTTTGCAGAAGGAAACCGAACACCCTAGCACCAGCCCTGAACACAAGTGGGCAGCACAAATACCTGGCCCATCTAGGAGTGGCACTGCAGTGTCAGACAGGATGGCAGTTTTAAAAACTAGGCCCCAAACAGCACATAATGCAACAAAAAAAAGAGGTGCAAGATGGAATTGTCCTTGGGCCCTCCCACCCACCCTTATTTGTTATAAACGTGACATGCACACTTTAACAAACCCATCATTTAAGTGACAGGGCCTACTACACGACTGTGACTGAAATGATTGCTTTGTTTCGGCCCCCACCAAAAAAGAAGCAATCAATCTCATCTTGCACAAACTGGCTCTGCAGTGGCAACAAGATGTCATCCTCATCATCAGATCCCCCCCCCCCCCCCCCCCTCAGTTTTTACACCCTCATCCTCACAGAGAAATACTATTCAAACAAACAAAACTACATAATTTAGGTGTCAGTGGACTGCTTATGCTATTACCCAAAGTTTCTGAACTTGACTTATGATGAATGCACTGCAGGTGAAGTGTAAGGGAGGATGTTCCTGGGCGGTTAACGTCCTTACCCCTACTTATTATGGATTGACAAAGGCAACAGACGGCTTGACACCTGTTGTCCGGATTTTTTGCTATTTTGCCCAGGCATGATAATGGGCTTTTTCATCCCATGGGCAACAACTGTCTCCACTGGTGCCTTATTCAAACAAACCATATTACCATCAGAATCCTCATCGTCAACTTCCTCCGTCCATATCCTCCTCATCCCGGTGTACTTCTACAGTGACATCCTCAATCTCAATATCAGCAACTGGACTGGCGGTGCTCTTCCCAGCACTTGCAGGGGGCATGCAAATGGTGGTAGGAGCCTCATTTTCCCATACTGTGTTGTGAAGGTCAGGCCTAGACATCGCAACCGCGGACAGTGCCAGCACCCCTGCATTTTCATAACACCCCTATAATGTTACAGCATACAAGACAAAGCCAGTGCACATATATTTTCACTGCACCCCTATATTTGACAGCATACAGAAGCAGTGTGCTTTTAACTTTTAACAACTGCACCCCTGAATCTTTATAGCAGGCAGGGCTAGTGTAATGTTATTAAGACATCAGCACCCCTATATTTTTCAGCATACAGGAGCAGTGTGCTTTTAATTTTTAAGAACTGCACCCCTGAATTTTTATAGCAGACAAGGCCAGTGTAATATTATTAAGACATCAGCTCCCCTATATTTGACAGCATACTGGAGCAGTGTGTTTTAATTTTTAACAAGTGCCCCCCTGAATTTTTACAGCAGACAGGGCTAGTGTAATGTTATTAAGACATCAGCACCCCTATATTTGACAGCATACAGGAGCAGTGTGCTTTTAATTTTTAACAAGCACCGCTGAATTTTTACAGCAGACAGGGCCAGTGTAATGTTATTAAGACATCAGCACCCCTATATTTGACAGCATACAGGAGACTACACCCCTGAATTTTTATAGCAGACAGGGCCAGTGTATAGGGCTGTACACATGGGGGAGATTTCCCCAGAGATGTGTGCTGAGCGGTGTAGCACAAACTGTTCAGCACACATCTCTCCCCCTGCTCAACACAGCACGATGTGTGCTGAGCAGGGGGGGGGGGGGGGGGGCTGCTCATTTTACTGCTGGGTGAAATGAGCAATGTGCTAGATTGAGCTCCGTGTTTACCCCCTTAATGTTATTAAGACATCAGCACCCCTATATTTGACAGCATACAGGAGCAGTGTGCTTTTAATTTTTAAGAACTGCGCCCCTGAATTTTTATAGCAGACAGGGCCAGTGTCATGTTATTAAGACATCAGCACCCCTATATTTGACAGCATACAGGAGCAATGTGCTTTCAATTTTTAACAACTGCACCAGAATTTTTATAGCAGACAGGGCCAGTGTAATATTATTAAGACATCAGCACCCCTATATTTGACAGCATACAGGAGCAGTGTGCTTTTCATTTTTAACAACTGCACCCTAAATCTTTATAGCCGACAGGGCCAGTGTAATGTTACGAAGACATCAGCACCCCTATACTTTACAGTGCCCCTGCCCCCTGTACAACACAGTGACAGCCAGGTCAGCAACACCCATGTACAGCTGCAGCACCCGGCCGTAACAGCACATGAAACACCAGTGACAGCCAGGACAGGTACACCACAGTGACTGCAGAAGCAGCCCTACAGAGCACACACTAATCCCACCCGATGCCACCACCCTGTCTGTCTCCCTCACTCTCCAAGTCTGGAGTGAAAATGGTGGCGACACGCGGCTGTTTATATGGAATCCAAAGACCGTGAGGATCTGACAGTGGGATGATGACGTTTTGCCTTGTTCTGATTTCTGAGTCTGGCGGGAAGTCCTGAGCAGGACTCGGATACGGACTCAGCGTGAAGTTCGGGGGGGGGGGGGGTTTCAGTTCTCAGGGAGCCGAACCCGCTCATCTCTACTCTGGACACGTTACATCTGCCCCACCTGCAGTGCACATGGTTTTGGCAATTAGAGAACAATTTTGCTGCTGCGATCAGGTCTGAATTAGGCCCTATATCTCCCGCATAGACACTGATTCCTCTATATAACACACTATTATTACTCCTGCTGTTACCTCTTCATAGTTGTGTCCAAATTGAAAGCTGAAATGGTCGGATCTGCTGTTCTCTATACGTAACACTGATATATGTAAGACACTAACACAGCAGCTCAGATGAGAGTAAGGTGCATTAATCCATACTAACTAATAAAAACGCCAAACATACGTAAATGTACAAGTAAAATGACTTTAATAAATCAGCCGCATAGAAACACTTATATTCTGTATCTGACATTTTATACGAGAGGTTCAAATCTGATATTAGAGAAGCTAATCCTATAACTCTAAGTGTATCCTAACTGCCGGCAATGACCCTCCGCCAGAATACTGCGCATGCTTGGGGTCAGTCTCATTACCATACTGCGCACGGCTGGCGCACTGAGTCTATGCACATATATATAGAAGTTACTGTAACGTCTACATACCCTTATCCTGTATACTGACCCCATCCAATACAGGGTACTGTTATCTGTATAATGCCCTTATCCTGTATACTGACCCCATCCCGTACAGGGAACTGCTATATGTATAATGCCCTTATCCTGTATACTGACCCCATCCTGTACAGGATACTGTTATATGTATAATGTCCTTATCCTGTATACTGACCCCATCCTGTACAGGGTACTGTTATATGTATAATGCCCTTATCCTGTATACTCACCCCATCCTGTACAGGGTACTGTTATATGAATAATGCCCTTATCCTGTATACTGACCCCATCCCATACAGGGTACTGTTATATGTATAATGCCCTTATCCTGTATACTGACCCCATCCAGTACAGGGTACTGTTATATGTATAATGCCCTTATCCTGTATACTGACCCCATCCTGTACAGGGTACTGTTATATGTATAATGCCCTTATCCTGTATACTGACCCCATCCTGTACAGGGTATTGTTATATGTATAATGTCCTTATCCTGTATACTGACCCCATCCCGTACAGGGTACTGTTATATGTATAATGCCCTTATCCTGTATACTGACCCCATCCCGTACGGGATACTGTTATATGTATAATGCCCTTATCCTGTATACTGACCCCATCCCGTACGGGGTACTGTTATATGTATAATGCCCTTATCCTGTATACTGACCCCATCCTGTACAGGGTACTGTTATATGTATAATGCCCTTATCCTGTATACTGACCCCATCCTGTACAGGGTATTGTTATATGTATAATGCCCTTATCCTGTATACTGACCCCATCCTGTACAGGGTACTGTTATATGTATAATGTCCTTATCCTGTATACTGACCCCATCCTGTACATGGTACTGTTATATGTATAATGCCCTTATCCTGTATACTGACCCCATCCCGTACAGGGTACTGTTATATGTATAATGCCCTTATCCTGTATACTGACCCCATCCCGTACAGGGTACTGTTATATATGTATAATGCCCTTATCCTGTATACTGACCCCATCCTGTACAGGGTACTGTTATATATGTATAATGCCCTTATCCTGTATACTGACCCCATCCCATACAGGGTACTGTTATATGTATAATGCCCTTATCCTGTATACTGACCCCATCCCGTACAGGGTACTGTTATATGTATAATGCCCTTATCCTGTATACTGACCCCATCCTGTACAGGTACTGTTATATGTATAATGCCCTTATCCTGTATACTGACCCCATCCTGTACAGGGTACTGTTATATGTATAATGCCCTTATCCTGTATACTGACCCCATCCCGTACAGGGTACTGTTATATGTATAATACCCTTATCCTGCATACTGACCCCATCCTGTACAGGGTACTGTTATATGTATAATGCCCTTATCCTGTATACTGACCCCATCCCGTACAGGGCACTGTTATATGTATAATGCCCTTATACTGTATACTGACCCCATCCTGTACAGGGCACTGTTATATGTATAATGTTCTTATCCTGTATACTGACCCCATCCTGTACAGGGTACTGTTATATGTATAATGTTCTTATCCTGTATACTGACCCCATCCTGTACAGGGCACTGTTATATGTATAATGCCCTTATACTGTATACTGACCCCATCCTGTACAGGGCACTGTTATATGTATAATGTTCTTATCCTGTATACTGACCCCATCCTGTACAGGGTACTGTTATATGTATAATGCCCTTATCCTGTATACTGACCCCATCCTGTACAGGGCACTGTTATATGTATAATGCCCTTATCCTGTATACTGACCCCATCCTGTACAGGGTACTGTTATATGTATAATGCCCTTATCCTGTATACTGACCCCATCCTCTACAGGGAACTGTTATATGTATAATGCTCTTATCCTGCATACTGACCCCATCCTGTACAGGGTACTGTTATATGTATAATGCCCTTATCCTGTATACTGACCCCATCCTGTACAGGATACTGTTATATGTATAATGCCCTTATCCTGTATACTGACCCCATCCTCTACAGGGAACTGTTATATGTATAATGCTCTTATCCTGCATACTGACCCCATCCCGTACAGAGTACTGTTATATGTATAATGCCCTTATCCTGTATACTGACCCCATCCCGTACAGAGTACTGTTATATGTATAATGCCCTTATCCTGTATACTGACCCCATCCTGTACAGAGTACTGTTATATGTATAATGCCCTTATCCTGTATACTGACCCCATCCTGTACAGGGTACTGTTATATGTATAATGCCCTTATCCTGTATACTGACCCCATCCTGTACAGGGTACTGTTATATGTATAATGCCCTTATCCTGTATACTGACCCCATCCCGTACAGGGTACTGTTATATGTATAATGCCCTGATCCTGTATACTGACCCCATCCCGTACAGGGTACTGTTATATGTATAATGCCCTGATCCTGTATACTGACCCCATCCTGTACAGGGTACTGTTATATGTATAATGCCCTTATCCTGTATACTGACCCCATCCTGTACAGGGTACTGTTATATGTATAATGCCCTGATCCTGTATACTGCCCCCATCCCGTACAGGGTACTGTTATATATGTATAATGCCCTTATCCTGTATACTGAACCCATCCCGTACAGGGTACTGTTATATATGTATAATGCCCTTATCCTGTATACTGACCCCATCCCGTACAGGGTACTGTTATATATGTATAATGCCCTTATCCTATATACTGACCCCATCCTGTACAGGGTACTGTTATATGTATAATGCCCTTATCCTGTATACTGACCCCATCCTGTACAGGATACTGTTATATGTATAATGCCCTTATCCTGTATACTGACCCCATCCTGTACAGGATACTGTTATATGTATAATGCCCTTATCCTGTATACTGACCCCATCCAGTACAGGTTACTATTATATGTATAATGCCCTTATCCATTATACTGATCCCATCCTGTACAGGGTACTGTTATATGTATAATGCCCTGATCCTGTATACTGCCCCCATCCCGTACAGGGTACTATTATATATGTATAATGCCCTTATCCTGTATACTGACCCCATCCCGTACAGGGTACTGTTATATATGTATAATGCCCTTATCCTGTATACTGACCCCATCCCGTACAGGGTACTGTTATATATGTATAATGCCCTTATCCTATATACTGAGCCCATCCTGTACAGGGTACTGTTATATGTATAATGCCCTTATCCTGTATACTGCCCCCATCCTGTACAGGGTACTGTTATATGTATAATGCCCTTATCCTATATACTGACCCCATCCTGTACAGGGTACTGTTATATATGTATAATGCCCTTATCCTGTATACTGAGCCCATCCTGTACAGGGTACTGTTATATGTATAATGCCCTTATCCTGTATACTGACCCCATCCCATACAGGGCACTGTTATATGTATAATGCCCTTATCCTGTATACTGACCTCATCCCATACAGGATACTGTTATATGTATAATACCCTTATCCTGTATACTGACCCCATCCTGTACAGGATACTGTTATATGTATAATGCCCTTATCCTGTATACTGACCCCATCCAGTACAGGTTACTATTATATGTATAATGCCCTTATCCTATATACTGACCCCATCCTGTACAGGGTACTGTTATATGTATAATGCCCTTATCCTGTATACTGACCCCATCCCGTACAGGGTACTGTTATATGTATAATGCCCTTATCCTGTATACTGACCCCATCCTGTACAGGGTACTGTTATATGTATAATGCCCTTATCCTGTATACTGACCCCATCCTCTACAGGGAACTGTTATATGTATAATGCCCTTATCCTGTATACTGACCCCATCCTGTACAGGGTACTGTTATATGTATAATGCCCTTATCCTGTATACTGACCCCATCCCGTACAGGGTACTGTTATATGTATAATGCCCTTATCCTGTATACTGACCCCATCCAGTACAGGTTACTATTATATGTATAATGCCCTTATCCTATATACTGACCCCATCCTGTACAGGGTACTGTTATATGTATAATGCCCTTATCCTGTATACTGACCCCATCCCGTACAGGGTACTGTTATATGTATAATGCCCTTATCCTGTATACTGACCCCATCCAGTACAGGTTACTATTATATGTATAATGCCCTTATCCTATATACTGACCCCATCCTGTACAGGGTACTGTTATATGTATAATGCCCTTATCCTGTATACTGACCTCATCCTGTACAGGGTACTGTTATATGTATAATGCCCTTATCCTGTATACTGACCTCATCCCATACAGGATACTGTTATATGTATAATACCCTTATCCTGTATACTGACCCCATCCTGTACAGGATACTGTTATATGTATAATGCCCTTATCCTGTATACTGACCTCATCCCATACAGGATACTGTTATATGTATAATACCCTTATCCTGTATACTGACCCCATCCTGTACAGGATACTGTTATATGTATAATGCCCTTATCCTGTATACTGACCCCATCCAGTACAGGTTACTATTATATGTATAATGCCCTTATCCATTATACTGATCCCATCCTGTACAGGGTACTGTTATATGTATAATGCCCTTATCCTGTATACTGCCCCCATCCTGTACAGGGTACTGTTATATGTATAATGTCCTTATCCTGTATACTGACCCCATCCTGTACAGGGTACTGTTATATGTATAATACCCTTATCCTGTATACTGACCCCATCCTGTACAGGGTACTGTTATATGTATAATGCCCTTATCCTATATACTGACCCCATCCAGTACAGGGTACTGTTATATGTATAATACCCTTATCCTGTATACTGACCCCATCCTGTACAGGGTACTGTTATATGTATAATGCCCTTATCCTATATACTGACCCCATCCAGTACAGGGTACTGTTATATGTATAATACCCTTATCCTGTATACTGACCCCATCCAGTACAGGGTACTGTTATATGTATAATACCCTTATCCTGTATACTGACCCCATCCTGTACAGGGCACTGTTATATGTATAATGCCCTTATCCTGTATACTGACCCCATCCTGTACAGGGTACTGTTATATGTATAATGCCCTTATCCTGTATACTGACCCCATCCTGTACAGGGTACTGTTATATGTATAATGCCCTTATCCTGTATACTGACCCCATCCAGTACAGGGTACTGTTATATGTATAATGCCCTTATCCTGTATACTGCCCCCATCCTGTACAGGGTACTGTTATATGTATAATGCCCTTATCCTATATACTGACCCCATCCAGTACAGGGTACTGTTATATGTATAATGCCCTTATCCTGTATACTGACCCCATCCAGTACAGGGCACTGTTATATGTATAATGCCCTTATCCTGTATACTGACCCCATCCTGTACAGGATACTGTTATATGTATAATGCCCTTATCCTGTATACTGACCCCATCCTGTACAGGATACTGTTATATGTATAATGCCCTTATCCTGTATACTGACCTCATCCCATACAGGATACTGTTATATGTATAATGTCCTTATCCTGTATACTGACCCCATCCAGTACAGGTTACTATTATATGTATAATGCCCTTATCCATTATACTGATCCCATCCTGTACAGGGTACTGTTATATGTATAATGCCCTTATCCTGTATACTGATCCCATCCTGTACAGGGCACTGTTATATGTATAATGCCCTTATCCTGTATACTGACCCCATCCCGTACAGGGTACTGTTATATATGTATAATGCCCTTATCCTGTATACTGACCCCATCCTGTACAGGGTACTGTTATATGTATAATGCCCTTATCCTGTATACTGACCCCATCCTGTACAGGGTACTGTTATATGTATAATGCCCTTATCCTGTATACTGACCCCATCCTGTACAGGGTACTGTTATATGTATAATGCCCTTATCCTGTATACTGACCCCATAATGTACAGGGAACTGTTATATATATAATGCCCTTATCCTGTGATAGGGTATGTTAACCTATTCAGGTCTGATTATAAACTCTCTTCAGTCATCAGTCAGAATGCTGTTCCCCTTAACAACCGGTTGGAGATCAGTGAATGAAAAGGTGACACAGGATCATTGTGTAACCTAAGCAGTTCATAGTTGATCTGTCTTAGGGGCCATATAAGCTTTATTTTATAGTGAAAGAACAAAGGATTCATGTGTGCCAATACAATTAGCCAATCAGAATACACCATGTATGTCTGGAAAACTGAAACACGTCATTTGTCAAACAAGATTATAATTTGCAATTAAAATATATTTATTGCTTTGCGATTATCAGCTTTCCCGGAACATCCTTTCTGGAGGTCAGGACAGGTCAAAATCCTCCTCGATGTTCAGAACTTTTGGCGATATGCTTGACTGGCCTTGGATACATCTGGCGTTATAACAATGAGTAATTCATGCTTTGAAATACAATGTTGCTTATAATATATCTGTGAAGCTTTTAAGGAAACACGAACCTATATTAGTGAGGAGCAGTAAATATCTTAGTTAATGTGAAAAAGCTTGAATCAATATATATATATATATTTGCTTATACTAAGAAAGCCTTTACACCACCATTTCCCCTCTTTTTGATTCTACTTTTTCTCCCTATGTTACAGAAGAATCTTTTGGGCATTCCTGATCGCGTCCATTTTTTTTACATGTTTCCGGAATTTGCAGGAAAGATAACAATTCCAAGCAACCAGCCCTATTAATATTATGACCATTGCTAGTAGTGGGTGTAGGACAGTTTTCATTAATCCTGTAACCGATGGGGATTTTCCTGTGAAAATATCCCACCAGTGATGCTGTAGATTGTTTTTTAGCTGTGTGGCCATGTGTTTTAATTCCCCAGCCTCTATTATTGTTTGCATTTGTGCATGCCTTGTAGAGTAATTAACTTTCCTTAGGTGCTCTTCCAATTTTTCTGTATTGTTGATTATGTTAATGATATCCTGTATGCTTACAGTTATGTTATGGGGGGACAGAGTTAATGGCTTAAAAGCCTGATCTAGGTAGTCAGTTTGATCCTTATAGAAAACAATGGTCTGATTTTTCCATATTAAATGAGTTACATTGAACAGGCATCCTGAAAAAGGGTTTGGTAGCTGATATAGCTGACTGATCTGTTTGTCATATGTAATCATACAAACTATTTGTGGTGCCACTTCTATGAAGATGTCATCTTTTGGATCATGCAACTCCCAATTACAAACACTAGTAGGGTTCTTAAGCTGACATGATTCTGGTATGTATGTAGTATGAGGACATGCCAGGCCATTATCAGTGCTAGTGCATAGGGATAGGTCATGAGTTTTGTTGTCTGGATCAATATACTGCCCTCTGAACTGAGGTGTCCATAAATCTGAGTTACCTGCTTTTGTGGTGAAGAGTACTGCTAAAATGAAGTATTTACACATGATCTTAGGCTTTGTTATGTTGTAGGTTTCTATTTGGCCCCAACACCACCTGTCTGTGCAATAAACCTCATGTCCATATAGCCTAACCCATAATTCATATGCTATATTAAACATTTTTCTATAAACTGGTATGTTCCCAGTCATTAACTGGGTCTGGGCTAGATTTTTCTGTTGCTCCTGATACACAGTTCTTATGGAGCACTCTGTCCACTTGAACATACTAGAGATGTTTTTGGTCAGTTTTAACGTGTTCATAAAAGAACTGTTGACCAAGGTTAGAAAAGAATGATCCCAATTGATGACCTTTAAAATCGGATTAAAGACAGTGGGCATCCATTTTGCCTGCATGTGAACCACTCCTTCCATATCACTGCCTGCATCACTCATTTTGTTAGTCAGTGTTTCTATGTCTATGGAATTTAGTGCTCCCATGGTTGTTCCTGCCCCTCCCAACAGGATATCATACCATTCTCTTTTTATCCGGTTACACTTAGGGCCTTTGGGGAATGAAATATTAAATTGATGTAGTATCCTAAATTGCTTTATACCCACTTTCTGACAGGTTGCTGGTATTTTAATCAAAGTTTCATTTCTTATTTCTGGCTTATTCTGCAAAATATAAAATTTTGATCTATGTCCTGTAGCATTACCAGGAAAACTGGATGTGTTAGTACATACAATCACTGTGCTTGAGTAGTCCTGCGCGGACAATTCAGCATTAAAAGGTAGTTCCTTAGAGCCATTTATACATCTCGATATAGCTTGAACAACCCCCTTATTTCTTATTGGGTTAGTGAATGGCTCTTCACAGCATTTCATTTTCATTCTGGTACCACGGGACAGTGTAAATGTGGTGCGTTTACTGGGCAATAGAAAAAGATGTATTTCTGCACCAATTCTTTTTTTATACATTTTTCCCTCATTTATAATAATCTTAAGAGCTTTACATGCTCTCCACCTCTTTACAGCTTTTTCTGACATGTTTTTTGGTGTCTTGTAGTTGAGAACTCCACCTTTTTTATAAAAGTAAAAATAGACAGAGGGTTGTACAGTTAGATTATAGTAATTCCACCGCTGGTCATCAAAGTTCCACCAGCAGGAATTTGGTTCTCCCTTATTGAAAGTTCCATCATTATGGCACTCCCTTTCAGTAAACCAGTCCCCTGAACTTATAGCCCAAACCATGGGGATTACCCCTAACAACAACCAAAGGATAAGCGACTTCATTCTTCTGGCTGGAGAGTCACTGTCAACTTCTTCGAGTGCGAGGCGTGTATCCAAATGTCACGACCTTTCACCTTAATTTAAGGTAGACATGGTTAGCAGCACTTGATATGGACCATCATATCTTGGTTCAAAGGTCTTTCTCACATGTCTCTTTAAATAGACCCAATCTCCTGGATTTAGCTTATGCGTAGCTGATCCTTCTGGGTCTGGAATGGAAGACAACACTTAGCAATGGAGGTTAGTCAACATTTTACAAACCTCCTGTACATAACCTGTTAAATCACCATGATTATGTTGTAACTGTTGTGGATAATAACAACCTGTTCTTGGAGCTGACCCAAACAATATTTCATATGGAGTCAGTTTACTAGGTTTCATGGGTGTGGTCCTAATATTAAACAAGACTATAGGTAGGAATTCTGGCCAAGTTCTTTTGGTTTCTGTCATTTTCTGTAGTTTTAGCTTAAGGTCAAAGTTCAGATGTTCCCCCGTCCCACTCGCCTGGGGCTGGTAAGGCACATGGAAGGCCTGCTGTACCCCCAAATCTTTCATTATATGCTGCATGACTTCTCCCGTGAAATGTGTACCTCTATCTGATTCTATAACCTCAGGTACCCCAAATCTACAGACTACTTCAGCTATCAGTTTCTTTGCAGTGGTTTTTGCTGTGGCTTTGCTTACTGGCCAGGCTTCGGCCCAGTGACTAAACATGTCCGTTGCTACTAGTACATATTCATATGGACCGCTTCGTGGCCACTGTATATAGTCAATTTGTAGTCTTTCAAATGGGTAAGAGGCTTTGGGTATAGTTCCTAGAGGTGTCTTGGTTCTTTGTCCTGGATTGCTGATTCCACAGATCCAGCATCCTGCTACAAAGTTTGTTGCAGCTTTATTGAAGCCTGGAGCTATCCAATGCTCTTGTACTCTATTCACCATGGCTTCCTTTGAATGGTGTACTTGTCCATGAGCTACTTGTAACATAGGTGGAAATAGAGCTGCTGGTAGACAGTACTTCAATTCTCTTGACTTCCAAAGTCCATGTTCATCTTCTTCTGCCCCCAATCGTCTCCATTTCTCATTTTCTCCTTGTGATGTTTGTTGTTGAATTTTGATCATTGGGCATTTGCTTCACATCTTGAGCTACTAAGACTTGCTCAAGTTCTTTTGATTGTAAGGCAATTCTCTTGGCTTCTGCATCTGCATTTCCTTTAGCTTCCATGGTTTGGCTCTTAGTATGTGCTTGTACCTTGATTATTCCAATCCTTTTAGGTAGTTCCAATGCTCTGAAGAGTTCCATAATCAAACTGGCCTGTTTGATGGGTTTTCCATTTGCACCTTTGAAGTCCCTACTTTTCCAAATAACAGCGTAATCCTGGGACTGGATGTTAGCTGTCATGTTTTCAGCATGTATGCAGGCTTTGGTCATTGCTATGAGTTCTGCTTCTTGTGCTGACATTCTTTGTAGCAATGCTCCAGGGTCTATGACTTCAGTTTCAGTTGTTACTGCATATCCTGTCTTTGGGGTCCATTATCATAATATTTTGATCCATCGACGAACAGGTTCATGTCTGGATTGTCCAGTGGTGTATCTTGGACATTAGGAAGAGGTAAAGTCTCTAATTCCATGAGGGCTAGGCAATCACTTCATATTTGGTAAGTCTGGCTGCAGAAAGATGCTTGCTTTTTTCTTGACTTAGTATTTCTGTTACAGCGTGCAGTACTTGTATACACAGTAGATGATCAAGCACAATGATGTCTGTCACCTTTTCCTTCATTATTGCTGCTGCTGCCACTGCTCGGACACAGGATGGTGCTCCTCTGATAATCGGATCCAGCTGGGCTGAACAGTATGCCACTGGTCTTTGTTTTGGTCCGTATTTCTGGGTGAGCACCCCTAAAGAATGTCCTTTGTTTTCATGGCAGAATAGGTTAAAAGGCTTTTTGTAATCAGGCAATCCCAATGCTGGGGCTGTTATTATGGTTTGCTTTAGTTGTCTTACTGCTTCTTCAATGGTGTCCCTGTTTTCTGCTGACGCCTCCTTTTTTATTAATTCATATAGGGGTTGCATCAGTAATGAGGCTGAGGGTATCCATTCTCTGCAATAACCAATAAGGCCCAGGAAAGTTCTGATTTCTTTTAATGTTCTTGGGGTTTTTGCTTGAGTTATTGCTTTTGTTCTTTCATCAGTAAGATGCCTTGTTCCTTGAGATATGCAGTGTCCTAAGAAGACAACTTTTTTCTGTACTAGCTGAAGCTTGTCTTTTGACACTCTGCAATCTTCTTCTGCCAAAAAGATGAGCAGTGATGCTGTTTCCTTTTTGCACTTCTCTTCTGTCTGTGCAGCAATAAGCAGATCATCGACATATTGAACTAACTGGGTGTCTGTAAAGTGCGGTCTCCATTTCTGCAGGATTAATGCCATTGCCTCTGAGAAATCTGATGGACTAGTGGCTCCCCCTTAGGATAATTGTGTCCAACCATATTGTTTACCTTCGTGAGTGAATATTAGAAACTTCTGGCTTTCCCATTCATCAGTAGATAATCTGTTTTTCCCTCCTTTTGAATCTTGAGATTCAACACCTTTATTGATTAATGTTGGAAAAGGGTTGCTGCGTTGAGGGGAATACATCTTCTGATGGTTACTTGTCGCACTTTGGCAGTGCTACTTCATACATGGTCAGCCTTGCCACTGACAGGTGTTTGGTTCTTGCTTGTTGAAGCTTCTCTGTACCTGCATGTGGACCCTGGATGATAAGTTCATGATTCAGCACTATGCCTGTGCTCTTGTCCTCTTCTAGGACTTCTGATTCATCACTGTCTCTGTGCTCTTGTACTCTTCTAGGACTGTTGCTGCTATTACTGCTCTGATGCCGGTAGGTGCTCTTTGATTACCGCTGTCAAGTTTGCTTAAGTTGTAGGCCACTGGTCTTCACCTCAGTCCATGATTTTGCATAAGGACTTCTATATATGGCCTCTTTCTTTAATAGTCAGGTAATTCTAGGGCTTGAGATGAGGCAACTGCTGTTTCCAACTGTTCAATAGCCTAATTCATCTGTTGCTGTATGTAGGATGCGGACCCTCCTCCCTTTCAGTGTTGTCATACAATGCTTGCATGTAGACTGGTGCTAGAGGTATCCGTGTTCTGTAGTGTCCTACTAGGCCCAGGAATGATCATCTGACTTGCTTGACACTAGTTGGAATCTTAGCTTGCAGTCTGAATCTTTTCCTTTTCACTTTTGTTAGATGTCTGGTACCTTGAGTGTCCTAGGAAGATTAACTCTTGCTTGACTAGCTGCAATTTCTCCTTCTGAGGCTCTGCAGTCTTGGTCTTCCAGAAACTTCACTAAGGACACTGCCCCTTCTTGGTGCTTCTTTTAGTAGTGGTGGCAATCAGCAGTTCATTCACATCCTGTATTTAGCTGTGTGTTTTGTGGATATATCACTTGGTGATATAGCCCCTCCACAGGGCTATTCTGGTCCAGTAGTATTGCTTCCTTTCTTCTACAACTGGTTACTGCGGGAATGAGCCAATACTGAACTTCTGTTTTAACTTGCTTCTAAATGGCTTTTTGTTCTTTCCTTTGATAAATTGCTGGAAAGTTAAACTTCTGCTGGTGTGTACTGTATTCTCCTTGGATAAGCTTTAGTACATTGTGCTTCAGCAAAGTCACTGGACATGTACTCCAAGGTCAAGAATTGGGCTGGTATTGGTGACTGTATTTCTTTCATCTCCTGTCCTTTTTAAGAATTTCTGATATCATCAGTTCTTGTGGTATCTCCCTCTGCTGTCTTCTGCGTGTGCTGGCTCCAGTATTCATTAGGCACAGACGTATTTCTCCAGTGGGCAAGGTGACTGTAATCATACCTTCTGCTGTTTCCTCTGGAGACATTATGTTCACTGGGGAGTACCTAAAGAAGCTTGTACTTCATATTGGCAGAAGAAGCATCATTCATTTGTCTTCTGGAACTTTTTCTGTCTTGTTCCTTATTATTTGCTTTAAACCCCGGAGCTTCTGTTGCTTTAAATCATGGCATTATCTCTGTAATCTTGCCAGGTAGTACTGACCACTTGTCAGATGTCTTTCTTTGTCCTTCTTAAAGCAGACTTCCTTTAGTCTCCAAACTTTCATGCAACCTTCATATTGTTTCTCAACTTTTCTTTTTCCAATCACCTCTCTTTATGATTCATTCATTATTCTTCATACTTTGTCCTTTCTTCACTTGCATATTCTTTCTCACTGCTGCTGGCATGTCATTTTCTTAGTCCAAGTCCACCCAGGCTGGTGTTTAACATAATGATGTTTATGCTGGGAGTTGTTGTTCCTCTTTGTCTTACTTTTCCTGTGAGATATAGTCTTGTATAGCAGCTTGTATTTCAGGTTACATCTTTGCTTTCTTGCAAGGGTAGGGCTTAACCTCCCAATCCAGTCGTTGCAATGGCTTGATCTGTAAGTAAACGTAGAGGAATCTGGTTGTGCATAAAAACAGCTCTTGAAACCCTTGGGTCTCCTGTGGGTAAAGTCACTTTTATCGAACTGCCAGTGGTGACTGAGTACACTGTTGTCGACACAGGAGTTGCACACCTTCATATTCTATCATCTTGTGTGTCGTATAGTGACTTTATCATAGTAAGTTCTGATGGACTCAGTCTTTTCCTGTTTCAAGTCTGGGGCTGCTGGTGCCCTGACTGTCTGTGCATGACACCATCTCTTAAGTCTTGTCATGTACATCTTTCCACTTTCAAACGTTGTTCTATTTTCCTGTTCTTCTCTTTTCAATTTCACTGTTAGTGAGCTTGCAGATGATTCAATTCTGTTCATACTAGGGGTACCTGGGTGTGCATGCATGTCTGGGTATAGGGGTGGGGTATAGTGTGGAGGTGCTGTTGCTGGACTAGGTCTCAGTTATGCTTTAGGTTTTTCTTGCTGGTTTTCACACCATTTCTTGTATTTTCTGCAATTCTTCTTGAAATGTCCTTTTTTCTTGCAGAAATAACACTTTCTTTCATCTTGCTTGGTTCTTTCTTTTGAGTTCCTTCCTGTGGCCCCTTGCGTTGGGTTTCTGATTTTCCACTTGCTTTGTTCCTGGACAACGTGAACTGTTACCTTCGGTATGGCATTCTTTTCTTTGGCTTTTCTTATTGTTTCATTTTCTCTTTCTTGTGCTTCAGTGATCCAGATGGATGCTTGATCTCTACTATTATGCTTAATTATCCAACTCTTGTTACAGGAGGCAAATTTTTCTAGGTCAAGTGTCCCTTCTGACGGGAAGCCTGCTCTTTTGATTCCTTTCAGAGATTTACTGCCCTCCCTGTCACTAACAATATCCACGGGTTTGTCGGGCCCTGACATCTTTACAGACCGCGCTCCCATGCCTGGGTGAACGTGCGCGGAACCCCTCCTGATGTGGTATTTTAGTAACTCCTTTTGAGGGACTTAAAATCTCCTTTTAAAGAATCTCTCCTAAAGAGCTTCTTCAATCCGTCTGTGGACAAATGACTGGGGTTGTAGTGTTGCCCCTTCCTCCCTGCTTTTGTGGAAGATCTGTTAGTACTGCTCCCCAAGTGAGACCTGCATAATAGATTATTTCTTCTGGATCACTGAGATGCGTCCCTAATATTATTGTTAAGTTACTCCAAGGGTCTATCCCCCTGCCTATATGGACTCCTGCTTGTATCAGTATCCCTGTTGTCTTGTTTCTCTTCAGAAAGTAACAGCTAACACCGGGGACTGCTTGGATGTGAGAAATACCTATCAGTGTGTGTAGGAGAATCTAGTTATACTGGTTTCATTATTCAGCAGACAACCCGACTCCCCCCCACCTTTTCAAAAGCATATTGACAGAGTACATATAACAGTGCAAGGATACAAAAACAAAGATGACAGTAAATCCTATATCTGTTATCTGCGTGCACGGCAGCTGTTTGAGGCTGCACGGGCACATGGGTCTTAGACCTGGGATTATGTGGTTCCTAGGCCAATAGGTTATGATGTTAAATCAATCATTCTTAATGTAATGTTCCAACAATTCTCTTTTTAAAATGACAACCTTTTGTACAATAAAATTCATCATCATTTTCCACATAACCAAATGAGACTTCAGTGCTTGTAATTGCCAGCAATCTCGGTGCTACAGACCCTTTGTATTTTCTTAACACAACAACACAGGTACAAGATTTGCATATACCTCTTTGGTTATTTATCAATTCAAACTGGTTATCAGCATTAGAACATATCTTGGCCATGCGCCACCTTTATAAAACGGCTCTATTTTCTTAATAAACATGCATTAGTACTTGCACAATTTAAAAGTTTTCTGCATACTTGATTAATTCCCCCTGTGCACTTGTGACAAATTATCTGAAATTATTTACCCACAATTCAACAATATAACACAATTCAACAATATAACATAATTCAACAATATAACATACTTCAACAATATAACATACATCATGGTACCTTAAAAAAATTTCTTCTGACTGACGCTGGGCTCTTTAAGATATCCTCTGACCTTCCCGACTGGACTTCCCCTTGATTTACACAAGAAGCGCTGAGTTCAAGTGAGCAGGTAGAAATCTACACAATAAATCTCACTTACCGGTTTTTTTTGTTATCAGCGGTTCCTGAAAGATCAGAGGATTTATTGCCAGTGGAGGAGATGCTGGAATATCCCGGACGAGCCCCCAAAATGATAGGGTATGTTAACCTATTCAGGTCTGATTATAAACTCTCTTCAGTCATCAGTCAGAATGCTGTTCCCCTTAACAACCGGTTGGAGATCAGTGAATGAAAAGGTGACACAGGATCATTGTGTAACCTAAGCAGTTCATAGTTGATCTGTCTTAGGGGCCATATAAGCTTTATTTTATAGTGAAAGAACAAAGGATTCATGTGTGCCAATACAATTAGCCAATCAGAATACACCATGTATGTCTGGAAAACTGAAACAGGTCATTTGTCAAACAAGATTATAATTTGCAATTAAAATATATTTATTGCTTTGCGATTATCAGCTTTCCCGGAACATCCTTTCTGGAGGTCAGGACAGGTCAAAATCCTCCTCGATGTTCAGAACTTTTGGCGATATGCTTGACTGGCCTTGGATACATCTGGCGTTATAACAATGAGTAATTCATGCTTTGAAATACAATGTTGCTTTAATAGTGATGAGCGGATTTGGTTTTACTCGGTTTTACTTGGTTCTCAAAACGGCATCTTATTGGCTCACGGATGTCACGTGTTTTGGATAGCCAATAAGATGCCGTCTTGAGAACCGAGTAAAACCGAGTAAAACCGAGTAAAACCGAACCTCGCTCATCACTAGTTGCTTATAATATATCTGTGAAGCTTTTAAGGAAACACGAACCTATATTAGTGAGGATCAGTAAATATCTTAGTTAATGTGAAAAAGCTTGAATCAATATATATATATTTGCTTATACTAAGAAAGCCTTTACACCATCACCTGTATACTGCCCCCATCCCGTACAGGGTACTGTTATATATGTATAATGCCCTTATCCTATATACTGAGCCCATCCTGTACAGGGCACTGTTATATGTATAATACCCTTATCCTCAGTAGAGGATCTTGCCACGGGCAAGCAGTACTTTTGCCCGGGGCGCCGCCTTCCGGAGGGCGCAGGGCGCCCTCCGGAGGGCGCCGCACCAGGGCAAGATCCGCTACTGGTGTGTGCCCCTGCTGCCCGCTGCCCCCGGCCGCTACCGCTGGGAAGGGAAACTAGACACGTACGCGTCTAGTTTCCCTTCCTGGAGAGGTCCTTTACTGTGCGGTGCGCGATGACGTCATCGCGCACCGCACAGCAAAGGTCCTCTCCACGAAGGGAACTAGACGCTACGCGTCTAGTTTCCCTTCGTGGAGAGGACCTTTGCTGTGCGGTGCGCGATGACGTCATCGCGCACTGCACATCAATTCAGCTGTACAGGGGGCGTAAATGACCACGCCCCCTGTACAAAGCCACGCCCCGTAAAGCCGCCCGGGGCGCCACAAGCCCCGGAGCCGGCCCTGCTTATCCTGTATACTGCCCCCATCCCGTACAGGGTACTGTTATATATGTATAATGCCCTTATCCTGTATACTGACCCCATCCCGTACAAGGTACTGTTATATATATAATGTCCTTATCCTGTATACTGACCCCATCCAGTACAGGGTACTGTTATATGTATAATGCTCTTATCCTGTATACTGACCCCATCCCGTACAGGATACTGTTATATGTATAATGCCCTTATCCTGTATACTGACCCCATCCCGTACAGGGTACTGTTATATATGTATAATGCCCTTATCCTGTATACTGACCCCATCCAGTACAGGGTACTGTTATATATGTATAATGTCCTTATCCTGTATACTAACCCCATCCCATACAGGGTACTGTTATATATGTATAATGCCCTTATCCTGTATACTGACCCCATCCAGTACAGGGCACTGTTATATGTATAATGCCCTTATCCTGTATACTGACCCCATCCCGTACAGGGTACTGTTATATGTATAATGCCCTTATCCTGTATACTGACCCCATCCTGTACAGGGCACTGTTATATGTATAATGCCCTTATCCTGTATACTGACCCCATCCCGTACAGGGTACTGTTATATGTATAATACCCTTATCCTGTATACTGACCCCATCCCGTACAGGATACTGTTATATGTATAATGCCCTTATCCTGTATACTGACCCCATCCTGTACAGGGTACTGTTATATGTATAATGCCCTTATCCTGTATACTGACACCATCCCGTACAGGGTACTGTTATATGTATAATGCCCTTATCCTGTATACTGACCCCATCCCGTACAGGGTACTGTTATATGTATAATGCCCTTATCCTGTATACTGACCCCATCCTGTACAGGGTACTGTTATATGTATAATGCCCTTATCCTGTATACTGACCCCATCCTGTACAGGGTACTGTTATATGTATAATGCCCTTATCCTGTATACTGACCCCATCCCATACAGGGCACTGTTATATGTATAATGCCCTTATCCTGTATACTGACCCCATCCCGTACAGGGTACTGTTATATGTATAATGCCCTTATCCTGTATACTGACCCCATCCCGTACAGGGCACTGTTATATGTATAATGCCCTTATCCTGTATACTGACCCCATCCAGGACAGGATACTGTTATATGTATAATGTCCTTATCCTGTATACTGACCCCATCCCATACAGGGCACTGTTATATGTATAATGCCCTTATCCTGTATACTGACCCCATCCCGTACAGGGTACTGTTATATGTATAATGCCCTTATCCTGTATACTGACCCCATCCCGTACAGGTTACTATTATATGTATAATGCCCTTATCCATTATACTGATCCCATCCCGTAGAGGTTACTATTATATGTATAATGCCCTTATCCTGTATACTGATCCCATCCTGTACAGGGCACTGTTATATGTATAATGCCCTTATCCTGTATACTGACCCCATCCCGTACAGGGTACTGTTATATATGTATAATGCCCTTATTCTGTATACTGACCCCATCCTGTACAGGGCACTGTTATATGTATAATGCCCTTATCCTGTATACTGACCCCATCCTGTACAGGGTACTGTTATATGTATAATGCCCTTATCCTGTATACTGACCCCATCCTGTACAGGGTACTGTTATATGTATAATGCCCTTATCCTGTATACTGACCCCATCCTGTACAGGGTACTGTTATATGTATAATGCCCTTATCCTGTATACTGATCCCATAATGTACAGGGAACTGTTATATATATAATGCCCTTATCCTGTATACTGCCCCCATCCCGTACAGGGTACTGTTATATATGTATAATGCCCTTATCCTATATACTGAGCCCATCCTGTACAGGGCACTGTTATATGTATAATACCCTTATCCTGTATACTGCCCCCATCCTGTACAGGGTACTGTTATATATGTATAATGCCCTTATCCTGTATACTGACCCCATCTCGTACAAGGTACTGTTATATATATATAATGTCCTTATCCTGTATACTGACCCCATCCAGTACAGGGTACTGTTATATGTGTAATGCTCTTATCCTGTATACTGACCCCATCCCGTACAGGATACTGTTATATGTATAATGCCCTTATCCTGTATACTGACCCCATCCCGTACAGGGTACTGTTATATATGTATAATGCCCTTATCCTGTATACTGACCCCATCCAGTACAGGGTACTGTTATATATGTATAATGTCCTTATCCTGTATACTAACCCCATCCCATACAGGGTACTGTTATATATGTATAATGCCCTTATCCTGTATACTGACCCCATCCAGTACAGGGCACTGTTATATGTATAATACCCTTATCCTGTATACTGACCCCATCCCGTACAGGGTACCGTTATATGTATAATTCCCTTATCCTGTATACTGACCCCATCCCGTACAGGGTACTGTTATATGTATAATACCCTTATCCTGTATACTGACACCATCCCGTACAGGGTACTGTTATATGTATAATACCCTTATCCTGTATACTGACACCATCCCGTACAGCATACCTCCCAACATTGAAGCAGTGGAAGGAGGGACATCTTGGCGCGCCCGCGACCGAAAAGGGGCGTGGCCTGTGTTGAAGGGGGCATGGTTTCGCGGGAGGGTCACTATCACGAGCCACGCCCTCCGTTTTCGTCACTGAGGGGGCATGGCCAGCGCTCTGTGAGCTGCTGGCATGCCCCCTCTCCCTCTAACTCACTGGAATAGACGCTGTGCGCATGCGCACAGCGTCTATTCACCGCTGCTCTGCTCTCAACTGAGCAGAGCAGTGAGTGATCAGGAGCCTCCCAACTGTCCCCTCCCCACCGCGGGACACTGCGGCCCGCGGTAGGGACGGACAGACCCAAAAAAACGGGACTGTCCCGCGAAAATCGGGACAGTTGGGAGGTATGCGTACAGGGTACTGTTATATGTATAATGCCCTTATCCTGTATACTGACCCCATCCCGTACAGGGTACTGTTATATGTATAATGCCCTTATCCTGTATACTGACCCCATCCTGTACAGGGTACTGTTATATGTATAATGACCTTATCCTGTATACTGACCCCATCCTGTACAGGGCACTGTTATATGTATAATGTCCTTATCCTGTATACTGACCCCATCCAGTACAGGGTACTGTTATATGTACAATACCCTTATCCTGTATACTGACCCCATCCCGTACAGGGTACTGTTATATGTATAATGCCCTTATCCTGTATACTGACCCCATCCTGTACAGGATACTGTTATATGTATAATGCCCTTATCCTGTATACTGACCCCATCCCATACAGGGCACTGTTATATGTATAATGCCCTTATCCTGTATACTGACCCCATCCCGTACAGGGTACTGTTATATGTATAATGCCCTTATCCTGTATACTGACCCCATCCCGTACAGGGCACTGTTATATGTATAATGCCCTTATCCTGTATACTGACCCCATCCAGTACAGGATACTGTTATATGTATAATGTCCTTATCCTGTATACTGACCCCATCCCATACAGGGCACTGTTATATGTATAATGCCCTTATCCTGTATACTGACCCCATCCCGTACAGGGTACTGTTATATGTATAATGCCCTTATCCTGTATACTGACCCCATCCTGTACAGGGTACTGTTATATGTATAATGCCCTTATCCTGTATACTGACCCCATCCCGTACAGGGTACTGTTATATGTATAATGCCCTTATCCTGTATACTGACCCCATCCCATACAGGGTACTGTTATATATGTATAATGCCCTTATCCTATATACTGACCCCATCCTGTACAGGGAACTGCTATATGTATAATGCCCTTATCCTGTATACTGACCCCATCCTGTACAGGAAACTGTTATATGTATAATGCCCTTATCCTGTATACTGACCCCATCCTGTACAGGGAACTGCTATATGTATAATGCCCTTATCCTGTATACTGACCCCATCCTGTACAGGAAACTGTTATATGTATAATGCCCTTATCCTGTATACTGACCCCATCCTGTACAGGGTACTGTTATATGTATAATGCCCTTATCCTGTATACTTACCCCATCCCGTACAGGGTACTGTTATATGTATAATGCCCTTATCCTGTATACTGACACCATCCTGTACAGGGTACTGTTATATGTATAATGCCCTTATCCTGTATACTGACCCCATCCCGTACAGGGTACTGTTATATGTATAATGCCCTTATCCTGTATACTGCCCCCATCTCGTACAGGGTACTGTTATATGTATAATGCCCTTATCCTGTATACTGACCCCATCCCGTACAGAGAACTGTTATATGTATAATGTCCTTATCCTGTATACTGACCCCATAATGTACAGGGTACTGTTATATGTATAATGCCCTTATCCTGTATACTGACCCCATCCCGTACAGGGTACTGTTATATGTATAATGCCCTTATCCTGTATACTGACCCCATCCCGTACAGGGAACTGTTATATGTATAATGTCCTTATCCTGTATACTGACCCCATCAAGTACAGGGTACTGTTATATGTATAATACCCTTATCCTGTATACTGACCCCATCCCGTACAGGGTACTGTTATATATGTATAATGTCCTTATCCTGTATACTAACCCCATCCCGTACAGGGTACTGTTATATATATAATGCCCTTATCCTGTATACTGACCCCATCCTGTACAGGGAACTGCTATATGTATAATGCCCTTATCCTGTATACTGATCCCATCCTGTACAGGGAACTGTTATATGTATAATACCCTTATCCTGTATACTGACCCTATCCCGTACAGGGTACTGTTATATGTATAATGCCCTTATCCTGTATACTGACCCCATCCCGTACAGGGTACTGTTATATATGTATAATGCCCTTATCCTGTATACTGACCCCATCCCGTACAGGGTACTGTTATATGTATAATACCCTTATCCTGTATACTGACACCATCCCGTACAGCATACCTCCCAACATTGAAGCAGTGGAAGGAGGGACATCTTGGCGCGCCCGCGACCGAAAAGGGGCGTGGCCTGTGTTGAATGGGGCGTGGTTTCGCGGGAGGGTCGCTATCACGAGCCACGCCCCCCGTTTTCGTCACTGAGGGGGCATGGCCAGCGCTCTGTGAGCTGCTGGCATGAACCCTCTCCCTCTAACTCACTGGAATAGACGCTGTGCGCATGCGCACAGCGTCTATTCACCGCTGCTCTGCTCTCAACTGAGCAGAGCAGTGAGTGATCAGGAGCCTCCCAACTGTCCCCTCCCCACCGCGGGACACTGCGGCCCGCGGGAGGGACAGCGGGACAGACCCAAAAAAACGGGACTGTCCCGCGAAAATCGGGACAGTTGGGAGGTATGCGTACAGGGTACTGTTATATGTATAATGCCCTTATCCTGTATACTGACCCCATCCCGTACAGGGTACTGTTATATGTATAATGCCCTTATCCTGTATACTGACCCCATCCTGTACAGGGTACTGTTATATGTATAATGACCTTATCCTGTATACTGACCCCATCCTGTACAGGGCACTGTTATATGTATAATGTCCTTATCCTGTATACTGACCCCATCCAGTACAGGGTACTGTTATATGTACAATACCCTTATCCTGTATACTGACCCCATCCCGTACAGGGTACTGTTATATGTATAATGCCCTTATCCTGTATACTGACCCCATCCTGTACAGGATACTGTTATATGTATAATGCCCTTATCCTGTATACTGACCCCATCCCATACAGGGCACTGTTATATGTATAATGCCCTTATCCTGTATACTGACCCCATCCCGTACAGGGTACTGTTATATGTATAATGCCCTTATCCTGTATACTGACCCCATCCCGTACAGGGCACTGTTATATGTATAATGCCCTTATCCTGTATACTGACCCCATCCAGTACAGGATACTGTTATATGTATAATGTCCTTATCCTGTATACTGACCCCATCCCATACAGGGCACTGTTATATGTATAATGCCCTTATCCTGTATACTGACCCCATCCCGTACAGGGTACTGTTATATGTATAATGCCCTTATCCTGTATACTGACCCCATCCCATACAGGGTACTGTTATATGTATAATGCCCTTATCCTGTATACTGACCCCATCCCATACAGGGTACTGTTATATATGTATAATGCCCTTATCCTATATACTGAGCCCATCCTGTACAGGGTACTGTTATATGTATAATACCCTTATCCTGTATACTGACCCCACCCTGTACAGGGTACTGTTATATGTATAATGCCCTTATCCTGTATACTGACCCCATCCTCTACAGGGAACTGTTATATGTATAATGCCCTTATCCTGTATACTGACCCCATCCTGTACAGGGTACTGTTATATGTATAATGCCCTTATCCTGTATACTGACCCCATCCTGTACAGGGAACTGTTATATGTATAATGCCCTTATCCTGTATACTGACCCCATCCTGTACAGGATACTGTTATATGTATAATGCCCTTATCCTGTATACTGACCGCATCCAGTACAGGGTAGTGTTATATGTATAATGCCCTTATCCTATATACTGAGCCCATCCTCTACAGGGAACTGTTATATGTATAATGCCCTTATCCTGTATACTGACCCCATCCTCTACAGGGAACTGTTATATGTATAATGCCCTTATCCTGTATACTGACCCCATCCTGTACAGGATACTGTTATATGTATAATACCCTTATCCTGTATACTGACCCCACCCTGTACAGGGTACTGTTATATATGTATAATGCCCTTATTCTGTATACTGACCCCATCCTGTACAGGGAACTGCTATATGTATAATGCCCTTATCCTGTATACTGACCCCATCCTGTACAGGAAACTGTTATATGTATAATGCCCTTATCCTGTATACTGACCCCATCCTGTACAGGGTACTGTTATATGTATAATGCCCTTATCCTGTATACTGACCCCATCCCGTACAGGGTACTGTTATATGTATAATGCCCTGATCCTGTATACTGACCCCATCCTGTACAGGGTACTGTTATATGTATAATGCCCTTATCCTGTATACTTACCCCATCCCGTACAGGGTACTGTTATATGTATAATGCCCTTATCCTGTATACTGACACCATCCTGTACAGGGTACTGTTATATGTATAATACCCTTATCCTGTATACTGACCCCATCCCGTACAGGGTACTGTTATATGTATAATGCCCTTATCCTGTATACTGCCCCCATCTCGTACAGGGTACTGTTATATGTATAATGCCCTTATCCTGTATACTGACCCCATCCCATACAGAGAACTGTTATATGTATAATGTCCTTATCCTGTATACTGACCCCATCCCGTACAGGGCACTGTTATATGTATAATGCCCTTATCCTGTATACTGACCCCATCCCGTACAGGGAACTGTTATATGTATAATGCCCTTATCCTGTATACTGACCCCATCCCGTACAGGGTACTGTTATATATGTATAATGTCCTTATCCTGTATACTAACCCCATCCCGTACAGGGTACTGTTATATATATATAATGCCCTTATCCTGTATACTGACCCCATCCTGTACAGGGAACTGCTATATGTATAATGCCCTTATCCTGTATACTGATCCCATCCAGTACAGGGAACTGTTATATGTATAATACCCTTATCCTGTATACTGACCCTATCCCGTACAGGGTACTGTTATATGTATAATGCCCTTATCCTGTATACTGACCCCATCCCGTACAGGGTACTGTTATATGTATAATGCCCTTATCCTGTATACTGACCCCATCCAGTACAGGGCACTGTTATATGTATAATGCCCTTATCCTGTATACTGACCCCATCCTGTACAGGGCACTGTTATATGTATAATGCCCTTATCCTATATACTGACCCCATCCTGTACAGGTTACTATTATATGTATAATGCCCTTATCCTGTATACTGACCCCATCCCATACAGGGTACTGTTATATGTATAATGCCCTTATCCTGTATACTGACCCCATCCCGTACAGGGTACTGTTATATGTATAATGTCCTTATCCTGTATACTGACCCCATCCTGTACAGGGTACTGTTATATGTATAATGCCCTTATCCTGTATACTGCCCCCATCCCGTACAGGGTACTGTTATATGTATAATGTCCTTATCCTGTATACTGACCCCATCCTGTACAGGGTACTGTTATATGTATAATGTCCTTATCCTGTATACTGACCCCATCCTCTACAGGGTACTGTTATATATGTATAATGCCCTTATCCTGTATACTGCCCCCATCCCGTACAGGGTACTGTTATATATGTATAATACCCTTATCCTGTATACTGACCCCATCCCGTACAGGGTACTGTTATATATGTATAATGCCCTTATCCTGTATACTGCCCCCATCCCATACAGGGTACTGTTATATATGAATAATGCCCCCTCTGTATGGTGCTAATAGCAAACATCGGTCAGATCTGCTGTTACATACAGCCAGTGTGACTTATAATGTCATGAATACATTATAAAGCTCTCATGTGCTGATAAAGTGTCTGGCGGGAGGTGAGAGCGACATTTTAAAGAGGGAGCTTTATATAATCAACACTATTCAAATAAAAATAATAGTAATTATACTTATTGATTCTAAAACAAATATAAAATTATTATGGATAGGTAATAAGACATGCTGGGAGCTGTAGTACATCCTGTCTTGTGTTCTATAAGGCGCACTGTTATACTGCAATTCCCAGTAGGTGGAGATTTATATAAACAACACCCCATTCACCCGCTGTGTCTGTTACAGCCAATAGGAGCAAGCGTAGCACTGACTACTGTGATATGGTGCACACTGGGTGACAGACAGGTATTTCAGCCAATCACAGCTATCAGAAAAATGTATATTTATAATGACAGTATCTAACACCAGTATAGGAACAACTCCAGACACACTGGTCACCTGGTTACACAGGGGGAGGGGCTCAGCTCATAGCTCCACATCTTATGGTAATTTCTCCCAGCTCCTGACTCCCCCAGATATAGTTATATACCCGTTCCCTACACCTAATGCAGCACGGAGGGGCTCAGTGAAGGCGGCAGTGTAGGTGTGTAAGTGTCTGATGGGGCCACACAGAGAATAAAAGGACAGCTGTCCTGCCTCATAATCCAGATATATCCTCACTCTATCACAGCGGATATTGTCAAGTAACTGGATCTCTGTACTGTCATGTATCACTGAGTACTGACTATCATTTCTATACAGACCCCAGGACTTGTTATTACATCCAATGAGTGACTGCTTCCCTCTCCTGTCTATACTGGGGTACCACATCCCCACCACCCACCAATCTGATTTACTGACATCCACCTCCCAGTAATGTCGCCCTGAGGAGAATCCCCTGGTGCTTATTACCTGATTATACTGAAATCTCTCTGGTGTTACTGGACGGTTCTGGTTTATATCTGACCTGGATGCAGTTTTCCTGTCACCTGATATCTGTATATTATTAGCAGCTGTGGTTACATCCAGTAATATGTCTGTAGGTTGCTGCACATAGATCCCTCTATTTATCCCTGTTATTATATCCGATAATATATGTAATTTCCCTGAGATGAGACCCACATCCAGATCTCCTGCACCACGGACCTGGTTATCATGTCTCTCTGTGTCCTCAGTATAACACAAGTTCCCTGTGTCTGGTTCCTGTAAGACAGTCACTGGGTCAGACATGTTACACAGCTCCTCAATGTGACGCATCTTCCCGGACAGCTCGTCCTTCTTTATTTCCAGCTGCCCGATCAGATCAGAGACTGAGAGTGAAACGCGCTGTTCCTGCCTGGAGATCTCACTCAGGACTCTCCTCTCCAGGTCTTCCAGCTGTCTCCTGATGTCTCTAAACAGGGCAGTGACTGTCTCTGTTACACCCGCTGCTGTTCCCTGATCTTCTCTCCTGCGCTCCTGCAGGCTCCGCACTCTCTTCTCAGTGTCCGCTCTCTTTGTGGTCAGTTTCTGCAGAACATTTCTCAGCTTCTTCTTCTTCTTCTCAGAGGCCTCATCCAGTGACTCCATCTGATGTCCTCTGTGTTTCCCGATCAGACAGCAGGACACACAGATACAGGCAGCGTCCTTAGTGCAATAATATTTGAAGAGCTCCTTATGGACGGAGCATTTCCTGTTCTCCAGGGCTGTGGTGGGATCACAGAAGACGTGTTCTACTGACTTGCTGTGTACTCTCAGGTGATTATCACACAGATGAGCCTCACAATGCAGACAGGATTTAGCAACAGGTACAGGAGAGTGAATACAGTAAGTGCAGAAGATCCCAGTCTCCTCCTGATCTGGCCGAGTAGACAGGAAACTCCCCAGTATGTTACACAGAGGAATGTTCCGTATCAGTGCAGGACGCTCCTGACACTCTGCTCTGCATTCAGGACAGGTATAAACTCCACACCCCTCCTGTGTATCCAGCACACGATCAATACAGACCCGGCAGAAGTTGTGGCCACATCTCAGGGTTACAGGATCTGTATAAATGCTCAGGCAGATGGAACAGTGCAGCTCCTGTCTCAGATCAGCAGACGCCATCGCTGCAGCAGGAGAGAGAAATGAAAGTGAAAGTCTCTGACACTCATAAACAAGTGAGGTCACATTCTGCACACAGGGCGAGGCTGAGCTGTCACCCAGGTTATATCTACAGGCTCAGGTACACTGAGGGGAACACCCAATACATAAAGGGACATCATGCAGGAAATGTACTTCTATTGTACATAATAGAGGTCATTTCATAAGATGACAATTATGACATTTTGCAGCGATCACATTAATGTGACTTATATGAAAATACAGTTTTATAGCTTAGGACAATTTTGTTATTAAAACATTATTGCTAATGATATAAATAAGAGTGGTGACATCATGCTGACAGAGGCAGACACCAGGGGGAGCTGTATGTGGGGGGGGGGGGGGGGGGGGGACGACACACACACGTGGTTGTGCTGGTGGACTGAGTGTCTTACCAGCATAAAGGTATTTATCAATATAATTTTTCTATAATAATGTCAGAGAGTGTGTTTTCACATTATTTTAGTATCACCTAAATGTATTAAAGGGCAATTGGAGGAGAGTTCTCAAACTTCTCCTCTGAGGGGGTCATTCCGAGTTGATCGTAGCTGTGCAACATTTTGCACAGCTACGATCAACTTTCCTGACATGCGGGGGGACGCCCAGTACGGGGCTAGTCCGCCCCTCATGTTAGTCCGGCCCCCCTTGCAGAAGTGCAAAGGCATCGCACAGCGGCGATGCCTTTGCACTTCAGGGTAACTCCCGACCAGCGCAGCTTTAGCGTGCTGGCCGGGAGATACTCGTCTGTCCCTGGCCCGCAGCGGCTGCGTATGACGTCACGCAGCCGCTGCGGCCCGCCCCCCGTTCGGTCCGGCCACGCCTGCGTTGGCCGGACCGCGCCTACGAAACGGCGGCCAAATGCCGCCGTTTCACCCCCTCCTGCCCATCGATCGCCTCTGCCTGTCAATCAGGCAGAGACGATCGTTGTCCTGCTACGGGCGTCGGCCGTACCGCATGGGCAGGCGCACAAAGGTGCTGGCGCATGCGCAGCAGGGACCCGTTCGCTCTGCTGCGTGAAAACACAGCGCGCGAACGGGTCGGAATGACCCCCTGAGTACTTAATATTGCATTTTTTTTATCACCCAGATCACATTTGCCATACTTGTACTGGGAAATGTGATCTGCCCGAATTTAATAAATAACAAAATGGAAAATAATACTGGAGGCTGCCCTGTGATAATAATGCTATCTTGAGATAGCGTTATCTGGGCTTCCCTCTGGTTCCCTGCCTGCTGCCAGTGAGGACTGTGCTCGGAACTGGCCCCTCTGATAGACACACAGGCTGATCACTGTGTTAAAAAAACACAAACCAGTTTTAAAATAGTAATACTTACCTGCACCCAGGGACCGGTGATCGGTGAGCTCCGGTCATCTGTTCCTGTGCTGCTACTGTGGCCCCATCATCTGATCTGTAAAGTGAGCTGAGATGCTGCAAAGTGATGTCATCTTAGTGTATTTTACTGATCAGAGGGGTCACAGCAGCAGCAGCAGCAGCAGCACAGGAGACCAGACAGTTCCTGGGTGTAGGTATGTAACATACTTGCCTACTCTCCCTCCCGGCCCCATGGAAGAGCAGACAAGTCTCCCGGTTTTTGAAGTTCCCCCCTGCCCGGCCGCCCACTTTGAGAGTAAAGTGGGCGGTCCAGACAATAGATGACGCGATTCTTGTTGAATCGCGTCATCATAGTCACGCCCCCTGCTGTAAAATGCCGGATATCGCGGCATTACAGAGCGGGGGCGTGGCTTAAACGGGGACCGCTATAACCCCGCCCTCGTTCAGCCTCCTCCATTCCGCCCCGTTCCGCCCCCTCCCCGCCCCGTTCCGCTTCCTCCCCGCCCCCTCCTCTCATCATTGCCCAGCCCAGCCCCTCCACTGAGACGTCCTGGCAGCTCTCTCCCGGAGAGAGCTGCCAGAAGGTAGGCAAGTATGGTATGTAAGCTTCACATGCCATCCACATCTGAGGTGCACAGTGTGGTAAATAGACCTGTTAGTCATTGCTAGCTATACACTGGGAAAGGTTACGGTGGAATGTCCTCATTACTGTTTACAGAGTACATAAGGTACAGTGACCAGAGGAAGCCTAATTGGGGTAAAGAAGCTGTTGTTCTGATGATTTATATTCGGTTTCTTGCAATGCTATACAGGAGAGATACAGGCAGCAGTAACTTACACAAAGGACAAGGGTACGGGCTGCGTCCTACCATAGAGTATGCTGGTCGAAAAACCACCCGTCAGACCAGGTTGTTAAATATATTTTCTCTGACGTCCTAGTGGATGCTGGGAACTCCGTAAGGACCATGGGGAATAGCGGCTCCGCAGGAGACTGGGCACATCTAAAGAAAGCTTTAGGATCACCTGGTGTGCACTGGCTCCTCCCCCTATGACCCTCCTCCAAGCCTCAGTTAGATTTCTGTGCCCGACGAGAAGGGTGCACACTAGGGGCTCTCCTGAGCTCTCTGTGAAAGTTTTAGTTTAGGTTTATTATTTTCAGTGAGACCTGCTGGCAACAGGCTCACTGCATCGAGGGACTAAGGGGAGAAGAAGCGAACTCACCTGCGTGCAGAGTGGATTGGGCTTCTTAGGCTACTGGACATTAGCTCCAGAGGGACGATCACAGGTTCAGCCTGGATGGGTCACCGGAGCCGCGCCGCCGTCCCCCTTACAGAGCCAGAAGAGCGAAGAGGTCCGGAAAAATCGGCGGCAGAAGACGATCCTGTCTTCAGATAAGGTAGCGCACAGCACCGCAGCTGTGCGCCATTGCTCTCAGCACACTTCACACTCCGGTCACTGAGGGTGCAGGGCGCTGGGGGGGGGCAGCGCCCTGAGACGCAATAAATCGATATAAAAACCTTATATGGCTAAAATAAATGCATCACATATAACTCCTGGGCTATATGGATGCATTTAACCCCTGCCAAAACATACAGAAAAAGGATGATAAGGACGCCGAGAAAGGGGCGGAGCCTATCTCCTCAGCACACTGGCGCCATTTTCCCTCACAGCTCAGTTGGAGGGAAGCTCCCTGGCTCTCCCCTGCAGTCACTACACTACAGAAAGGGGTTAAAAAAAAGAGAGGGGGGCACAAATTAGGCGCAGTATATAACAATACAGCAGCTATAAGGGGAAAAACACTTATATAAGGTTATCCCTGTATATATATAGCGCTCTGGTGTGTGCTGGCAAACTCTCCCTCTGTCTCCCCAAAGGGCTAGTGGGGTCCTGTCCTCTATCAGAGCATTCCCTGTGTGTGTGCTGTGTGTCGGTACGTTGGTGTCGACATGTATGAGGAGAAAAATGATGAGGAGACGGAGTAGAGTGTCTGAAATAGTGTTGTCACCCCCTAGGGGGTCGACACCTGAGTGGATGTACTGTTAAAATTGCGTGACAGTGTCAGCTTTGTATAAAAGACAGTGGTTGACATGAGACAGCCGGCTACTCAGCTTGTGCATGTCCAGACGTCTCATACAGGGGCCCTAAAGCGCCCGTTACCTCAGATACAGACGCCGACAAGGGTACTGACTCCTGTGTCGACGGTGAAGAGACAACCGTGATTTCCAATAGGGCCACACATTGCATGATTGAGGCAATGGGAAAAGTTTGCACTTTTCTGATAATATGAATACCACCAAAAAAGGGGTATTATGTTTGGTGAGGAAAAACTTCCTGTAGTTTTCCTGAATCTGAGAAATAAGATGAGGTGTGTGATGATGCGTGGGTTTCCCCCCGATAACAATTGATAATTTCAAAAAAGTTATGGGCAGTATACCTTTTCCCGCCAGAGGTTAGGGTGCGTTGGGAAACACCCCCTAGGGTGGATAAAGCGCTCACACGCTTGTAAAAACAAGGGCTCTACCCTCTCCTGAGATGGCCACCCTTAAGGATCCTGCTGATAGAAAGCAGGAGCGTATCCTAAAATGTATTTACACACATACTGGTGTTATACTGCGACCAGCAATCGCCTCAGCCTGGATGTGCAGTGCTGCGTTGGCGTGGTCGGATTCCCTGACTGGAAATATGATATCCTAGATAAGGACAGTATATTATTGCCTATAGAGCAATTAAAAGATGCATTTCTATATATGCATGATGCACAGCGGAATATTTGCCGACTGGCATCAAGTATAAGTGCGTTGTCCAATTATTCCAGTAAAGTGGTCAGGTGATGCGGATTCCAAACGGCATTTGGAAGTATTGCCTTAAAAGAGGGGCTGTACCCCAGGTCGCCTCTCAAAATAAGACGCCGTATTATCAGGCGCAGTCCTGGTTGGCAAGCGGGCAAAAGGGTTCCTCTTTTCTGCTCGTGACAGAGGGAGAGGAAAATGGCTGCAGAGATCAGCCAGTTCCAAGGAACAGAAACCCTTTTCCGCCTATGCCAAGCCCTCAGTATGACGCTAGGGCTTTACAAGTTCAGGCACGGTGGGGTCCCGTTCTCAATGAATTTCAGTGCGCAGTGGGCTCACTCGCAAGTAGACCCCTGGATCCTTCAGATAATATTTCAGGGGTACAAATTGGAATTCGAGACGTATTCCCCTCGCCGTTTCCAAAAGTCTGTTTTACCGACGTCTCCCGCTGACAGGGATGCAGTTTTGGAAGCCATTCACAAGCTGTATTCCCAGCAGGTGATAATCAAGGTACCCCTCCTGCAACAGGGAACGGGGTATTATTCCACACTATTGTGGTAACGAAGCCAGACGGCTCGGTGAGACCGATTTTAAACTCTAAAATCTAAAATCTTTGAACACTTGCATACAAAGGTTCAAATTCAAAATTGAGTCACTCAGAGCAGTGATTGCAAACCTGGAAGAAGGGGACTACATGATGTCTCGGGACATCAAGGATGCTTACCTTCATGTCAAAATTTACCCTTCTCACCAAGGGTATTTCAGGTTATGGTACAGAACTGTATCAGTTCGGACGCTGCCGTAGGGATGGTCCACGGCACCCCGGGTCTTTACTGAAGTAATGACCGAAATGATGATATTCCTTCGAAGGAAGGGAATTTTAGTTATCCTTTACTTGGACGATTCCCTGATAAGGGTAAGATCCAGGGAACAGTTGGAGATCGGTGTAGCACTATATCAGGTAGTGTTGTGGCAGCACGATTGGATTTTCAATATTCCAAATTCGCAGCTGGTTCCAACGACTTGTCTTCTGTTCCTAGGGATGATTCTGGACATAGTCCAGAAAGAAGGTGCTTCTTCCGGAGGAGAAAGCCAGGGAGTTATCCGAGCTAGTCAGGAACCTCCTAAAACCGAACCAAGTCCCAGTGCATCTATGCACAAGGGTTCTGGGTAAAAATGGTGGCTTCCTACGAAGCAATCCCATTCGGCAGATTCCACGCACAGTGGAACCTACTGGACAAATGGTCCGGGTCGCATCCTCAGATGCTTCAACGGATAACCCTGTCACCAGGGACAAGGGTATCCCTCCTGTGGTGGTTGCAGAGTGCTCATCTTCTAGAGGGCCGCAGATTCGGCATTCGGGACTGGGTCCTGGTGGCCACGGATACCAGCCTGCGAGGCTGGGGAGCAGTTACACAGGGAAGGAATTTCCAGGGCTTATGGTCAAGCCTGGAGACATCTCTTCTTATAAACATTCGGGAACTAAGGGCCATTTACAATGCCCTAAGTCAAGCGAAACCCCTGCTTCAGGGTCAGGCGGTATTGATCCAATCGGACAACATCACGTCAGTCGCCCACGTAAACAGACAGGGCGGCACGAGAAGCAGGAGGGCAATGGCAGAGGCTGCAAGGATTTTCGCTGGGCGGAAAATCATGTGATAGCACTGTCAGCAGTGTTCATTCCGGGAGTGGACAACTGGGAAGCAGACTTCCTCAGCAGACACGACCTTCACCCGGGAGAGTGGAGACTTCACTCAGAAGTCTTTCACCTGATTGTAAACCGTTGGGAAAAACCAAAGGTGGACATAATGGCGTCCCGTCTAAACAAAAAACTAGACAGATATTGCGCCAGGTCAAGGGACCCTCAGGCAATAGCGGTGGACGCTCTGGTAACGCCGTGGGTGTACCAGTCAGTGTATGTGTTCCCTCCTCTGCCTCTCATACCAAAAGTACTGAGAATCATAAAAAGGAGAGGAGTAAGAACTATACTCGTGGTTCCGGATTGGCCAAGAAGGACTTGGTATCTGGAACTTCAAGAGATGCTCACGGACGAACCGTGGCCTCTATCTCTAAGAAAGGACCTGCTCCAGCAGGGGCCTTGTCTGTTCCAAGACTTACCGCGGCTGCGTTGGACGGCATGGCGGTTGAACGCCGGATCCTGAAGGAAAAAGGCATTCCGGATGAAGTCATCCCTACCCTGGTCAAGGCCAGGAAGGACGTAACCGCAAAACATTATCACCGCATTTGGCGAAAATTTGTTGCGTGGGGTGAGGCCAAGAAGGCCCCTACAGAGGAATTTCAACTGGGTCGTTTCCTCCATTTCCTGCAAACAGGACTGTCTATGGGCCAAAAATTGGGGTCCATTAAGGTTCAAATTTCGGCCCTGTCGATTTTCTTCCAAAAAAGAACTGGCTTCAGTGCCTGAAGTTCAGACATTTGTAAAAGGGATACTGCATATACAGCCTCCTTTTGTGCCTCCAGTGGCACCTTGGGATCTCAATGTTGTGTTGAGTTTTCCTAAAGTCACATTGGTTTGAACCACTCACCACTGTGGACTTAAAATATCTCACATGAAAGTGACGAGTTAGCCCTGGATTCAGCCAGGCGTGTGTCAGAATTGGCGGCTTTATCATATAAAAGCCCTTACTTAATATTTCATTCTGACAGGGCAGAATTGAGGACTTGTCCTCAATTTCTACCTAAGGTGGTTTCTGCATTCCACAGGAACCAACCTATTGTGGTACCTGCGGCTACTAAGGACTTGGAGGATTCCAAGTTGCTTGACGTGGTCAGGGCCCTGAAAACATATGTTTCCAGGACGGCTGGAGTCAGAAAATCTGACTCGCTGTTTATCCTGTATGCACCCAACAAGCTGGGTGCTCCTGCTTCTAAGCAGACGATTGCTCGTTGGATTTGTAGTACAATTCAGCTTGCACATTCTGTGGCAGGCCTGCCACAGCCAAAAATCTGTAAATGCCCACTCCACAAGGAAGGTGGGATCATCTTGGGCAGCTGCCCGAGGGGTCTCGGCTTTACAACTTTGCCGAGCAGTTACTTGGTCAGGAGCAAATACGTTTGTAAAATTCTACAAATTTGATATCCTGGCTGAGGAGGACCTGGAGTTCTCTCATTCGGTGCTGCAGAGTCATCCGCACTCTCCCGCCCGTTTGGGAGCTTTGGTATAATCCCCATGGTCCTTACGGAGTTCCCAGCATCCACTAGGACGTCAGAGAAAATAAGAATTTACTTACCGATAATTCTATTTCTCGTAGTCCGTAGTGGATGCTGGGCGCCCATCCCAAGTGCGGATTGTCTGCAATACTGGTACATAATTATTGTTACCAAAAAATTCGGGTTATTGTTGTAGTGAGCCATCTTTTCTAGAGGCTCCTCTATTATCATGCTGTTAACTGGGTTCAGATCACAAGTTGTACAGTGTGATTGGTGTGGCTGGTATGAGTCTTACCCGGGATTCAAAATCCTTCCTTATTGTGTACGCTCGTCCGGGCACAGTATCCTAACTGAGGCTTGGAGGAGGGTCATAGGGGGAGGAGCCAGTGCACACCAGGTGATCCTAAAGCTTTCTTTAGATGTGCCCAGTCTCCTGCGGAGCCGCTATTCCCCATGGTCCTTACGGAGTTCCCAGCATCCACTACGGACTACGAGAAATAGAATTATCGGTAAGTAAATTCTTATTAAATACATTAGAAATAAATAAATGGATTTACATATAAAAATGTATTTTTTTTCTGCAGAGGGGTACACTGTGTTCCACAGGGAATACATTGGGGTGTAGGGATGGATCTTGATCCAGAGGCACCAACAGGCTAAAGCTTTAGTTTAGACTGTCCCAGGATGCATTGCGGGGCCTCCTTTATATATCCCCACCTCCAGGCACTGGAGCTCAGTTTTAGAGTTGGTGCCTGCATGAAGCTGCTCACTTAACAGGGGGGCTGTGCTAGGCAGCCCTAAAAAAGCTATTTAGAAGACTTCAAGGGCTGTAGCACTTCATATGTCAGTGTGACATACTGTGCTGCGGCTCCATCACCTCCCCAGCAGCGTTGCATACTCCCGCTGTGATAACCCTGCAAAGGCAAATGTGCCCTGTGGCCCCCCAAATATGGAGAACAGACAGAGAAAGCACACAGGGAACAGGTTACAGGCATAGACTATGCTGCCTGTGTGTAAAAAAAAGTGTTGAAACAGCAGTCGCAGAGCCAGCGCGTGGTGCTCTGGACTCTCACCCATGCGCTGGCCCGAACGTACCTCATCCAGCTGGAGGGAGAAGCAGGGCTCATGGACCAGCGGTAAAAGGAGGAGAGGTGGTTGGTGCGGCCATCTTAGCGGAAAGGACAGAGAGGAGGCAGCGCAGCATCTTCCAGGAGCGGTGTCCGGGATCCCATTTTGCTGACAATCGCAGCCGTGTGGTTGTTCATGTAGCTGAGGAGGGGAGGCGAATCTGGGTGGAGAATAGGTGGGACCCAGTGAGTGATGAGCCTGCCCCATCCTGTGCTCTATCCGGTGATGAGACGGAGACGGGGCGGAGAAGAGGCGGGACCCAGTGAGCGGTTAGCCGGCCCCCTCCTGTGTGCTATCTGGAGAGGAGATGGAGACTGGGCGGCAGCTCCGTTGGACAGAGACAAGCCCTTTCCCCAAGCAAGGCAAGTGAGAGGCGGGGCTTCCCCCAGAGTGACAGCGGCCATAGCTTCCAGTGCAGCAGTAGGGGTAACCTGTCATTCTGCCTCATCCCAGCAGTGATTCCTCTAAATGAGACCAACTTTCCCCAGTCAGAGCCCGCGGGGGATGGGGGGGGTTGTTTGGGGGGGAGGGGGGTTGTGGCCATATTCTCTGCCTTCTAGGACTAGCTACTGGCAGCCCAGAGCAGCCATTACAGACAAACAGGAGGAGTGCTATTGCCCTACACCTAGCAATCTCTAGTAAGGAGACACTGGTTAATAGACTCTGCCCATTCAGGGACATATATAAAACCTGTAGCACACTGCATGAGTTAAACCAGGTCAGGTATTGCTGCTGGATCTAACCTGCCCAGAGGCAAAAGCTCACAGCTGACTGCGCTAGGAGAGTTAGCAACGATTTGACTTGTCCGACAGAATTATCAGCAGGAATTGCTATACAGCACCCAGCTACAATTAAAGTGACGATTTTAAGCGCTGCTTAGTAGAAAGTAGAGCTCTTACACACGAAACGATCACCAATAACCAACCCCGCTTGACTGACATCAGAATAGAATAAAACCTAACCTGCTCAAGGAAAGATGACAGGAAGCATCGCAGTTTAGCCGGAATTCTGGAGCTTATTGGCAGACTCAGTGAAATACTTCCCCTTAACCAGGGAATAGTCATAAGAGCAACAGAGGGCAAGTGCTCCACAGAATTTAATAGCCATTTTTCCATTCCCTAATGCTCCCGTGGAGCTAGTCAGGATAAGGTACCCATCGTGCACTAACGTTACGCTGATCAGCTGAACTTTAAGGGTGAACTAATTGGGTTATACACGGTACCGTGCAGGATAAAAGTGACTGAAATTGTACTGAATGTGTAATAACGCACAGTGTATGCAACCTAATGACAAATGTTTTATTCATTGTTACTATAGCAGAGTGAGAGTTATACCATTTAACTAATAGCATTTAAGGAATTATAGGACCAACGACTCCTGAGTTTCTTCATTCCAGTGTAATAAAAAGTTAATTATCTTACAGTGTGAAGTCGATTGTCCCAGTCAATAGTTGGAAATTGGGTATCATAAAAAGGGTATAGGCATACCGCCTTGGTACCGTACCTACCTTGGCGGGTACCACACGTGGCGTCACGAACAGGATTCAAACAGAAGCTAGGGTTATATCCCATTGGTTAAAACAAGATGTCTCACGGGATGCCCAGGCAGGTCCAGGGGATATACCTGATAGGAAGGGCCCTGCTATGTCCACGTCTGCACCTATTACTATGCCATATTATTTTGGCGCACCGTGGCTCCCTACCTATGTAGGGGATGTTCATTCCACAGGATCTAAGGAATTTAAGGACTTTACAGACAGATTGAAGCCATGTTCCGACTTTATCCACCGAATGAGTCTCAAAAAATAGAGACAGTAATTGGGCAGTTGAAAGGTTTTGCCTGGCGGGAGGTGAAGTCGTGGCCCGTCAGCCAGAGGAAAACTGCGAAGGGAATATTGGAGAAATTAGCCAGTATATATGATGAACAGACTTTGTCGGAACTGAAGACGCGTTTCTACGCCAGGAAACAGCAACCCCAAGAGGATTTACTGGAGTTCGCTCTCGAATTGCAAGAGGCATTGCAAGCTGTAAAGCTGTGCGAACCCACGGAGATAATGCAAGAGAAAGATGCCCTCATAAACCAGTTTATAGATGGAATATATAGTGATCCCACCAAAGGCCAGCTTAAGATGTTGCGACGATAAGAAATGACTTGCAGCTTCCAGGAATTTAAGGAGTTAGCAATAAAAATTATAGGGGATACTACTAAGCAAGGGCAAACCACTGTAATCTCAGAGGCGGTGGTACAAAGGAATATCACAATATTGAATATATATCATGTGCGCTATCACACTCAATGAGTATAGGTTAAAGTTCCAAACCCGTTTGCTTCCAAATGTCCACAGGTTCGTAATTAGAGTCTTAATGGGTTTTCTCCAATGGGTGGTACATGTGGAAAGAGAAAACAAATAAACCTCCAATGTGGAGTAGTTCCTTTGAACCTTATACAGAGAAATATTGGGGGTCTATGGAATAAGATATGTCTTCTCCTCCGTGTCTTTATATGATTCTATGGGACCACCAAAATTGTGTGACGATCATAAGTGCCAGATGCTCACTTTCTTGCTTACATCAAAACAGGCGGGTAAACACATATAAAGGTATCTTTCAATCCCTTATACAACACGATCTTCTCCTAAAATTTCTAATTCTCTGGGTTCCCTCCAAAGGATGGTACATATGAAAAAAGAAAAGGATGTCAATGTGTAGTGGTTCTTAAGAACCTAATACAGAGAGATATGGAGGATCTATGGATTTTATCCTCTCCTTTGTGACTTGATAAAATTCTATGGGGCCAGCCAAACTGTGTGGTAATTGCAAATACAGGATGCTCACTTTTTTGCTTACATAAAAGCAAGCAGGTAACCCCACATCAAGGTATCTTTCACTTTCTTATGGGACACAAATTATGTTGAATTTTCAGCTTTCTGACATAACACACTACATGTGTGCTTACTTGAAGTGTGCGTGGTATATTCACATAGCAGTTTCTTTGGGTCGCCTCAGTAGTATACATCCACCAGTATGCCGTTTGTAGGTAAAAAACGGATTTTATTAAACAAAAAATACAAAATAAAATTGAGGACGAGGGTCACCTTAACAATTGCAGGTCTAACATTCCCAATAGAGGGTAAGAAACAAATAGGGCCCAAATGCTCTCATCAACTCCGCTGGGTGCCACAAAGATAAAGATCACCAAGTTCTCAAAAACAGCATGCCACCTTTTTTGAGAACTTGGTGATCTTTATTTCAGCGGAGTTGATGAGAGCATTTGGGCCCTATTTGTTTCTTACCCTCTATTGGGAATGTTACACCTGCAATTGTTAAGGTGACCCTCGTCCTCAATTTTATTTTGTATTTTTTGTTTAATAAAATCCGTTTTTTACCTACAAACGGCATACTGGTAGATGTATACTACTGAGGCGACCCAAAGAAACTGCTATGTGAATATACCACGCACACTTCAAGTAATCACACATGTAGTGTGTTATGTCAGAAAGCTGAAAATTCAACATAATTTGTGTCCCATAAGAAAGTGAAAGATACCTTGATGTGGGGTTACCTGCTTGTTTTTATGTAAGCAAAAAAGTGAGCATCCTGTATTTGCAATTACCACACAGTTTGGGTGGCCCCATAGAATGTTATCAAGTCACAAAGGAGAGGATAAAATCCATAGATCCTCCATATCTCTCTGTATTAGGTTCTTAAGAACCACTACACATTGACATCCTTTTCTTTTTTCATATGTACCATCCTTTGGAGGGAACCCAGAGAATTAGAAATTTTAGGAGAAGATCGTGTTGTATAAGGGATTGAAAGATACCTTTATATGTGTTTACCCGCCTGTTTTGATGTAAGCAAGAAAGTGAGCATCTGGCACTTATGATCGTCACACAATTTTGGTGGTCCCATAGAATCATATAAAGACACGGAGGAGAAGACATATCTTATTCCATAGACCCCCAATATTTCTCTGTATAAGGTTCAAAGGAACTACTCCACATTGGAGGTTTATTTTTTACTCTTTCCACATGTACCACCCATTGGAGAAAACCCATCAAGACTCTAATTACGAACCTGTGGACATTTGGAAGCAAACGGGTTTGGAACTTTAACCTATACTCATTGAGTGTGATAGCGCACATGATATTATCTTCTATATTGTGATATTCTGTTGTTTCCGGTGGATAACTCCGGAATATATCATTGTTTGCAGCTGTCATACATCCAGCGCAGGGAAATACTATTCTGTTTGTTCCGGCGGTACAAAGGAGTCAGTCGACAGCTGCAGCAGTTCCACAGAATGTGATGAAAGGGCAGATTGACGATTTAACTTTGGGAATGGCCGATCTGTGTCGGGAAATCAAAGCCTTGAAGGAGACATATAATTTGCAAGGACAAGGTTGGCAAGTGGAAAGAAGACCTTGTTATGGCAATAGAGGGGATACTCTCCAGACGTCTTTCCGTCGACCCATGGATCAATTTGATGAACAAGGCAGGCCAATATGCAGACGCTGTCAGGGAAGTGGTCCAATAGAGTGTAATTGCCAACGACCTGAGCATTTAAACACAGACATCCCGAGGTCTGGGACCACCCCTCGGGAGAGCACTCATCAGTAGGTCCCTCACCTCGAGAATGGTGACTTCAATATGTGGGCCAATGCCCCTCTATTGAAATCGAGATCAACGGGATCACCATGCCAGCTCTATTAGATACAGGATCCCAAGTCACAATAGTCCAATGGGCAGAATTTGCACGACACTGGACAGAGGAAGAAATGAGTTCACCACCACCAGCATGGTTGAATTTGCTAGCAAGTAATGGTCAGGGCATAAAGTGTCGGGACTACTGGGAAGCTGAGATAAGGATAGGACAAGCCCGATTATCCAAACAAGGTTGCCTCATTACCACTCTTGAAGATAGAGGTCTGCCACCTGTAATAGTTGGAATCTTAAGAAGTTGTCCCAAGGAGCTAATTACAGTGCTAAAACAAGAATTATGCACCAGCACCTGCTCCGAGAGGCGAGCATTGCAAGGGACCATCAGCCACCTTTGAAGTAAAAAATGCTTTACCGGCAGCAGTGGGGAAGTCGGAACGGCTCGGATAGCAGAATGACTAACCATTACGTTACCTCCGAATTCTGATAACATAATTTGGTGTAAAACTAGAATAGGACCCTGTGGGCAAGACTACGAAGCCATTGTTGAAAAGAGTGATGAGGGCCGAACGGGTTGCTTCGTGGTAGCCAGGACGTTAGCCATAGTAAACCGAGGGAGAGTACCGGTCCGAATCCTGAACCCTCACAATAATCCAATAAGGGTATATAGATATCAACCAATTGCCAAGATCTTCCAGGTCACTTTTCAAGATATAGTGGGCACAGAATGTATGGCGGCTCAACAGATATTAATGGCAGAAGAACCTCCTGGGGATCCTGGAGAAACCCCCTGGTGGGATGAGATAAACATTGGGAATGAAGATACCTCAAAGGAGGATAGAGAAGGTGCCCTCCAAATAGTTTAAAGGAATGAGAGGACATTTAGCAAAAATCCATCCGATTTTGGACATGCCAAAGGAATTCCCCATCATATACCCACTGGGACTGCTAGCCCTATACAGGAACATCATCGTCCTATCCCACCAGTATTGTACCAGCCAGTAAAGAAGATGCTGGAGAAAATGAGAGCATCAGCAGTAGTGAGGGATAGCCACAGTCCGTGCACTACGCCACTTGTTCTGGTCAAGAAATAGGTTGGGAGCTTGCGCTTTTGCGTAGATTATCGAAAATTAAATTCAGTCACACATAGAGATGCCTACCCATTGCCCAGAATAGAAGAGTCATTGGCTGCTTTGAGATCCGCAGCATATTTTTCCACATTGGATCTAACTAGTGGGTATTGTCATGTGGCCCCAACAGACAGATAAAAGACTGCTTTTACCACTCCCATGGGGTTATTTGAATTCAATAGAATGCCATTTGGATTGGACAATGTGCCAGCTACTTTTCAACGAGTGATGGCGCACTGCCTGGGTCACCACAACTTTGATATGCTCCTCATGTATATAGATGATATCATTGTGTTTTCCAAGAACTATCAAGAACACCTGCAACACCTGGAGGAAGTTTTTGCTCGGCTTGCCGACTACGGATTCAAGCTAAAACCATCCAAGTGCCACCTACTTAAGTCAAGTGTACAGTATCTAGGCCATATTGTCAGTTCCAAGGCAGTGGAGCTTGACCCCGAAAAAAGGTGAGAGCGGTAAGAGACTAGCCTACTCCAGTGACCGTCCAGGATGTGAGACGTTTCCTTGGATTTGTGGGCTATTACAGGCGATTTATAGTCCATTTTCCAAAGATTGCTGCCCCACTGCATGAACTGTTACGAAGTGGGCCAGAGCACGAACTACAGAGGAACGTCGCCATCAACTGAACAAAACATCAGGACGAGACACTTGAGAAATTGAAGGAGCTGCTGATGGAAGCCCCGTTGTTGGCTTATCCTAATTATGACCTCCCCTTTAAAGTGTACACGGATGCAAGTAATCAGGGGTTAGGAGCTATACTAGCCCAAGATCAAGAAGGGAAAGAACGAGTAATCGCTTACATGAAAAGTCCGAAAGAAATTATGAAAATTACAGCACTTTTAAGCTAGAGCTGCTTGCACTGATTTGGGCTGTTACCAAAAAATGTAAGGATTATGTGGCTGCCACACCTTGTATTATATATACAGACAACAATCCGCTAGCCCACCTACAAACCGCTTGGTTGGGGGCATTAGAGCAGAGATAGATGTCTCGGCTAGCAAACTTTCAGTATCAAATCAAATTCAGAAGAGGCCGATCCAACGGTATCGCTGATGGTCTCTCTCATCTGCCTGGGAGAATGAAAGAGGAGCAAGAAAATCAGTGGGAGGAAGTGGAAATTCCTACATTTGTACCTCGGCAAAATGAGCAAGGGACTGTTCTAATCAACAACACAGAAGTCATCATCTCCGAAGTTATTGATGATGTTCCGACTGAGCAAGGCATAGAATGGAAACAGATTCAGATCGAGAGCCCAACACTCCGAAGACTCAACCAGATTGTTTTTACTGGAAAGTTTCTAAGTAAGGCCGAATGGCAAGAAGCCAACCCTGAACTCGTGCAGTTACCAAGGCACCGGGACTGGATTAGTTTTACACAAGGAATCATGGTTTGCAGCAGCATAGACCCAAGTACCCACTACGCCATCAGACAAATCATAGTGCCACGTCAGAGGAAAAATCTTATTCTCCAGGCATATCACAACCGATCAGGGCACTTTGGAGTGAAAAAGATGGAAAGGGCTATCAGGAAGAGATTCTTTTGGGTTGGCTTGCGAGCTGATGTTGAAAAATGGGTGGAAGAGTGTCATTCGTGCACGGTAAAAAGGAACATCCAACCAGGACAGAAAACGCCACTGCACCCCATCCAAAGCCAGCGCCCGCTGGACATTGTGGCTCTATATGTCAAATTAGGGAATAGCCATGCTGGATATCAATACGCATTAATGATCATCGACAACTATTCCAAATTTGTAGTAGCCGTGCCAGTCTGAGATATAACCACTAAAACCACTGCTGAGGTGTTCCTGAAAAATTTCGTCCAACCTTATGGATATCCGGAGCAGGTACTAACCTATCAGGGCCCTGCTTTTGAGTCCCTGTTTTTTGCTGAATTGTGCCAAATATACGGGTGTAAAGAGCTTCGGAAAACTCCATATCACACACAGGGTAATGGCTTATGTGAAAGGTCAAATCAAACTTTGCTAGAAATGCTCCGCGCAATCCCGATGCCGCAATGGTTGAATTGGCCTCAGTTATTACCAGAACTCACTTACCTTTACAATAATATGGAGCAGGGGTCCACTGGATATACTCCATATTATCTCTTGTTCGGAAGGTTAGGTAAACTTCCTGGGGATTTGGAACTAAACTCGATTCCACCTGATACCATAACTCTACAAACTGACTGGGTCGCGGAACACTGACGCAGAATTGAGGAGGTTAGTAAAGTAATAGAACAAACAATGGAGGGAGTGCACCAGAGGCAAGAGAGTTACTACAATAATGATGCTTATGCGGAACCCTTGGAAATTGGGGATCGAGTCTGGAAAAAGAATAATCAGTGTAATAACAAACTAGACCATAAATCGGAACTTGTGCCCTACATAGTGACTCATCTGCCAACTCCAGACACTGTCGCCTATGGAATAACAAAAGAAGGGGAGACGGGCGCTGCTCCGATAATGGTGCACTGGAACCAGCTAAAACTATGTGTATCCCGAATGGAACAAGAGACTGCTCCAAATGAAGTCACCACTATTGCAGAAACTTGGGAGGGTTTTACCAATTACCCCTTACATGACCCAGTGGATCTTCTGCTATTTATGGGGGGGTGGTCTTTACATCTAACTTAGGGGTTGGAGGGGCTCATCAATCTCAGTATACACCATTACCAGGGAATGAAGTAGAGTCTAAGGAAGTGGGTGACCAGGCTGTTGAAACCAGTCCAGAGATAGGGACAAGGAGACTCATTAGAAGTACTAGGGAAATCAAACCCTCCGGTTTAGACAATTGTCAAATTTTGCGTAGGCGCAAAACCGTAGGTTGTGCATGCTTACATTTTAGGTGTAAAAGAAAGAGGAGAGGGAATGTAATCACTGTGATGATATTTAAGGAAGGTACACTCTGTTGATAGTAATGTTATATTTGTCATTGCCTGAGCACATGCAATATTTCAGCGGGAAGAAATGTGATAACCCTGCAAAGGCAAATGTGCCCTGTGGCCCCCCAAATATGGAGTACAGACAGGTGAGCCTGCCCCATCTTGTGCTCTATCCGACATATGACATATATAAAACCTGTAGCACGCTGCATGAGTTAAACCAGGTCAGGTATTGCTGCTAGATCTAATCTTCCCAGAGGCAAAAGCTCACAGCTGACGGCGCTAGGAGAGTTAGCAACGATTTGACTTGTCATCCAGAATTATCAGCAGGAATTGCTATACGGCACCCAGCTACAGTTAAAGTGACGACTTTAAGCGCTGCTTAGTAGAAAGTAGAGCTCTTATACACAAAACGATCACCAGTAACCAACCCCGCTTGACTGACATCAGAATAGTATAAAACCTAACCTGCTCAGGGAAAGACGACAGGAAGCAATGCAGTTTAGCCGGAATTCTGGAGCTTATTGGTAGACTCAGTGAAATACTTCCCCTTAACCAGGGAATAGTCGTAGGAGCAACAGAGAGCAAGTGCTCCCCAGGATTTAGTAGCCATTGTTCCATTCCCTAAAGCTCCCATGGAGCTAGTAAGGATAAGGTACCATCGTGCAGCAGCTGAACTTTAAGGGTGAACTAATTGGGTTATACACGGTACCGTGCAGGGTAAAAGTGACTGAAATTGTACTGAATGTGTAATAACGCACAGTGTATGCAACCTAATGACAAATGTTTTATTCATTGTTACTATGGCAGAGTGAGAGTTATACCATTTAACTAATAGCTTTTAAGGAATTACAGGACCAATGACTCCTGAGGTTATTTGTTCCAGTGTAATAAAAAGTGTGAAATCGATTGTCCCAGTCAATAGTTGGAAATTGGGTATCATAAAAAGGGTACGGGCATACCGCCTTGGTACCGAACCTACCTTGGTGGGTACCACACCGCTGGCTCTGATCCCGGGTACTTGCGGTGGAGGTGCTCCGGTTTCTAGGCACACCACCGCAGACGCTCTCCTGGATTGTGTGGCTGCTACTAAGGGAGGAAATAAGAGGGTCCCCCAGGCGGGACCCGCAATTAAATCGCTTTTCAGTAGCGGTCTCAGGAGATGGACTGCAACGCTGGCGTGTACACTGTGGCCGTACAGGGACCCCACTATATCCACTAGTGCAGGGGAGCACAGGTCGGATAATACATTATCCATTTTTATAAAAGGCTTCAAAGTACCTGGTGGTGAGGACCAACATAGGGGATAAGGCGCTAGACCTGTAGCCCCTCTCCCAGCTATGGGTGCCATCTACTGCTGGTGTTCCTGCCCTGGAGCTGCCTCACACTCTCCCTCACTCCCTGACTGAGACTTTTGTCGCCATCTTATCAGTAGCTGCGACTGGTCTCCGGGACTGCAGGGCAAGGTCTCCTCTGTAAATCCATCTGATTCATTGGCGCTGTGATTCTACAGACACTGAAGTATTCTACATGTCATTTTAAGACAGTGTTAGTTAAGAACAAGTGTACCTCTACCAGAATATATTGCACAAGTATTCTGATATATACAGCTGGTCTCAGACCATGCATTGTTTTTTATATATATATATATATATATATGTACTAGCTGGAGTACCCGGCGTTGCCTGGATTTTTAATAATGTTTGTTAACAAAAATTAATTTAAATATTAAACACACAGTATAAATAACAGTATAAAAAAGCATGGAAAATGTTATACACATCAATAAAATGAAAACCCAATGTGCTGCTGGGACCCTGCTCCTCCCAATATATAACTCTCAGTATGTGACTTCCTGCTGCCTCCATTCCCCTCCTCACATCATGCCACTGCCCCTGTCACAGTCATGCAGCCCTGTCATCACTGACATATCATGCATGTCCTTATATACTCTGTGCTGCTGGCCAACCCCTAGGGGTGCTAGTGGTGTGTTACCCCCACAGTGTTTGTTCCCAGAGTGTAAGTAATATGTGTAGCAAGTTTGGGGTAAATTGCTCCAGGCATTCCAGAGTTATGCTGTCTGCTGAAAAACTCTGTGCTGCTGCCTCAACCCTAGGGGTGTCTTACCCCCACAGTGTTTGTTCCCAGAGTGTAAGTCATATGTGTAGCAAGTTTGTTGTAAATTGGTCTAGGGCATTCTGGTGTTATGCTGTCTCCTGAAATTCTCTGTGCTGCTGTCCCACCCCTAGGGAAGTAGGGGTGTATAACCCCCACCGAGTTTGTTCCCAGATTGTAAGGTAGATGTGTACCAAGTTTGGTGTAAATTGCTGCAGGCCTTCTACAGTAATGCTGTCTGCTGACGTACTCTGTGCTGCTGTCCCACCACTAGGGGTGTCTGACCCCCACATTGTTTGTTTCCCGAGTGCAAGTCATATGTGTACCCAGTTTTTTGCAAATTGGTCTAGCCATTCGGGAGTTATGCTATCTCCTTAAATACTCTGTGCCGCTGCCCCACCCCTAGGGGTGGTAGGGGTGTTTTCGAGATTGTAAGTCAAATGTGTACCAACTTTGGTGTAAATTGCTCCGGGCCTTCCACAGTTATGCTGTCTGCTGACATACTCTGTGCTTCTGTCTCATCCCTAGGGGTACTAGCGGTGTTTGGCCCCCACATCCCCCCCCCAGTGTAAGTCATCTGTGTACACAGTTTGTTGTACATTGGTCTACCCATTCAGGATTTATGCTGTCTCCTGAAATACTCTTCTGCTGTGCCACACCTAGGGGTGCTAGGGTTGTCTGACCCTCACAGAGTTTGTTCCCAGATTGTGAGATGTGTACCAAGTTTGGTGTAAATTGCTCCAGGGCCTCCATAGGTTTGCTGTCTCCTGAAATACTCTGTGCTGCTGTCCCACCCCTAGGGGTGATAGTGGTGTTTAACCCCCACAGAGTTTACTCCAAGATTTTAAGTCAGATGTGTACCAAGTTTGGTGTAAATTGCTCCAGGCCTTCCACAGTTTTGCTGGCTGCTGACATACTCTGTGCTGCTGTCCCACTCATAGGGGTGCTCTGGGTGTCTGACCCCCATAGTGTTTGTTTCCAGAGTGTAAGTCAGATGTGTACCAAGTTTGGTTTAAATTGCTGCAGGCATTCCGGAGTTATGCTGTCTGCTGAAATACTCAGTGCTGCTGGCTCACCCCTAAGGGTGCTAGGGGTGTCTTCCTTCCACAGTGTTTGTTGGCAGATTGGAAGGCAATTTTTGAGTACATGGGTCCAGCAAATCCGGAGTTATGCTGTCTCCTGATATACTCTGTGCTGCTGTCTGCCCCCCCTAGGGGTGCTAGGGATTTCAAATTGTTTTAGTTGCATCCACCATGTTTTAATAAACTTGTATGTGAAATTTCACGTTCTTCGCTTTTAAACTGTGGATTTGTATAGAAAACCAGACAGAAGGACAGAATGACAGATTTTCATTTTTATATAGTAGATCTATACTAGTCCACTACAGTTTTATTGTCTGACTAAAATAATGATCTGCATTGTCACTGTGACTGTGTGTGCCTGTATCTGCTGTGTGAATTTCTCTTTCAGTGTATCACAAGCTATAGCTATCACTGTATTCTGTACCCTAGGGGACTAGGGGGGTCATTCCGACCCGATTGCTCGCTGCAGTTTGTCGCAGCGCAGTGATCGGGTCAGAACTGCACATGAGCCAGCGCATGGCAGCCGTCGGTGCCTAGCGATTGCCTCTGAGAAAGAGGCGGTCGCTGGGCGGCAGGGGGCTGCACGGTGGCATTAAACCGCTGTTTAGGAGGCGCGGTGCGGCCAATGCAGGCGTGGCTGGACTGTTGGGGGGGCGGGCCGCGGCAGCTGCGTGACGTCTCACGCAGCCGCTGCGGCCAGTGGCAGCGACAAACAACTCCCGGCCAGCCGCAGGAGCTGCGCTGGCCGGGAGTTACTCCTCAAATACAAGAGCATCGCCACTGTGCGATACTTTTGTATTTGTGCGAAGGGGGGGAACCGGACTGACATGCGGGGCGGACTAGCCCTGTGCTGGGCGTCCCCCCGCTTGTCTGGGAAGATGATCGTAGCTTTCTCTAACGTCCTAAGTGGATGCTGGGGACTCCGTAAGGACCATGGGGAATAGCGGCTCCGCAGGAGACTGGGCACATCTAAAGAAAGCTTTAGGACTATCTGGTGTGCACTGGCTCCTCCCCCTATGACCCTCCTCCAAGCCTCAGTTAGATCTCTGTGCCCGAACGAGAAGGGTGCACACTAGGGGCTCTCCTGAGCTTCTTAGTGAAAGTTTTAGTTTAGGTTTATTATTTTCAGTGAGACCTGCTGGCAACAGGCTCACTGCATCGAGGGACTAAGGGGAGAAGAAGCGAACTCACCTGCGTGCAGAGTGGATTGGGCTTCTTACACTACTGGACATTAGCTCCTGAGGGACGATCACAGGCCCAGCCTGGATGGGTCCCAGAGTCGCGCCGCCGGCCCCCTTACAGAGCCAGAAGGCAGAAGAGGTCCGGAAAATCGGCGGCAGAAGACGTCCTGTCTTCAACAAGGTAGCGCACAGCACTGCAGCTGTGCGCCATTGCTCTCAGCACACTTCACACTCCGGTCACTGAGGGTGCAGGGCGCTGGGGGGGGGGGGGCGCCCTGAGACGCAATAAAAAACACCTTGGATGGCAAAAAATGCATCACATATAGCTCCTGGGCTATATGGATGCATTTAACCCCTGCCAGAATACATAGAAAAATGGGAGAGAAGGCCGCCGATAAGGGGGCGGAGCCTATCTCCTCAGCACACTGGCGCCATTTTCCCTAACAGCTCAGTTGGAGGGAAGCTCCCTGTCTCTCCCCTGCAGTCACTACACTACAGAAAGGGTTAAAAAAGAGAGGGGGGGCACTGATTAAGCGCAGTATTAAAGATACAGCAGCTAGAAGGGGAAAAACACTTATATAAGGTTATCCCTGTATATATATATATATATATAGCGATCTGGTGTGTGCTGGCAAACTCTCCCTCTGTCTCCCCAAAGGGCTAGTGGGGTCCTGTCCTCTATCAGAGCATTCCCTGTGTGTGTGCTGTCTGTCGGTACGTTTGTGTCGACATGTATGAGGAGAAAAATGATGTGGAGACGGAGCAGATTGCCTGTAATAGTGATGTCACCCCCTAGGGGGTCGACACCTGAGTGGATAAACTGTTGGAAGAAATTACGTGACCGTGTCAGCTCTGTATAAAAGACAGTGGTTGACATGAGACAGCCGGCTACTCAGCTTGTGCCTGTCCAGACGTCTCATAGGCCGTCAGGGGCTCTAAAGCGCCCGTTACCTCAGATGGCAGATATAGACGCCGACACGGATACTGACTCCAGTGTCGACGGTGAAGAGACAAATGTGACTTCCAGTAGGGCCACACGTTACATGATTGAGGCAATGAAAAATGTTTTACACATTTCTGATAATACGAATACCACCAAAAAGGGGTATTATGTACCTGTAGTTTTCCTGAATCTGAGAAATTAAATGAGGTGTGTGATGATGCGTGGTTTTCCCCCGATAACGACTGATAATTTCTAAAATGTTATTGGCATTATATCCTTTCCCGCCAGAGGTTGGGGTGCGTTGGGAAACACCCCCTAGGGGGGATAAAGCGCTCACACGCTTGTAAGGGCTCTACCCTCTTCTGAGATGGCCGCCCTTAAGGATCCTGCAGATAGAAAGCAGGAGGGTATCCTAAAATTTATTTACACACATACTGGTGTTATACTGCGACCAGCAATAGCCTCAGCCTGGATGTGCAGTGCTGGGTTGGCATGGTCGGATTCCCTGACAGAAAATATTGATACCCTAGATAGGGACAGTATATTATTGCCTATAGAGCAATTAAAAGATGCATTTCTATATATGCGTGATGCACAGCGGAATATTTGCCGACTGGCATCAAGTCTAAGTGCGTTGTCCATTTCTACCAGTAGAGGGTTATGGACACGTCAGTGGTCAGGTGATGCGTATTCCAAACGGCATTTGGAAGTATTGCCTTATGAAGGGGAGGAGTTATTTGGGGTCGGTCTTTCAGACCTGGTGGCCACGGCAACAGCTGGGAAATCCAAGTTTGTACCCCAGGTCGCCTCTCAACATGAGAAGACGCCGTATTATCAGGCGCAGTCTTTTCGTGGACAAGGGGCAAAAGGTTCCTCATTTCTGCCCCGTGACAGAGGGAGAGGAAAAAAGGCTGCAGAAATCAGCCAGTTCCCAGGAACAGAAACCCTCTCCCGCCTCTGCCAAGCCCTCAGTATGACGCTGGGGCTTTACAAGCAGAATTAGGCACGGTGGGGGGCCCGTCTCAATGAATTTCAGCGCGCAGTGGGCTCACTCGCAAGTAGACTCCTGGATCCCTTAGGTGATATCTCAGGGGTACAAATTAGAATTTGAGACGTCTCCCCCTCGCCGTTTCCTAAAGTCGGCTTTACCGATGTCTCCTTCTGACACGGAGACAGTTTTGGAAGCCATTCACAAGCTGTATTCCCAGCAGGTGATAATCAAGGTACCCCTCCTGCAACAGGGAACGGGGTATTATTCCACACTGTTGTGGTACCGAAGCCAGACGGCTCGGTGAGACCGATTCTAAATCTAAAATCTTTGAACACTTACATACAGAGGTTCAAATTCAAGATTGAGTCACTCAGAGCAGTGATTGCGAACCTGGAAGAAGGGGACTACATGATGTCTCGGGACATCAAGGATGCTTACCTTCATGTCAAAATTTACCCTTCTCACCAAGGGTACCTCAGGTTTATGGTACAGAACTGTCACTATCAGTTTAGACGCTGCCGTATGGATGGTCCACGGCACCCCGGGTCTTTACCAAGGTAATGGCCGAAATGATGATTTTCCTTCAAAGGAAGGGAATTTTAGTTATCCCTTACTTGGACGATTCCCTGATAAGGGTAAGATCCAGGGAACAGTTGGAGGTCGGTGTAGCACTATCTCAGGTAGTGTTGCGACAGCACGATTGGATTCTCAATATTCCAAAATCGCAGCTGGTTCCGACGACTTGTCTTCTGTTCCTAGGGATGATCCTGGACACAGTCCAGAAAAAGGTGTTTCTCCCAGAGGAGAAAGCCAGGGAGTTATCCGAGCTAGTCAGGAACCTCCTAAAACCGAGCCTAGTTTCAGTGCATCAATGCACAAGGGTTCTGGGTAAAATGGTGGCTTCCTACGAAGCAATCCCATTCGGCAGATTCCACGCAAGAACTTTCCAGTGGGACCTGCTGGACAAATGGTCCGGGTCGCATCTTCAGATGCATCAGCGGATAACCCTGTCACCAAGGACAAGGGTATCCCTCCTGTGGTGGTTGCAGAGTGCTCATCTTCTAGAGGGCCGCAGATTCGGCATTCAGGACTGGGTCCTGGTGACCACGGATGCCAGCCTGCGAGGCTGGGGAGCAGTCACACAGGGAAGGAATATCCAGGGCTTATGGTCAAGCCTGGAGACATCACTTCACATAAATATCCTGAAGCTAAGGGCCATTTACAATGCTCTAAGCTTAGCAAGACCTCTGCTTCAAGGTCAGCCGGTGTTGATCCAGTCGGACAACATCACGGCAGTCACCCACGTAAACAGACAGGGTGGCACAAGAAGCAGGAGGGCAATGGCAGAAGCTGCAAGGATTCTTCGCTGGGCGGAAAATCATGTGATAGCACTGTCAGCAGTATTCATTCCGGGAGTGGACAACTGGGAAGCAGACTTCCTCAGCACGACCTCCACCCGGGAGAGTGGGGACTTCATCCAGAAGTCTTCCACATGATTGTAAACCGTTGGGAAAAACCAAAGGTGGACATGATGGCGTCCCGCCTCAACAAAAAACTGGACAGGTATTGCGCCAGGTCAAGTGACCCTCAGGCAATAGCTGTGGACGCTCTGGTAACACCGTGGGTGTACCAGTCAGTGTATGTGTTCCCTCCTCTTCCTCTCATACCCAAGGTACTGAGATTGATAAGATGGAGAGGAGTAAGCACTATATTCGTGGCTCCGGATTGGCCAAGAAGGACTTGGTAACCGGAACTTCAAGAGATGCTCACGGAGGATCCGTGGCCTCTACCTCTAAGAAGGGACCTGCTCCAGCAAGGACCCTGTCTGTTCCAAGACTTACTGCGGCTGCGTTTGACGGCATGGCGGTTGAACGCCGGATCCTGAAGGAAAAAAGGCATTCCGGATGAAGTCATCCCTATCCTGATCAAAGCCAGGAAGGATGTAACCGCAATTTGGCGAAAAATATGTTGCGTGGAGCGAGGCCAGTAAGGCCCGACGGAGGAAATTCAACTGGGTCGATTCCTACATTTCCTGCAAACAGGAGTGTCTATGGGCCTGAAATTGGGGTCCATTAAGATTCAAATTTCGGCTCTGTCAATTTTCTTCCAAAAAGAACTAGCTTCAGTCCCTGAAGTTCAGACGTTTGTAAAAGGGGTACTGCATATACAGCCTCTTTTTGTACCTCCAGTGGCACTTTGGGATCTCAATGTAGTTTTTGGGTTCCAAAAGTCACATTGGTTTGAACCACTTAAATCCGTGGAGTTAAAATATCTCACATGGAAAGTGGTCATGCTGTTGGCCCTGGCCTGGGCCAGGCGCGTGTCAGAATTGGCGGCTTTATCCTGTAAAAGCCCTTATCTGATTTTCCATTCGGACAGGGCGGAATTGAGGACTCGTCCTCAGTTTCTCCCTAAGGTGGTTTCAGCGTTCACCTGAACCAGCCTATTGTGGTGCCTGCGGCTACTAGGGACTTGGAGGACTCCAAGTTGCTAGACGTTGTCAGGGCCCTGAAAATTTATGTTTCCAGGACGGCTGGAGTCAGGAAATCTGACTCGCTGTTTATCCTGTATGCACCCAACAAGCTGGGTGCTCCTGCTTCTAAGCAGACTATTGCTCGTTGGATTTGTAATACAATTCAGCTTGCACATTCTGTGGCGGGCCTGCCACAGCCAAAAATCTGTAAATGCCCACTCCACAAGGAAGGTGGGCTCATCTTGGGCGGCTGCCCGAGGGGTCTCGGCTTTACAACTTTGCCGAGCAGCTACTTGGTCAGGAGCAAATACGTTTGTAAAATTCTACAAAATTGATACCCTGGCTGAGGAGGACCTGGAGTTCTCTCATTTGGTGCTGCAGAGTCATCCGCACTCTCCCGCCCGTTTGGGAGCTTTGGTATAATCCCCATGGTCCTTACGGAGTCCCCAGCATCCACTTAGGACGTTAGAGAAAATAAGAATTTACTTACCGATAATTCTATTTCTCGTAGTCCGTAGTGGATGCTGGGCGCCCATCCCAAGTGCGGATTGTCTGCAATACTGGTACATAGTTATTGTTACCAAAAAATTCGGGTTATTGCTGTAGTGAGCCATCTTTTCTAGAGGCTCCTCTGTTATCATGTTGTTAACTGGGTTCAGATCACAAGTTGTACAGTGTGATTGGTGTGGCTGGTATGAGTCTTACCCGGGATTCAAAATCCTTCCTTATTGTGTACGCTCATCCGGGCACAGTATCCTAACTGAGGCTTGGAGGAGGGTCATAGGGGGAGGAGCCAGTGCACACCAGATAGTCCTAAAGCTTTCTTTAGATGTGCCCAGTCTCCTGCGGAGCCGCTATTCCCCATGGTCCTTACGGAGTCCCCAGCATCCACTACGGACTACGAGAAATAGAATTATCGGTAAGTAAATTCTTATTTTAGCACAGCTATGATCAACTCGGAATGACCCCCCAGATGCGTCAGGGTCTATTATAGTTAAGTGTATTTTACTGTGTATTTCGGTCACCTCATACCACATTTAGGCCCTCATTCTGAGTTGATTGCTCACTGGCTACTTTTAGCAGTCGTGCAAACGCTTTGTCGCTGCCCACTGGGGAGTGTATTTTCGCTTTGCAGGAGTGCGAACGCTTGTGCAGCAGAGCGCCTGCAAAAACATTTTGTGTAAAACAAGACCAGCCATGGACTTACTCTTCGTGTGCGTTGATTCTAACGGAGGGATGGCTTTTGACGTCACACACCCGCCCAGCCACGCCTGCATTTTTTCAGACACTCCTGCGTTTTTTCAGACACGCCTGCATTTTTCCAAACACTCCCAGAAACGCCCACTTCATGTCAATCTTCTTGCGGGCGCCAGTGCGACAGAAAACATCGCTAGAACCTGTGCAAAACCACGATGGTCATTGTACCCGTACGTCGCACGTGCGCATTGCGGTGCATATGCATGTGCAGATATGCTGTTTTTTTGCCTGATCGCTACGCAGCGAACAACGGCAGCTAGCGATCAACTCGGAATGAGGGCCTTATTCTCTGCTTGTGTTTTGCATTTTCTGCCACAAAAATAGGGAATTATTTGCAGGTATTATATTTGCCTGGCTATATCGTACTGTTACGCTCTAAGGTTACATTCACTATAATGTCTACCACAAAGGGCGGGAAATCCATGGACGCTCCTGCGTCATGCAGCGCATGCACCAAGTATTTGCCTGAGGGGGAAGTTTTGAAGGATGGCCTGTGTAATATGTGCCATACATCTCCCAGTCAGCACGCTGCTCCTGTAGCCAATCAGGAGCCACCTTGGGCGGCATTCTCAAATATGCTTAATATGCTTGTGACACGCCTTACGCCCCCTATGGGACCTCCTGTGCCATTGCAGCCACATATTGTCCCTATGGTAAATCCGCCCTGGGTGGTTACTCTGTCTACCCAGATACAACAATTGAATCAATCTTTGGTTAGACAAAAACCTACCCCACATCCCTCTGCAGTCAAGGGGTCATCCAAGCGGGCTGCCTCCTCCTCACAATCCACTAATATCTCAGATGATACTTCTGATGAGGATGGGGAGTTTACTGATTCGTCAGACACTGATACAGGCGCTTCTGACGAGGAAACTACAATACAAGTTGATGTCCATGACCTAGTGGAGGCTATTAAGCTGATCCTACAAATCAATGATGATGTAGATCCCACTACTGCGTCTAAGAAACCTGATAAATTCAAACGTCAGAATGTAACTAAACTAGTCTTATCACATTCTATTTGTTAGACATACGTCAGGAACCCTGGTCTTCTGCAGGAAAGAAATTCTTCCTGTCTAAAAAGATGCTAACTCGTTATCCTCTCTCTGCTGAGTTGTGTAACAAGTAGGAAAATCCACCGCTGGTGGATTCCCATGTCACCCGTCTTGTGGTGTCATCTACTCTGCCTATCACCACTATCACCTCACAGATAAGCGCGTCGAAGGATGCCTGAAGTCTATTTACTCCCTTACAGGTACTGTATCTGACACTGTCCGACACTATCTGTCTCATATTACCACCGCCTCCCACTGGATTCAGGAGGCGTCCCCTGAGGCAGGTGTAATGGTGGCCAAGGCGTCGACTACGTCCATCCTGGCTCGCCGAATTCTGTGGTTGAGGTCATGGAAGGTGGACCTGGACTACAAAAAGACCTTGGAGGTACTCCCTTTTAAGGGAGACATCCTATTTGGGGAGGATCTGAATAAGACTGTAACTGACATAGCGGCTGCTAAGTCTGCGTTTCTCCCAAATACTAATTCTTCTGCAATGAAGGCAGAGAGTACCACTTTTCGTTCCTTTCGACCTCAAGGGAAAGCAAAAGGTAAGGCATACCCGAGACAAGCTCGTGCTCCCAAAACCACTAAGCCCAAAGCAAAACAATCCTATGCTGCCCGTCAGCCTGCTTCCAAACAAGACAAGCCTGCTGCATGACGGGGCGGGCCTCCCCCTGGGGGATCCCAGGGTGGAAGGCTTGCTTCTGCAATTCACCCAGGTCTGATTAAAGACCACTTCAGACGCATGGGTGATAGAAGTCGTCTCTCATGGGTACGCAGTCTCTTTCAAGAGACGTCCCCCTTGCCAGTTCCGAACGACAGTTATCCCTTCGGACAGTTGAAGGCGCAAGCTCTACACCTGGTTGTGCATTCCCTCCTGGATACAGGAGTGTTAGTGCCAGTACCCCTGTCAAAGAGAGGCGGAGGATACTACTCGAATCTGTTCTAGTCCCGAAACCCAATTGGTGTTTCTGGCATGTACTCAACCTTAAATCACTGAACAAATTTGTGAGAGTGTCCAAGTTCTGTATGGAAACACTGCGCTCAGTTGTACTGACCATGAAACCCGGAGATTATTTGGTATACCTGGATATACAAGATGCTTATCTGCATATACCTATTGCCATATCGCATCAGCAATATCTGCAGTTTGCTATTGGTAACCTTCACTATCAGTTCCAAGCTCTGCCACTTGGACTGGCCACAGCTCCTCGGATCTGCACCAAGGTTATGGCCGTGATGACGGCTTATCTCCGTCATTAGGGAATCAGGATCCTGCCGTATCTGGATGACTTGCTGATCCTGGCAAACTCCCAAGACGTCCTCCTCAGTCATCTGCAACTGACGGTACACTTCCTACAAACCCACAGGTGGCTCGTCAAATGGAAGAAGTCCTCGCTGGTCCCTGCTCGGAGCATGGTGCACTTGGGGGCACTGCTGGACACATACAGCCAAACACTGTTTCTGTCTCCAGAGAAAGTCCTAAAACTCCAGGACAGGATAAGATACTTCCTCTCTCGCCCAAGAGTGTCGATACACTCGGCGATGCAAGTACTAGGCAACATGGTGTCGGCATTCGACATGGTAGAGTATGCTCAATTTCATTCCCGCCCTCTACAGAGTTTAATCCTTTCCATGTGGGATGGCCTGCCTCATCGGATCAGGTCTCAAATGATCTTCTTGACTCCGAAGGTTCGTCTGTCACTGAGCTGGTGGCTACAGAACCAGCAGTTGAACAGGGGCCATCCCTTCTGGATTCCCAACTGGGTCCTCCTGATTATGGACGTCATTCTGAGGGGTTGGGGCACGGTGCTGGAGCAACACTCACTCCAGGGTCGGTGGTCCAAGGAGGAATCTTTCCTCCCGATAAACATTCTGGAATTGTGGGCAGTGTTCAATGTTCTGACTCTTGCCTAGCCTCTGATACAGAACAGGCCTGTTCAAGTACTATCAGACAACGCAACCATGGTGGCTTACATAAATCATCAAGGCGGCACTCGAAGCCGCATGGCAATGATGGAAGTGTCAAAAATCCTTTGTTGGGCGGAATGCCATCTGCCAGCCATATCGGCAGTGTTCATTCCAGGAGTCCTCAACTGGGAAGTGGACTTCCTCAGTCGTCAGGATGTACACGCCGGAGAGTTTAGTCTTCATCCCGAAGTCTTTCAAATCCTAGTGGACACGTGGGGCCTACCAGATGTATACCTGATGGGGTCTCGACACAATCACAAAGTTCCGGTCTTCGGATCAAGAACAAGGGATCCTCAAGCAGCGTTCGTGGACACACTGGAAATTCCTTGGAACTTTCGGCTGCCCTACGTGTTCCCTCCAGTGTCACTCCTGCCCAGGGTACTACGGAAGTTCAAACAAGAAGCAGGAATACTACTTCTAGTCACTCCAGCATGGCCCAGGCGGCATTGGTTCTCAGACCTGCAGGGTCCTCTTCTACTTCTTCAAGGCCTAGAACTCCTCGTTCAGAGCCCTTGTGTCTACCAGGACCTGGCCAGATTGGCTTTGACGGCATGGCTCTTAAAGCTTTACTCCTGAGGGCCAAAGGATATTCCGAGGCGGTCATCCAAACTATGCTAAAGGTTCGCAAGCCGGCTTCTGCACGTATTTACTATAGGGTCTGGAATTCTTACTTCACCTGGTGTGCTGCTAAGAATTACGATGCTTACAAGTTTAGTACTATTTTTGCAACAAGGCCTGGATTTAGGACTTCGTCTGGCCTCCCTCAAGGTTCACATATCTGCCTTGTCGGTGTGGTTTCAGAGAAAAATGACGTCTATACCTGATGTTCTTACATTCACTCAGGGCGTATTGCGGATTCAGCCTCCCTATGTCCCTCCTTTGGCTCCATGGGATCTGTCTGTTGTCCTGAATGCCCTGCAAGAGTCTCCATTTGAACCTCTTGAGACGGTGGACCTTAAATTTTACTGTCTATTGCCTCTGCTAGGAGGGTATCGGACTTAGGCGCATTGTCTTGTCGTCCACACTTTCTGATATTTCATCTTGACTGGGTGTCAGGAATCGGCGTCAGCTGCGTCTCACCTACCAGCGCACTGGTGTGCAGGCCTCCGGAGGTCATGGCCCCAGTCGCGGCTGCATGAATGCGCTGACCGCGAGTGTAATCTCCCGTGTCGCTGAGTACCCCTGAGTCTGGTCCTGCATTTGTGTTCCGCTGTGTGCCGGCATCCGGTCTGTATGGATGCTGCTACGACACCTGCACTCAGCTAATCCCGGCATCTAATCCAGCCCTGTGTTTCCAGCCAGAACACTGCGACCAATCACTGCAGAGCAAGGAGTATAAGTTCCTGTCTGGGGCTCACTCTCATCGCCTCGGACAACGAGTCACATATCCTGTGTCTAGTTCTCCCAGTTCCTACGTTCCTGTTTCCAGCGTTCCCCTGTGATTACCTCATTTGTTCCAGCTTCCATTTCTACAGCTCTCCTGTTAGTCCGGACTTCAGCTACATCCAGCTTCAAACCCATCAGCAATAAGAGACTCTCCTCAGGTGTTCTTTCTCATTACTTACCTGTGCATTAATTGTCAGCATACCATCTTTGCAACTCAGCAGTATAACATCTACTGGCTTAGAGACTGTCTCCTGCTTTAGCCTAAGTGTGGCTATATGGACTTGTGCTTTACAGAGACTGTGAGTTACGCATATATTCCGGAGTTCTGCTTTCCTAACCATTATCAGTTTGCCCTGTGTTATTCAGAGACTGTGTATTTCCAAATACTACTGGAGTTCTGTTATTTCACCTGCATTCATTATCAACTTATTTTACGTTCTGCTGCAAGAGACTTTTATGTTGTTTGGATTCAGTTACCTGTCATAGTTTTCCACATTACCGGTTTCCATTGTATTCAGTATTATACCATCTGCTTTGCATTAATAAATATCAGCGCTTATGCGCAGGACTTTCATATTGCCTCCCCGTTTTGTGCATTGCACCAACACTGACCCACTAGTGCCCCCGCCGGGGACAGACAAAACCAGAGACCTGACAGTTTGCCCGAGGCCCATGGACCCGGACGGTGGTCAGAGTGTCGGATCAGGGACACTCCAAGGCAGATTATACAATACCTGCAGGAAATGTCTTCTCGCTTAGATACTCTGCAACAGTCATTTCCAACTTCAGCTCCTCCAGTGTCCCCATCAGTTTCTGCTCCTGTTCCTAGTTCCATAGTTTCTAGCTCTCCAGTTGCTTCTATTCCAATGTCTCGCATCCATCTTCCTACACCAAGTAAATTTGATGGTAATCCTCAGATGTGTCGTGGATTTTTGAATCAATGCGAAGTCCACTTTGAATTGCAACCACAGAACTTTCCAACAACTAGAGCAAAGGTTGCATATATTGTCTCTCTTTTAGCGAGTTCTGCTCTGAATTGGGTCTCTCCGCTGTGGGAGCGAGCAGATGCATTGCTGAATAATTATACAGAGTTTGTTGCCGCATTCCGACGCATCTTTGACGAGCCTGGGCGTACGACTTCTGCTTCCTCAGACCTCCTTCAGATCCACCAGGGAACACGTACTGTGGGTCAGTACGTCATTCAGTTCCATACATTGGCATCAGAGGTGAAGTGGAACAACCAGGCATTGGTTGCCGCCTTCTGGCATGGTCTGTCTGACCGCATAAAGGATGAATTGACTTCCTGAGATCTACCAGAGCAACTGGAGGCCCTAATCTCTCTATGTGTCAAGTTGGATCTACGTTTACGCGAGCGAGCCTGTTAAAGCTCTCGAGGTGATCTTTGCAAGCACCGAGTTTTGCCTCCTGTACAGTCTCCACCTATTACTGCTGACGAACCTATGCAGGTAAACAAATTTTGTTTAACACCTGAGGAGCGGTCCAGAAGATTAAAGGGAAGACTGTGTCTCTATTGTGCTGCTGATGGTCATCTGATTGGTTCCTCCCCTGCTCGGTCGGGAAACGCCAGGTCCTAACTTGCAAAGGAGGAGTCAGGTTAGGGACCTTGAATAAAGCTCCTTCATCTCAAGACCTAATATTGCCTGTCACTTTGGAAATGCCAGATGGACTCCAGTCTTTGTCCGCTTTAGTGGATTGTGGTGCTGCTGGGAATTTTATCACACAAGCTGCAGTGGATAGACTTTCTCTGCCAGTGTCAAAGCTGTCTCATCCAGTTTATCTTACTGCCATAGACGGAAGCCGTATCGCTGAAGGATCCATTACTCAGCAGACCAAGTTGGTAGTTCTGGGAGTGGGCTTCCTGCATTCTGAGCTCATCAAATTCCTGGTCATACCAAAAGCTACCTATGAGATTGTACTGGGTATGCCTTGGCTTCAATTGCACAATCCACAATTTGACTGGTCTACCTTACAGTTGACGGCGTGGAGTTCCTCCTGTCTCCATTCATGCTTAGCTCAAGTATGTCCAATAAAATCCACAAGTGTAAAACCTCAGTCTGGCCTTCCAGAGGCCTATCAGGAATTCACTGACGTCTTCAGTGAGGAAGCTGCTGGAGGTGGATCTGAAGAACGGGTATGGATTTGTGGAGTTTGAGGACTCGCGGGATGCTGATGATGCCGTATATGAGTTGAATGGAAAAGACCTATGTGGAGAGTGCGTGATTGTTGAGCTTGCCCGAGGACCGCGTCGGGACAGGGATGGATACAGCTTTGGAAGTCGTAAGACCAGTGGGGGATAAGACCATTGAGGCTTAAGATGACTGCCTTTCCTGGTTGGCCTTTCCAAACATTGTGTGACCCTTACTCTATGACCCTTTGGCTGACCTTACCGGAAGCCATGACGACAGCAGCCTATTGCCATTAGACGCAGGGTGATGGTGGTTACAGGAGCCAAAGATCTGGAAGAGATAAATTGGCCCTTGAAGAATGGAGATATCTGCTGGAGGGTGTGAGATTCCCTATTACCATCTACACGGATCACAAGAACCTTCTTTACTTGAAGGCAGCGCAGTATCTGTATCCTCGACAAGCAAGGTGGGCCCTATTCTTTTCTCGTTTTGATTTTAAGTTGAGGTTTAGACCTGGCTCACAAAATGTTAGGGCAGATGCATTATCTCGCTCTATGAGTTCAACTGAGAAATCATCAGAAAAGCTGCTCGACCCATATTAAATCCTGTGGTGTTCGCAGCTACAGGGGTATCCCAAGTTCCACCTCCAGGCAAGATGTTTGTCTCTCCTGAGCTTCGTCCAAATCTCCTGTCCTGGGCTCATACGTCTAAATTTACTGGTCACCCTGGAGTCCTAAAAACTTTCAAGTTTCTGTCCCAAACTTATTGGTGGCCTCATATGAAAGTAGATGTTCAAGAATTCATAGCTTCATGTCCCAAATGTGCTCAGCACAAAGTTCCTCGTAAGGCTCCTGCAGGCCAATTGCTACCAAATTCCATTCCCAAGCGCCCCTGGTCTCATTTATCAATGGACTTTATTTCAGACCTTCCTCCCTCTAATGGATATGATACCATCTGGGTAGTGGTTGATAGGTTTTCAAAAATGGCACACTTCATCCCACTCATGGGGTTACCCTCTGCTCCAAAACTGGCACAGTTATTTCTTCGTGAAATCTTTAGGTTACATGGACTTCCAACAGAAATAATATCTGACCGTGGTGTACAGTTTGTGGTAAAGTTTTGGAGGGCTATGTGTTCTGTGCTACAAGTCAAACTTAAGTTCTCTACTGCCTATCACCCTCAAACAAATGGGCAGACGGAGAGGGTAAATCAAGAGCTTGAGACCTATCTAAGACTGTATATTTCCTCTTCACAGGATGACTGGGTAGATTTATTGCCTTGGGCAGAGTTTGCTCATAATTTCCGTTATCATACTTCTACAGATACAACTCCTTTTTTCGCAGTTTATGGTCAACATCCTAGAGTACCGGATTTCCAAGATTTACCCGTCATAGACGTGCCTGCAGCTGCTTCTGCTCTTCAGCGGTTCTCTCAAATTTGCAAGAAGATTCATCTATCTCTTAAAAAGGTTTCTCAACGGTATAAAATGTTTGCTGATCGAAAGAGACGAGCAGTTCCTAGTTTAAAGCCAGGCGACAAAGTCTGGTTATCTACTCGGAATCTCCGTTTCAGGGGTAAATTTACTAAGGTCCCGATTTTGACCGAGATGCCGTTTTTTCTTCAAAGTGTCATCTTGGTCATTTACTAAACTCAAATCACGGCAGTGATCAGGGCATTCGTATTTTTTTGGAAGTCCAAGTAAAAAATTACGAATTAATACACCATCGGTCAAAACGCGCCTGTTTAAGTATGAATCTCGGTCATTTACTAAGCATTCGTAATTGTAATGTCTGCCGTGAAAATGCATTTGCGGTCGTGATAAATTACAAATCGTAAAAAAGTGCTAAAAAAAAAACAGACCTGCTTTTGAGAAGCGTGTTTACATGTGTTGTCAATTGTTCATTACTCACACCTGACGTTTTGGACATTTAAAAGGGGTTACAACACATTTCTCACCACTCTCAATCTGAAATGGCTGCTACTGTGTGTCGTACTGCTGTATTGTTTGCTGGGGGATACTTGTCACTGCTTCATGATGCTACAATAAAACCAAGCCAGGAAAAACAACAGGGTCTGCAGGTTGTATATGTTCCGAGTAGGCTGGCCATGCTTTTTAGTTTATATTGTCCGTTGAAACTTTAAAAATCTTGATGATGACCATGTTATACAGATGGTCACACTAAATGTTATAAGTGATTTTACACGGTATGATTTGATCAAACTGACCCTAGACCCTGACACAGCACGCTCTCGCCCTGTCTCAATATTCCTCTTGCCCTATACACTAATGTTTGTTTGGTTTGGTTGGTGCTAATTAAGCAATACACATATTTTGGGAAAAAAATGTATTGAAAACTACAGACCAATGTATTCATAACACATATGTGATAATTTGAACTGGCCACCATATGATGTGCACTACATATAATTTTTTTCTTTTTTGGGTGCTGGGTGCAGAGGCTTGTGGGTGCTCGTGGGTGCGGCTTAGACTTGATCGTCGAACTGGTGATTGTACTGGTGTTTGGCTAGGGGTTGTTGTGCTTGAGCTTGAGGGCACATGTTGTTGTGCCATTGCACTAAAATTTTGGCTCAAAATATTTAAACTGGCCGTTAGCTGTGTATAAGCGGCAGTATTGTTGGCAATGGTTCTAGACAGATTGTCATTTATAACTTGATTATGCTGTATAATCTGGATCAGTGTTTGGTGTTGGCGCTGTTGCTCATCCATGATGCGCTGATGGGTTGCCTGCATTTGTGAATTGTCTGCCCTCATCTGCTCCATTGTGTTTGCTATCCGCCCCACCTGCACGATGAGTCTGGCAGAGTTGCGACTAACTTTGGGCAAATGATGGGGCAGACTAGACAGGTGTTGTGTTTGGGTGGTGAGACACGCAGAGTGGTGTGCCTGTTGTGCTGCCCAACCTGACCAAAACTCTGGCTCAATTTGCCTTGTCCCTGGTGTTGAGGTCATTGGATGAGTTTGAGAAGCTTGCGGTTGTAGTTGAATGTCCTCAGTCATGTTTGCCTGTGTTGGGTCGATGGGCTGCAGGTGTAGTGTATACGTCTCCTGGGCATGGGACTGCTGTCCATCGTCACTCATGATGGCTGGATCTGTATGGGGTGGAACACAGGCAATATTTAAGACATATGTAGCATTGGTCTTACAATATTTTTTATGCAACATGCATTACTTCATAATATGAATTTAATAGTTAAATATTTTTTTTTTTAAACGTAACTACGTTGGTTACCTTTTAGTTAATTGATGTGGCTCAAAACGTATAATACTCATTTGTGATTTTCTAGTGCCAATTGTAGGTTTCAGATTCTTAATTATTGTATACACTCCATGTACTCTTACAAATTTATAAAAATTACGTTTTTTTGCCATTCTGAAGGTTCCTTTGGGCCAACACACAAAATTCTATCAATGTTTTCCACAATACAATCAGACATTGGGCATGTCAGTCAGTGGATTTAGTAAAGAAGTACACTTAGATTGTGGCCTAAAATGTACAACTTAACCAGGTTATTTAATGTTGTATTGTGCCCTATGTATTGATTTGTATTTTATGGGCAAGTTTGTTAGTTGTTATAGTGTTTAATTTTTAGGGATGTTTTTAGTGTTGTTGAGCATTTTTTTGGGGATAAATGTGTGTATGTGGACACACTGTAATTTAGCAAATAACAACATAACATTACGCTAACAGCATCTGCTTGCAGTAGATTATTAAATCAAGTTTGAGTGGTCCTTTTTTTTACTGTTTTTTCAAGACTAACAGTGGTGCAGATGTGAAAACCTGGAGAAGGCATAAGTCAGTGAGAAAGCAGTGATATGTGCAAGGTGATAATGGCACAAGGCAAGCATCTCCAAAATGTGGCATCACAAATGTTATTTTATTTTGTACTGCTGCCTTTATCATCTTCTACATAACAGTGTTTTGTCACTTCCTTATGCCTTCACCTGGTTATTTAATAAACTACACTGTTTTTGAAAAAATACATTAAATCATTAAAAACATTACTCACCAGACACCTGTGGGGATTGTGGATCTACACTTTGGGGGCTTGCCAAAAGTGCCAGTGGTGGCACAGAAGCCACTGCAGAGATGCGCCTTTGGGGGGGTGATGCTGGTGCAGGAGCCTGTACACGGGGCCTCTTGGGTGGCCTTGTAGCCACAGTAAGGCTGGCCTGTGATTGGCGCCTTTGTGTGCGCGGAACAGACGAAGAACCTGTGTGATAGTATTGTCATTACATTTCATGTGTTAAATGTTATTGGATAAGATGTGGTTAGAGAAAAAACTTACCAGCATTCCCACCATCATCAGCTCTAGGCAGGGTTGGCTGTGGCATGGATGTGCTGCTTCTCTGGCGTACTGTACAAAGAAGAAGCATGGCGATATGAACATACTCTTTTGTTTTTCCTTTTTATTTTGGTTTGCCATAAAAATAATGTGTTAGCTGCTGTGACTTAAAGTATGCGATGCTTAGCCTTGCATGCATTACTACATTGGCTGTGTATACTTTCATTGAATAAATTTGTAAACATTAAATTAAAGCAAAAAATGTGAAAAAATGAACAATATTATACTACTTAAAACACATATGTCGTAGCTTTACCAAGACACAATATTGCATGATATTTAAAATGGATGAATTTTAATATAAATTAGTAACACACACAAATAGCTGGGTTAATAAATTAAAAATTAAACATACTAATGCATGCAAAAACACAACAACAAAACAACCCAAAAAATAAAATAAAAAATAAAACCTGCAAAAAAGTAAATTAACATTACTAATGTCAACCCCAAAATAAAAAAATCATGAAGAAAATACAAAAAACATTAACTTAGTAAAGCACACAACAGAAAATTAACAACACAAAATTAATAAAAAATTGTACCTAATGCCTAAATAAAAATAATTAACACACACACAATACACCAAGCCACCACAACCTGTGTCTCTCCATATGTAGTGCAACTACACATCCCAGCATGTCCACCAACACGTTTGACATTCACTAAGTACAAAAATTTGGTCAGGCATGATGGGACTTGTAGTTGGACAACAGCTGGAAAAACACAGGGTGGCCTAGCTTGCACTACATCACCAACCCATTTGTGTATCAACACACAGGCAACATTTATTACAAAAAGGACAAAGCACAGATGTAAAAATATAAAAAAAAAAAAAACTCACCATCCGCACTTGGCCGGTCCGAATCACGGACATGAAGTGCAGAAACCACCTCGGGCGGAATCAGCGTACGTATTGGCTCCTCCCAATCTTTATAAGACGCTTGGAAGGGGTGTCCTCCCCCGGTTTGACGTGCAGATTTTGCCTCCTTAGCCATCTTGGCCTTCACATGGCGCTTGATGTCATAGAAGCGTTTCCTACAGGTGTCCTCGGTCCGCCTCACCACACCCTCACTGTTCACAGCAGCAATAACCTTCCCCCACAGGACACTCTTCCTGCGGGTCGACACCTTTGCTGCATCAGACCCAAACATCTGGCGCTGATACTTCATCAGCTCCCGCACCAGAGCCATGTTTTCTGCGTAACTAAACTTCACATTGCGGCTCGTCCTTGTAGTGGTGCGTGGCTGCGGAGCCACAACACCATCACTATCAGTATCACTAGAAAACGCAGCCGCAACCTCAGCCTCCTCCTCACTAACCTCCTCCCTCTCACTCACCTCCTCCACCACACTCACCTCCTCCCTCTCACTCACCTCCTCCACCTCACGCACCTCCTCCCTCTCACTCACCTCCTCCACAACACTCACCTCTGACTGTGACATAATCTTAAGACAACACAAAAAACACAGAGAAAAAAAAACCAAATAACACACTCCTCCACTACCACTACACACCACACACACACACACACACACACACACACACACACACACACACACACACACACACACACACACACACACACACAAACACTCACTCACAAACAATGACTATAGACGTAACTAAAAGACAAAATACAAAAAAATAGACAGACTTTTAAGTAACTGAACAACAAGTATGACAAGACTACTGACACACACAGTACAGCACTCACCAATCACAAAACTCCGCCTCCAAACCTCTACAAACTCCACAAAACTCTCCAACACCAACAACACCTTCCTCTCTCCTCACCACTAGCTAAACCCACGAGGTGCGGTGTGTTTGGGGCGTATTTATAGTCATGTGCACAGACACTCCTCCACCACGAATACAACCAATCACGGACGAGTGACAAAAACGAAACTTAGGAAAAAAACGCGGCAGTAAAGAAAAAACACTACCGTAACAGACATGTGACGCAGTCGTAAAAAAAAAACATGAAACACGGCCGCAAAATAACCAAATCGGCCGCATTATACACCAGAAAAACACGAATGACATCGACATCGGACGACACTAAAAATACGAATACGACAGTTTAGTAAATTAGTCGTGATCAATTCAAAAAGTTGCAATTTTACACTGTCGATGTCATTCGTTTTCAAACTTTGAACACTTTCAGAAAAATACGAATGTTAGTAAATTTACCCCTCAGAGTTCCTTCGATGAAATTTGCTCCACGGTTTATTGGACCATTTCCAGTAGAAAGTGTTATTAATCCGGTGCCTTATAAATTAAAACTGCCTTCCTATTTGAAAGTTCCCAACTCATTCCATATTTCTCTCCTCAGACCACTAATTCTCAATCATTTCCAGAGAGCGCTTCCAGTAGACCCAAAGGTACAAACTCATCGGGGCGTGGAATACGAGGTGGAAAAGATCTTGGACTCTCGTCATCGCTACGGTCATTTGCAATACCTAATTGACTGGTCTGGATATGGTCCTGAAGAGAGGAGTTGGGTAAACGCTACGGATGTGCACTCTCCACCATTGGTACAAGCCTTCCACAGACTCTTCCCTGCCAAGCCTCGTGGGTGTTCGGTGCCCACCCATAAAGGAGGGAGTACTGTCAGGAATCGGCGGTCAGCTGCGTCTCACCTACCAGCGCGCTGGTGTGCAGGCCTCTGGAGGTCATGGCCCCAGTCGCAGCTGCATGGATGCGCTGACCGTGAGTGTCATCTCCCGTGTTGCTGAGTACCCCTGAGTCTGGTCCTGCGTTTGTGTTCCGCTGTGTGCCAGCATCCGGTCTGTATGGACGCTGCTACGACACCTGCACTCAGCTAATCCCGGCATCTAATCCAGCCCTGTGTTTCCAGCCAGAACACTGCGACCAATCACTGCAGAGCAAGGAGTATAAGTTCCTGTCCCGGGCTCACTCTCATCGCCTCGGACAACGAGTCACATACCCTGTGTCTAGTTCTCCCAGTTCCTACGTTCCTGTTTCCAGCGTTCCCCTGTGGTTACCTCATTTTTTCCAGCTTCCATTTCTACAGCTCTCCTGTTACTCCGGACTTCAGCTACATCCAGCTTCAAACCCATCAGCAGTAAGAGACTCTCCTCAGGTGTTCTTTCTCATTACTTACCTGTGCACTATGTCACACGCCAGAGGCGGCGTTCACCGCGCTTACACCTGCGTGCCTGCTGGTCGGTGTTGCGGCCTCTGCCTTTGGTGGTCCACGGGCTCCGGCGTCTGGCTGGCGTGGCTCCCGGCTGTTCCCCGGGGCAGGGGCGCCGCCATGACACCCGGCATCATGTGGGCGGGGAGCAGGTGACGTCATCAAACTGTTCCGCCAATCCAGCGGAGGCAGGAGATTCAAAGTCAGACGCCGGGCAGAGCCTCGGCGCCTGAGTATCATCTTTTCTCCGGAAGTGGATGCCAGTGCTCTTGTTCCCGGCGAATCTCTCTGCAGTTGTACCCCAGTGTCTCCGGCATTCCAGGTGCCAGTTGCTGCACAGTTTCCAGCGTTTCCAGCGTTCCCAGTGGCTGGTGTGTTCCTCTACGGTCCAGTCACCAGTGCTTCTTGGAGTAAGCGTGGGATGCGGGCTAAACACCGCTCTCAAGTTTTGCAAGTTACCAGTGTCTTTAAACACTGCTCTCAAGTTTTGCAAGTTACCTGTGTATTTAAACACCGCTCTCAAGTTTTGCAAGTTACCAGTGTCTTTAAACACCGCTCTCAAGTTTTGCAAGTTACCAGTGTCTTTAAACACCGCTCTCAAGTTCCACTAGTTATCAGTGTCTTTAAACACCGCTCACAAGTTATACAAATCGTCAGTGTCTTTAACCACCGCTCTCAAGTTCTACAAATCATCAGTGTCTTTAATCACCGCTCTCAAGTTCTACAAATCATCAGTGTCTTTAATCACCGCTCTCAAGTTCAACAAATCATCAGTGTTTTTAAAAACATCACTCACAAGTTCTTCAGTCACCGGTATCTTTTACCATCATTCACAAGTACTTTATTTACTAGTATCTTCAACATTGCTTACAAGTTCTTCTATAGGCCTGGACATTTTCCCATACGTTTCTTCTCTGCTATGTGACATTGTGTTGCTCCCTTCCTGCAATAAAGTTCTTCAATATTTCATGAAGCCTTACTGTCAGAAGAAGAAGAAGACCTATATCAGGCCATCCCTGTTCAGACCTAACTGTGGTTCCTCTTCCCTACCATCGGAAGAACCCCCGAGTTCACAACACCCCCAACCTAGGTCAGTGACAGTATACGCAGGCCTCATGGACCCGGGGGATCGGAGCCCAGAGGCAAGTGCCATCCAGGACTTGGTTTCCTGAGTTCAAAGTCAGGAAGCAGCACAGGGCCAGGTGATGCATTATCTTCAGGAATTATCTGGCCGGCTGGATCAAATTCAGACTTCTCTGGCTTCAGTAGTGCCGGCCCCAGCTCCAGTACCCACTCCAGTGGTTGTCTCTAGTAATGTTCCATCCTTCTCTGGAACCAGGTCACGCCTTCAGCTTCCTACTCCTTCTCGCCATAATGGGAATCCAAAGAAATGCCGTGGTTTCCTCAATCAGTGCGAGGTACATTTTGAACTCCTTTCACATAACTTCCCTACTGATCGGTCCAAGGTGGCATACATTATTTCTTTGCTCGAGGGTTTAGCGTTGGATTGGGTGTCTCCGTTATGGGAGCGATCCGATCCATTGATGTTATGCACACCAGTGCCTGCAGGAAAGTACTGGTGTCAGAACTGTTATGCACTCCAGTGTCTGCAGGAATGTACTGGTGTTTGAACTGTTATGCAAAACAAATGGACTCACAGACAAACTGGGGAATATGACATAACGTACACAGAAGGTGATAGGGTAACAAAATACACACAAAGTGAACAGAGAAGCCCAGAGGCTAAGGAACTGGGTATCTCCCTTGTATTAGAACTGCTCAGATGGAAAAAGCAATATGTTGTGTTTTAATACGTAGAGAACCCGAAATGCTGTTGCTAAGGGCAACAGCAAAACCCTAAAGGGTTACCAACGGGTGTGGCAGTAAACTCCTTGGTCAGAGATGGAATGATAGACACAAGGAGAGTCTCCACAATACTGATTCTCACTTGCAGTGCACAGGTTTTAGCTTACTGCCACTAAACTGACCCCTGACACCTAGCACAGTGAGACAGGATTAGACAGGCAAGTCTTAGAATACAGCCGCAAACTTGCTAAGTTCACAGAGTAGTAACAGAACCCCAGCAAGCTAAACGACTGACTCCAGTCTTACTGCTAGGTCTGGATTGGCAGAGTGTAATACCAAATCCCCAGGCCTATTTGCAGTAAGCAACAAACAAATACAAAGCTACACAGTACTGGCTAACTTTCATGAACTGACTAACCAACAAAGATTCAGCAGCATCTGCTTACCCTGAAAAGAGGCCTTATAAAGCAGGTGCTGTCCACGCCCCACTCAGACCTCACAGACTGTGAGCACAAAAACCAGCACCGGATCCCCTGCCGTGCACAGAGCCTATAACCACTGCACAGCAAAAGACCCGAACCGGAGTATCAGCTGCGCTCAGGTTACTCCACTAGCACTTGTCTCCCGGTTGCCATGACGACGTGGCAGCACAGGGCAGGAGACCCTAACAGTACCCCCCATCTGACGAGGGGGTCAAAGAACCCCTACCACCGGGTTTATCGGGGAACTGCGAGAAGAAAGAGCGTATCAGTCTGGGGGCATGAAGATCACAACTGCGCACCCACGACCGCTCCTCCGGGCCATACCCCTTCCAGTGCACCAAAAATGACAGCCGACCCCGAACCACCTTGGAGTCAAGAATCCTTTCAACAACAAACTCCCTCTGGCCACGTATCAGAAGAGGGGAAGGTCTTCCACTGGAAGAAGGATTACTAATCGCCCGTTTTAAAAGGGAACAATTAAATGTTTTATTGATACCCAAAGAACGGGGCAGATCTAACTGAAATGCCACCGGATTGATAACCCTGGTGATCTTATAAGGGCCGACGAACCGGGGGCCTAACTTATGAGATGGCTGTCTCAACTTCAAATTCTTGGTAGACAACCAGACGAAGTCTCCTAATTTGAAGCTGCAGGGTCTTTTCTGCTTATCAAAAACCCTTTTGGTCACTAATGACACAGACACAAGGGCTTTCTTCACTTTCCGCCAAATACCTCTAAGGACCGAAACCACAGAGGAACCACCAGGCGTGGAGTCCAGGGGGTCAAAAGAATTGGCCTTAGGATGATGCCCATACACACAAAGGAAGGGAGAGATCCCTGTAGCAGAGTGAGCCGCGTTGTTATAGGCAAACTCCGCCATGGACAGATGAGCAACCCAGTCAGTCTGACACTTGGAGACATAACACCTGAGGAACTGCTCCAAGGACTGGTTCACCCTTTCAGTCTGCCCATTAGACTGCGGATGGTAGCCTGACAAAAAGCTGACAGAAATCTGGAGATCGGAACAAAATGCCCTCCAGAATTTGGCCACAAACTGGGATCCGCGGTCAGAGACCACATCAAGTGGCAACCCGTGGAGACGCACAACATGCAGCATAAATAATTCAGACAGGCGTCTGGCTGATGGCAGCCCAACCAGTGGAACGAAGTGCGCCATCTTCGAAAACCTGTCAACGACAACCCAGATGGCTGTCATCCCCGAGGATTTGGGCAAGTCCACCACAAAATCCATTGAAATGTGAGTCCATGGCTTAGATGGGATAGAGAGTGGATGTAATGGGCCAACAGGAACCCCTCTAGGAGTCTTATTTCGGGCACAGATGTCACATGCCCGAACCCACTGATCCACATCCTTAGCCACCGAGGGCCACCACACCGCCCTAGATAGCAACTCCCGAGTTCTGGCAATACCCGGGTGACCTGCCGACTTCTTGGCATGGAATTCCAGGAACACTCGCTGTCTTAACCTAGGAGGCACAAACAAAAGACCTACCGGAAGGTCTGGAGGAGCCTGCTCCTGTGCTCTAAGGACTAATGATAAGAGGTCCTGGGTAATGCCCACTTTAATACATGATGGGGAAACAATGGGCAACGGCTCCTCGGTGGTCTCCTGGATTGGAGCAAAACTCCGCGAGAGCGCATCAGCCTTGATGTTTTTTGACCCAGGGCGATATGTTATCAAAAAATTAAAGCGAGCAAAAAACAAAGCCCATCGTGCCTGCCTGGCATTGAGACGCTTCGCTGACTCTAAATATGCCAGATTCTTATGGTCAGTGAGAATTGAGACCACAAACTTAGCCCCCTCAAGCCAGTGTCTCCACTCCTCGAGTGCATCCTTAATAGCCAACAATTCCCGGTTACCCACGTCATAATTCATCTCGGCAGGCGAAAATTTACGGGAAAAGTAAGCACAGGGATGAAGGCGATTATCAGACACTCCCATCTGAGAATGCACTGCCCCAATACCCATCTCAGAGGCATCCACCTCCACCACAAAAGGACGCTCTGGATCTGGGTGTCGCAGCACCTTGGCCGAAACAAATGCCCTTTTGAGACGGGCAAAAGCCGCTTTAGCCTCACAAGACCAGTGAGCAACATCCGCCCCTTTCTTAGTGAGTGCCACCAAGGGCGCCACTATAGACGAAAATCCAGCGATAAATCGTCTATAAAAATTCGCAAAGCCCAGGAAACGCTGAAGCGCCTTCAAACTAGTGGGCTGCACCCAATCCAGGACTGCCTGTACCTTGGAACCCTCCATTTGGAAACCTTCTGGGGAGATAATATATCCTAGAAATGCGATTTGCTGAACTTCAAATTCGCACTTCTCCAGCTTCGCCCCAAGCCGGTGGTCTCTGAGTTTCTGGAGGACTAAGCGTACATGCTTCCGATGTTCCTCCAGGGAATGGGAGAAGATTAGGATGTCATCTAAGTATACAACTAAGAATCTATCCAAATATTCCCTGAGCACATCATTCATGAAATCCTGGAAGACTGCCGGGGCATTACAGAGCCCAAAAGGCATCACCAAATATTCATAATGCCCTGAGTGGGTATTAAAGGCAGTCTTCCATTCATCCCCCTCTCTTATTCGGATTGATTGTACGCACCGCGTAGGTCAATCTTAGAAAAAATGATGGCAGTACGAAGCTGGTCAAACAAGACCGAAATGAGAGGCAGTGGGTATGAGTTTTTAATCGTGATACGGTTCAATTCCCTGAAGACGATGCAGGGTCGCAACGAACCGTCCTTTTTACCCACGAAGAAGAACCCCGACCCAACTGGAGACTGTGAAGGTCTGATAAATCCCTTAGCCAAGTTCTCCTGAATGTACTCTGCCATAGCCTGAGTCTCAGGACGTGACAGGGAGTACAACCTGCTCTTGGGAAGCTTAGCATTTGGCAACAAATCAATGGCACAGTCATAGGGGCGATGGGGAGGTAGTACCTCTGCAACTTTTTTGGAGAACACGTCCGCAAAATCTGCATAACACCCTGGCAATCCTGGCAAACTTAGCTGCGAGAGCCTGACTGGAAGGCTCAAGCAACTCCTGAAACAATCAGTACCCCAACTAAGAATCTCCCCAGAGACCCAGTCAAATTGAGGATTGTGGGCCCTTAACCAGGGTAACCCCAACACCAATGGGGCAAAAGTACAGACAGTCACATAAAAGGACAATTTTTCAGAGTGTGTGGCTCCAATAAACAAAGAAATCTGGCTAGTGCAAGAGGTAATTTTACCTTGGGATAATGGTTCCCCGTTTAACCCACAAATCTCAATTTCCGATGCCAAGGGTACTAAGGGAACAGAGTGTTTCAGGGCGAATTGGCGGTCCATAAAAACCCCGTCGGCCCCACTGTCCACAAAGGCCTCAGTCTTGACAGTTTGACCGAGGATCTTCAAGGTCACCGGAATGATAAAAGTCTTCTTGGGAAATTCTGACTTCTGGCCTGACAGGATATTTCCCATCACCCTCAGGCCCTGAAGTTTTCCGGCTTTTCTGGGCATGATACTACCACATGACCTTTATTCCCACAGTACAAACACAACCCCTGCTGTCTCCTCCGTGTCTTCTCACGCGAGGAGAGGCGGGTAGCCCCAATCTGCATAGGCTCCTCAGAAAATTCCTCAGAGTCTGAGGTTCCCTTGGGAAGGAAGGAAATCTCAGTCTCCCTTTCAAGCCTACGCTCTCTCAGCCGTCTATCCACCCGGATGGATAACTGCATGAGCTGATCCAAGCTATCAGGCAAGGGATATTGTACCAGTTGGTCCTTTATCTGGTTAGAAAGACCTCTTCGGTACTGGTGTCTCAGGGCTGGGTCATTCCACTGGGTATCATGGGCCAACCTCCGAAACTCCGTACAGTAAACCTCAACTGGCCTTCGCCCTTGCTTAAGGATCGAAATCTGAGCCTCGGCTGAGGCCGTCTTGTCAGGGTCATCATACAACATGCCCAGTGCCGTAAAAAAAGCATCAACACTTTTAAGCGACGGACAGTCAGGCTGCAACCCATATGCCCAGACCTGTGGGTCTCCTTGTAACAAGGAAATCACTATGCCCACCCGCTGAATCTCCGACCCAGAAGACTGAGGCCTAAGCCGGAAGTATAGCTTGCAGCTCTCCTTGAAACAAAAGAACTGCGAGCGATCTCCAGAAAAACGATCCGGGAGATTTACTTTCGGCTCCTTAACCCCTGCAGGTGCTGCTGCTGCGGGAGCTCCGCCAGCAGCCTGGGAGGTGTGCATTTTAATGGACAAATCATTAAATTGTCGAGTCAGGACCTGCACCTGATCGACCACCTGTTGCAACGTATTTTGAGGGGTATGCTCCATATTCCCACAAAATTTCAACAGGAGTATTTGGCTGCTGAATATGTTATGCACACCAGTGCCTGCAGGAAAGTACTGGTGTCAGAACTGTTATGCACTCCAGTGTCTGCAGGAATGTACTGGTGTTTGAACTGTTATGCAAAACAAATGGACTCACAGACAAACTGGGGAATATGACATAACGTACACAGAAGGTGATAGGGTAACAAAATACACACAAAGTGAACAGAGAAGCCCAGAGGCTAAGGAACTGGGTATCTCCCTTGTATTAGAACTGCTCAGATGGAAAAAGCAAGATGTTGTGTTTTAATACGTAGAGAACCCGAAATGCTGTTGCTAAGGGCAACAGCAAAACCCTAAAGGGTTACCAACGGGTGTGGCAGTAAACTCCTTGGTCAGAGATGGAATGATAGACACAAGGAGAGTCTCCACAATCCTGATTCTCACTTGCAGTGCACAGGTTTTAGCTTACTGCCACTAAACTGACCCCTGACACCTAGCACAGTGAGACAGGATTAGACAGGCAAGTCTTAGAATACAGCCGCAAACTTGCTAAATTCACAGAGTAGTAACAGAACCCCAGCAAGCTAAACGACTGACTCCAGTCTTACTGCTAGGTCTGGATTGGCAGAGTGTAATACCAAATCCCCAGGCCTATTTGCAGTAAGCAACAAACAAATACACAGCTACACAGTACTGGCTAACTTTCATGAACTGACTAACCAACAAAGATTCAGCAGCATCTGCTTACCCTGAAAAGAGGCCTTATAAAGCAGGTGCTGTCCACGCCCCACTCAGACCTCACAGACTGTGAGCACAAAAACCAGCACCGGATCCCCTGCCGTGCACAGAGCCTATAACCACTGCACAGCAAAAGACCCGAACCGGAGTATCAGCTGCGCTCAGGTTACTCCACTAGCACTTGTCTCCCGGTTGCCATGACGACGTGGCAGCACAGGGCAGGAGACCCTAACAATTGATTTCTAGTTACACCGATTTCATTACGTCATAGGATCTTTGATGAGCCCGGCAGGACGACCGCTGCCTCTGCAGACTTGCTCCGTCTCCGACAAGGCTCTCGTTCAGTGGGACAGTATGTGATTAATTTTCAGACCATATCCTCAGAACTGCGCTGGAATAATGATGCCCTCCGGGCTGCCTTTTGGAACGGGCTCTCCGATCGTCTAAAGGACGAGTTGGTCACTAGAGATTTGCCAGATTCCTTAGACCAGTTGATCTCGCACTGTGTAAAGGTGGATCTTCGCATGCAGGAACGAGGTGGCGAACGTCGTCGGTCAGATCGATCAAGTGTCCGATATCTTCCATCTAAACAAGCGGTTATTCCGAGTCCTGATGAACCCATGCAGATTAATCGATCTCGGCTGTCCCCAGAAGAACGTCAACGTCGTTGTGAGGGTAGACTCTGCCTCTATTGTGGAGCCGCTGATCATTTTCTCAAGTTTTGCAAGTCTCGCCCGGAAAACGGGCAGTCCTAGCTTGTTCCGGAGGAGTCGAGCTAGGGGTTTCTTCTAAACCTTCTCCGACAGTGGACTGTTTACTCTCCGTGTCTCTGTTTTCTGAGTCAATAGCCAAACTTGTCAAGGCTCTGCTGGACTCTGGGGCTGCAGGGAATTTTATTTCCCTTTCCTGCGCCCAGAATCTGGGTTTTCAGTTACGGTCGGTCTATTACGTTGACTGCTATCAATGGTACCCACATTTCTAATGGTCTGATTTCAAGTTGTACAGTACCAATCAAGCTGCAAATGGGAGCTCTGCATCAAGAACACCTGGAGTTCCTAGTGATTCGGGAGTTGCCCCACGATCTGGTTCATGGCCTTCCTTGGCTTAAACTTCACAACCCTCACGTCGACTGGAGTTCGACACAAATAACATCTTGAAGTCCATTTTGTCATTCAAATTGTCTCACTCCTGTCTACATGCTCCATGTATCTTCCAAGTCAGATGAAGGGCTCATTCTGGAGGCCTATCGGGAGTTTTCGGACGTGTTCTCGGAACAGGCGGCCGATCAGTTACCACCGCATAGACCCTGGGACTGCCCAATTGAGCTCATTCTGGGGAAAATGCCACCTCGGGGTCGCACTTATCCCTTATCATTACCCGAGACTCAAGCTATGCTGGACTATATCAAGTCTAATCTGCAGAAAGGATTCATCCGCCCCTCTACCTCCCCGGCGGGGGCGGGTTTCTTTTTTGTGAAGAAGAAGGACTGAGGGCTGAGACCATGTATTGACTATCGTGGTCTAAATGATGTCACCATTAAGAATAAGTATCCTTTGCCGCTCATCACAGAGCTTTTTGATAGAGTTCGCGGAGCCCGAGTTTTCACTAAGCTCGATTTAAGGGGAGCTTATAATTTGATACGTATCCGACAAGGGGACGAATGGAAGACGGCCTTCAATACCAGGGACGGGCATTACGAGTATCTGGTAATGCCGTTTGGCCTCAGCAATGCCTCAGCCGCCTTCCAGGGATTCATTAATGAAGTCTTTCAGGATATGCTATACCTATGTGTAGTGGTATATTTGGATGACATTCTGATATTTTCTAAGAATCTCACAGAGCACAGAATACAGGTCAAAGAGGTACTCCTTCGATTGCGAGAGAATCATCTTTATGGCAAGATTTCCAAATGTACCTTTGAGGTCCCTTCTATTCCATTTCTTGGTTACATCATTTCGTATGGATCCAGAGAAACTCACTGCCATTCGGGACTGGACTCAGCCTCTTTCCTTGAAAGTGGTACAACGATTTCTGGGTTTTGCAAATTACTACCGGAAGTTCATAAAGGGATTCTCTACCATTGTGGCACCTATCACTGCGCTAACCAAGAAGGGTTCTGACCCAAGTCATTGGTCCTCTGAAGCTGTAGCAGCGTTCGCTCAGTTGAAGGCAGCCTTTATGTCCGCTCCAGTACTTCAACAACCACATTTTTCAAAACCATTCTTTTTGGAGGTTGATGCTTCCATGGTAGGCATAGGTGCCGTGCTTTCGCAGTATGCTCCAGACGGGAAGTTACATCCATGTGGTTTCCATTCTCGCAAGTTCTCTACTGCTGAATGAAATTACACCATTGGAGACAAAGAGCTTTTGGCAATAAAATCTGCCTTGGAGGAATGGAGATATCTTTTGGAAGGTGCTAAATACCTAATTACAATTTTCACTGATCACAAGAATTTGCTGTACCTCAAGACGGCCCAGTGCTTGAATCCCCATCAAGCTAGATGGGCGCTCTTCTTTACTCGGTTCTCATTTGTTATTAAGTACCGGGCTGGGACTTTTAACACCAAGGCTGATGCTTTATCCCGTTCCTTAACGGCTTCGGATGAGTAGAATTCCGTTGAGAAGGCTTTGATTCTCAGTCCAGTTTCTATGTCAGTGGCTCCCACTGCTCTGGGTCCTCCTCCTGTGAGAATGTCTGTGCCAGCTAAATTTCGACCAAGGTTGTTGCAGTGGGCTCATATTTCCAAGTTTTCCGGTCATCCTGGAGTTCAAAAGATGTGGGAGTTTCTACGAAGATCTTACTGGTGGAACACTATGAAGAAGGATATTCAAGATTATGTCAACTCATGTCCGCAGTGTGCTCAGCATAAAATTCTTCATCTGCCTCCTGCGGGGTTGTTGCATCCACTGTCCATTCCTAAGAGGCCTTGGACCCATATCTCTATGGAATTTGTCACCGAATTGCCCCTCTCCAAGGGTCACAATACTGTCTGGGTAATTATTGACCGTTTCTCTAAGATGGCGCATTTAGTACCTTTGACCGGGTTACCATCAGCTCCCAAGTTGGCCTTGTTATTTATCCGAGAACATTTCCGTCTGCACGGGTTACCTCAGGAAATCGTCTCTGATCGGGGGGTACAATTCCCTATAGATTGTAAGCTTGCGAGCAGGGCCTTCCTACCTCAGTCTGTCTGTTTTTACCCAGTTTTGTTCTATTACTGTTGTTCTAATTGTAAAGCGCAACGGAATATGCTGCGCTATATAAGAAACTGTTAATAAATAAATAAATAAATAAATAATTCACTGCAAGATTCTGGAGAGCTCTCTGTACGGCCTAACAAATAAAACTCAAGTTTTCATCCGCTTACCATCCACAAACCAATGGGCAAACTGAACGCGTCAATCAAGATTTAGAGACTTTTCTCCGTGTTTATCTCTCTCCCTCGCAAGATGATTGGGTGTAACTGTTGCCATGGGCCGAGTTTGCCCATAATCATCTGTACCACTCTTCGACTGGTGAGTCTCCATTTTTCATTAATTGGATTTCATCCTCAAGTTCCAGAATTACCCATTTGTCCTCCGGAGGATGTTCCTACTGCAGCCTCTACTCTCCGGCACTTCAGTCAAATTTGGAGTCGAGTTCATCAAGAACCTCAAGAGAGTCTCCAGCCGCTATAAGTTCTTTGCGGATAGGAAGCGACGAGCAGCTCCCCAATACAAGGTTGGTGACAGGGTATGGCTCTCTACCCGGAATCTTCGGTTAAGGGTGCCCACTATGAAGTTCGCTCCGAGGTTTATTGGTCATTACCGCGTGTTACAAGTCCTGAACCCGGTAGTCTGCAAATTGGGATTGCCTTCCCACCTCCGGATACCAAATTCCTTCCATGTCTCTCTCCTTCGCCCCCTTATTTTAAACCGGTTCCATTCAAAGTCATCGAGGTCAACCTCTGCAGAGACTGAAACTGGAACGGACTTTGAAATCAAAGCTATTCTTGACTCTCGTTATCTTCAGAAGAATCTACAGTATTTGCTGGAGTGGAAAAGTTTTGGTCCTGAGGAGAGGAGCTGGGCCAAGGCTACTGAAGTTATGGCTCCCCGACTGGTGCGGATTTTCCATTCCAGACATCCAACAAAACCTGGAAAGTGTCCGGGGGCCACTCCTGGAGGAGGGGGTACTGTCACACGCCAGAGGCAACGTTCACCGCGCTTACCCCTGCGTGCCTGCTGGTCGGTGTTGCGGCCTCCGCCTTCGGTCGTCCACGGGCTCCGGCGTCTGGCTGGCGCGGCTCCCGGCGGTTCCCCGGGGCAGGGACGCCGCCATGACACCCGGCATCACGTGGGCGGAGAGCAGGTGACGTCATCAGACTGTTCCGACAATCCAGCGGAGGCGGGAGATTCAAAGTCAGACGCCGGGCAGAGCCTCAGCGCCTGAGTATCATCTTTTCTCCTGAAGTGGATGCCAGTGCTCTTGTTCCCGGCGAATCTCTCTGCAGTTGTACCCCAGTGTCTCCGGCATTCCAGGTGCCAGTTGCTGCACAGTTTCCAGCGTTCCCAGCAGCTGGTGTGTTCCTCTACGGTCCAGTCACCAGTGCTTCTTGGAGTAAGCGTGGGCTGCGAGCTAAACACCGATCCCAAGTTTTGCAAGTTACCAGTGCCTTTAAACACTGCTCTCAAGTTTTGCAAGTTACCAGTGTCTTTAAACACCGCTCTCAAGTTCCACTAGTTATCAGTGTCTTTAAACACCGCTCACAAGTTATACAAATCGTCAGTATCTTTAACCACCGCTCTCAAGTTCTACAAATCATCAGTGTCTTTAACCACCGCTCTCAAGTTCCTCTTCCCTACCATCGGAAGAACCCCAGAGTTCACAACACCCCCAACCTAGGTCAGTGACACACTAATTGTCAGCATACCATCTGTGCAACTCAGCAGTATAACATCTACTGGCTTAGAGACTGTCTCCTGCTTTAGCCTAAGTGTGGCTATATGGACTTGTGCTTTACAGAGACTGTGAGTTACTCATATATTCCGGATTTCTGCTTTCCTAACCATTATCAGTTTGCCCTGTGTTATTCAGAGACTGTGTATTTCCAAATACTACTGGAGTTCTGTTATTTCACCTGCATTCATTATCAAGTTATTTTACGTTCTGCTGCAAGAGACTTTTATGTTGTTTGGATTCAGTTACCTGTCATAGTTTTCCACGTTACCGGTTTCCATTGTATTCAGTATTATACCATCTGCTTTGCATTAATAAATATCAGCGCTTATGCGCAGGACTTTCATATTGCCTTCCCGCTTTGTACATCGCACCAACACTGACCCACTGGCGCCCCCGCCGGGGACAGACAAAACCAGAGACCTGACACCGGGTAGTTCTTAGAACTCGCCCAGGTTATTTGCTTAAGGTGGTGTCATCTTTTCACCTTAACCAAGAGATTGTGTTTCCGGCCTTCATCTCTTCTGATTTGTCCTCCAAAGAACGGTCTTTGGATGTGGTAAGGGCTCTCCGTATATATATGTGGAGAGGACTGCTTCTATTAGGAGGTCAGATGCCCTTTTTGTACTATGTGGTTTCCACAAACGTGGCTGGCCTGCGAATAAGCAAACCTTGGCCAGATGGATTAGAATGGTGATTGCACAAGGGTATGCACAGGCTGGGCTCCCGGCTCCTGCTGCTATTAAGGCCCATTCTACTTTGTCTGTTGGACCTTCTTGGGTGGTCCGCTGTGGTGCATTTGCAGAACAATTGTGCAAGATGGCTATGTGGTCCTCAGTGAACACATTCATTAGGTTTTATGCGTTTGATACTTCCGCCTCCCAGGATGCTTCTTTTGGACGCCGGGTTCTCATACCCGCTAAGGTGCATCCCCTCCCTTGAGAAACTGCTTTAGGACATCCCCAATGTATTCCCTGTGGAGCACAGTGTACCCCGCTGCAAAAAAGGAGATTTATGGTAGACTTACCATGGTTAAATCTCTTTCTGCGAGGTACAGTGGGTTCCACAGAGCGCCCACCCTGGTGCTAGAGAGGCTGTGCAGGGTATAACACCAGTAACACTATCCCTCCCCCTTATAGGGAAATGTTTCTAGTGAGGGCATCATGTCCAGGGTAATAGCTATATTCTGCCCCCTAGTGGTAGAGAGGCTGTGCAGGGTATAACACCAGTAACACTATACCTACCCCTCATAGGGTGATGCTCTAGCGAGAGCATCATGTCCGCGGTGATAGCTATATCCTGCCCCCTGGTGGTAGAGAGGCTGTGCAGGGTATAACACCAGTAACACTATCCCTCCCCCCTCATAGGGTAATGCTTCTAGTGAGGGCTGCAGGTCAGGGGTAATAGCTATTTCCTGCCCCTGGTGGTAGAGAGGCTATGCAGGGTATAACACCAGTAACACTATACCTCCCCCCTCATAGGGTAATGCTTCTAGTGAGGGCTGCAGGTCAGGGGTAATATCTATATCCTGCCCCCTGGTGGTAGAGAGGCTATGCAGGGTATAACACCAGTAACACTATACCTCCCCCTTATAGGGTAATGCTCCAAGTGAGGGCGGCAGGTCCGGGGTAATAGCTATATCCTGCCCCCTGGTGGTGGAGAGGCTGTGCAAGGTATAACACCAGTAACAATATCCCTCCCCCTCATAGGGTAATGCTTCTAGTGAGGCTGCAGGTCTGGGGTAATAGCTATATCCTGCCCCCTTTTGGTAGAGAGGCTGTGCAGGGTATAACACCAGTAACACTATCCCTCCCCCCTCATAGGGTAATGCTTCTAGTGAGGCTGCAGGTCCGGGGTAATAGCTGTATCCTGCCCCCTGGTGGTAGAGAGGAAGTGCAGGGTATAACACCAGTAACGTTATCCCTCCCCCTCATAGGGTAATGCTTCTAGTGAGGGATGCAGGTCTGGGGTAATAGCTATAACCTGCCCCCTTGTGGTAGAGAGGCTTTGCAGGGTATAACACCAGTAACACTATCCCTCCCCCTCATAGGCTAATGCTTCTAGTGAGGGAAGCAGGTCTGGGGTAATAGCTATATCCTGCCTCCTGGTGGTAGAGAGGCTGTGCAGGGTATAACACCAGTAACACTGTCCCTCCCCCTCATAGAGTAATGCTCCTAGTGAGGGCAGCAGGTCTGGGGTAATAGCTTTATCCTGCTCCCTGTTGGTAGAGAGGCTGTGCAGGATATAACACCAGTAACACTATCCCTCCCCCCTCATAGGGTAATGCTTCTAGTGAGGCTGCAGGTCCGGGGTAATAGCTGTATCCTGCCCCCTGGTGGTAGAGAGGAAGTGCAGGGTATAACACCAGTAACGTTATCCCTCCCCCTCATAGGGTAATGCTTCTAGTGAGGGATGCAGGTCTGGGGTAATAGCTATAACCTGCCCCCTTGTGGTAGAGAGGCTTTGCAGGGTATAACACCAGTAACACTATCCCTCCCCCTCATAGGCTAATGCTTCTAGTGAGGGAAGCAGGTCCGGGGTAATAGCTATATCCTGCCTCCTGGTGGTAGAGAGGCTGTGCAGGGTATAACACCAGTAACACTGTCCCTCCCCCTCATAGAGTAATGCTCCCAGTGAGGGCAGCAGGTCTGGGGTAATAGCTTTATCCTGCTCCCTGTTGGTAGAGAGGCTGTGCAGGATATAACACCAGTAACACTGCACCTACCCCTCATAGGGTGATGCTCTAGCGAGAGCATCATGTCCGGGGTGATAGCTATATCCTGCCCCCTGGTGGTAGAGAGGCTGTGCAGGGTATAACACCAATAAATAGTGGAAAACTGCTCTAATCAAGCTGGTAACAATCCCCAGGTGCTGCGGGAGGGGGTTACTCTAGACAAGAAATACAAAAGGGATTTTTCCCACGCACTCTGCTGGCTGTTAGTAAGAAGAACTATATACTATGTAATAATAGGAAATTTAGAGCTCTTCGTTACATATGTTTTGCAAAAGATATGATAAGCCTCCAGGCCACTTCACGGCTGCTCTATTACTGGAGGTCCCTAACTAAGCATAGGTCCAGGGCTTGGACCCCACAAAGTCGGCTCAGGCCCGACCACCCCAGGGCAGCACGCCATTGAAATACTAAAGTGTTAATATGTGTTAAGAAAGAAGCAGAGGCTATGGGTTAGAAAGTGCTACAAAAATAAGGGTGTTAATAAAATACTCAAAAGAGTAATATTAGTGAAAAAATAGGAGTGTTACATAAGTGCTAAATAAATAATATGGTATGCTACCCCAAGGTGGCCCAGCCCCACCAGACCTGGGGGGTACCACTCCCCAAACCCATACACAGCTGTGTATGGGTTTGGGGAGTGGTACCCCCCAGGTCTGGTGGGGCTGGGCCACCTTGGGGTAGCATACCATATTATTTATTTAGCACTTATGTAACACTCCTATTTTTTCACTAATATTACTCTTTTGAGTATTTTATTAACACCCTTATTTTTGTAGCACTTCTAACCCATAGCCTCTGCTTCTTTCTTAACACATATTAACACTTTAGTATTTCAATGGCGTGCTGCCCTGGGGTGGTCGGGCCTGAGCCGACTTTGTGGGGTCCAAGCCCTGGACCTATGCTTAGTTAGGGACCTCCAGTAATAGAGCAGCCGTGAAGTGGCCTGGAGGCTTATCATATCTTTTGCAAAACATATGTAACGAAGAGCTCTAAATTTCCTATTATTACATAGTATATAGTTCTTCTTACTAACAGCCAGCAGAGTGCGTGGGAAAAATCCCTTTTGTATTTCTTGTCCAGGGTATAACACCAGTAACACTATCCCTCCCCCTCATAGGGTAATGCTTCTAGTGAGGCTGCAGGTCCGGGGTAATAGCTATATCCTGCCCCCTGGTGGTAGAGAGGAAGTGCAGGGTATAACACCAGTAACACTATCCCCCCCTCATAGGGTAACGCTTCTAGTGAGGGCAGCAGGTCTGGGGTAATAGCTTTATCCTGCCCCCTGGTGGTAGAGAGGCTGTGCAGGGTATAACACCAGTAACATTATCTCTCCCCCTCATAGGGTAATGCTTCTAGTGAGGGCTGCAGGTTTGGGGTAATTGCTGTAACACCCACAAATTCGGTGTCAAAACCTAAAACTGAGTGTGTGGTGTAAAATGAAACAAGTTCTGTTGAGATCAGATAGGAAGACCTGACTTTACCCTCAGACACAATGACCACAGTGAATGCTGGATCCAGCTCCATTTTATTATTACACAATTGTACAGTGTAAATAGTAACAAGTGCAAGATACACGTGAACCATATGTAACAGTTTACACAAATAAAGGACATGTGGAGGAACGAGGTAACGTTCCACATGGTATAATAACATTTTAAACCAGTGATTTTTTATATACTTGGGTAAATATATTAAGCCTCTGCTTGCGTGTGGTATCTGCGTGGATATAATAATCTGTGTGAATAGAGCAGGAGCAGGTACACACATCGGCAGAATGTAAGACGCCTGCACGCGCTGATGTGGGAGAGCGTAATTCACCTCCCTGCTGATGTGCGCACTCTCACTTCCGGAACTCCTTATCAGTTACTGCGCTGGCTTCTTCCTCCCAGTGGCTTTTGCGCATCCCCGGCTAGCGCATGCGCGTTGTGATCTGTGGGGCGCTGAGGCAAGTCCCGGACAGTTTCTCACCTCAGCAAATTCTACAGCACTACTTTCAACAGACAAACTTTATTGACAATGGGGAAAAAAAGGACACAAGGACGCCGAGATGGAGCTCAGCGCCAGGCTGGGGAGCCATAGAGAGACATGGACATCTAATGTCCGATCACTGCAGGATACTCGTTCATACATCAGGTAAGATGAACGGCACCACCACTTTTAACCGACCGCCGATAATGAGACGTGTGATATGCGTCTGCCTCATTTACTGCACTTCATACATGGCGGTGAAGCGGTAACAGGTGCACATAGCGTTCTCTGTAACCAAATCTGCCCTGATCACCACATAATACATTTACCCACATATACTGTATACTTATCTATAAAATACTTTTCTCTTACAGTGTGCTTACTGTGTAATGCTTACTGCCTATTGTTACTCCTAAACATTCAAGTCTGCTGAGAGCAACCGTGCTGATTCCTGACCTAAGGAATAGATGAGAGGGGTGGTCTTCAGTTTGCCAAATGTCGGGATCCTGGCGCACAGTATACCAGCGCCGGAATCCCGACACCCGGCATACCGACATATATTCTCCCTCGTGGGGGTCCACCGTGCCCGTAGCGTGACGAGCCCGCAAGGGACTCCTTTGCGCTCGCCACGGTGTCGGTATGCCGGCGGTCGGTCTCCCGGCGCCGGTATGCTGGTCGCCGGGAGCCCGGCCGCCGGCATACCATACTACACCCGATGATAGACCTTATTACTTATACGCCCTATGCACTGGGCAATGCTTATGGGCGATATGAACGTCCCCGTGGTCGTTCACCGTTGGTTTCCCATCGTTAAACATAGCAAGCCAATTTGGACGATATTGTTAATCGTTCAAAATTAATATCATCCAAATGGGACACATCGCCCAGTGTGTAGGGTGCATGAGAAATAAATGTTCTTCCTTCCAATGGTCAGACATGTGAACACTGTTTACCTTTGACCCAGAGCTGGATTAAGGCTTCGGGGGGCCTGGGGTACTTGCGCCAGGGGGGGCCTGCAGGTGTGTACACATGGTGAGATTCGGGCTAAACCCCGATTCTCATTGTGCAATAGGGACTAGGTCAGTATCGCAATCATAGATGACTGTGCTTGCAATACTATGTGCGATTTTGACTAGTGACTTTCACCTTGCGATCTGCACTAACTTTCCTTACGATTTTGACTATATAGTCAAAATCGTAAGAAAAAATCTTACCCGTGTGTACACACCTTAAGATCTAAAATGAAAATCATAATCACTACAAAGTATAATATACATACACTACCGTTCAAAAGTTTGGGGTCACCCAGACAATTTCGTGTTTTCCATGGAAACTCACTTTTATTTATCAAATGAGTTGCAAAATGAATAGAACATACAGTCAAGACATTGCCAAGGTTAGAGATATGGAATTTTATTTGAAATAATAATTTTGTCCTTCATACTTTGCTTTCGTCAAAGAATGCTCCTTTTGCAGCAATTACAGCATTGCAGACCTTTGGCATTCTATCTGTTGAGTTGTTGAGGTAATCTGAAGAAATGTCACCCCCCGCTTCCTGAAGCGCCTCCCACAAGTTGGATTGGCTTGTTTGGCACTTCTTGCTTACCATATGGACAAGCTGTTCCAATGGGGTTGAGATATGGTGACTGTGCTGGCCACTCCATTACAGACAGAAATCCAGTTGCCTGCTTCTTCCCTAAATAGTAATTTGGAGGTGTGCTTTGGGTCATTGTCCTGTTGTAGGAGGAAATTGGCTCCAATCAAGCGTTGTCCACAAAGTATGGCATGGCATTACAAAATGGAGTGATAGCCTTCCTTATTCAAAATCCCTTTTACCTTGTACAAATCTCCCACTTTACCAGCACCAAAGCAACCCTAGACCATCACATTACCTCCACCATGCTTGACAGGTGGCATCAGGCACTCTTCCAGCACCTTTTCACTTGTTCTGCGTCTCACAAATGTTCTTCTGTGTGATACAAACACCTCAAACTTTGATTCGTCTGTCCATAACACTTTTTTCCAATCTTCCTCTGTCCAATGTCTGTGTTCTTTTGCCCATATTAATCTTTTCCTTTTATTGGCCAGTCTCAGATATGGCTTATTATTTGCCACTCTGCCTAGAAGGCCAGCATCCCGGGGTCGCCTCTTGCCTGTAGACATTGACACTGGCGTTTTGCGGGTACCATTTAATAAAGCTGCCAGTTGAGGGCCTGTGAGGCGTCTATTTATCAAACTAGAGACACTAATGTACTTGTCTTCTTGCTCAGTTGTGCACCGGGGCCTCCCACTTCTCTTTCTACTCTGGTTAGAGCCTGTTTGTGCTGTTCTCTGAAGGGAGTAGTACACACCGTTGTAGGAAATGTTCAGTTTCTTAACAAGTTCTCACATGGAATAGCCTTCATTTCTAAGAACAAGAACAGACTGTCGAGTTTCACATGAAACTTGTCTTTTTCTGGCCATTTTGAGAGAATAATCGAACCCACAAATGTGATGCTCCAGATACTCAACTAACTCAAAGGAAGGCCAGTTTTATAGCTTCTCTAACGAGCAAACCCATAATCAGCTATGCTAACATAATTGCACAAGGGTTTTCTAATCATCCATTAGTCTTCTACCGCGATTAGCAAACACAATGTACCATTAGAACACTGGAGTGATGGTTGCTGGAAATGGGCCTCTATACATACACCTATGTAGATATTCCATTAATAACCAGACGTTTGCAGCTAGTATAGTCATTTACCACATTAACAATGTACAGCGAGTATTTCTGATTAATTTAATGATATATTCACTGAAAAAAAACAGCGCTTTTCTTTTAAAAAAAGGAAATTTCTAAGTGACCCAAAATTTTGAACGGTAGTGTGTGTGTGTGTGTGTATATGTACATATATATATATATATATATATATATATAGACAGCAAACGCGGCACTCCTGGTGGCTGTGTCAATAAATCTCTCAAACCGGCATAATAGAAAAGGCAACGTTTCAATGACACTTTAATTAGGCATTTTCCTTAGGTCCAAAAGCTGCGCATGGGACATACTTGGACGTTCCAACATGACAATGATCCAAAACACAAGGCCAAGTCGACCTGTGATAGGGTGCACACTGGGTGACAGACAGATACTGCAGCCAATCACAGCTGTCAGTGGGCCAGAAGCAGAGAAATCCCATAGATAAGTATATTTATAATGACAGTATCCAGCACAGGGGTGTCAAAGACAAGGCCCGCGGGCCGAATCCGGCCCGCCAGACCTCGTCTGATGGCCCGCGGTGACGCCGCCATGAAACCCCCTTCTCCCGAGTGCCCAGCTCGGGGGGGGCGGGGTTTCGCGGAATTACGCGATTGCGTCGTGACGTCACAGCGCAAACGCGTCATTCAACGAAACCCCGTCGGAGGAGGGAGAAGGGAGCCGCGCAGACGAGGAGGGAGAGGCGGCTGAAGAGCGGCGAGAACCGCTTCAAATGTAAGTCAGCCCCTCTCCCTTCCTCTCTTTCTCTCTCTCTCCCTCCTTCCACCACCTGCCGCAATGTGTAAAATGGGGACCTGTACCTGCCGCTATGTCTAAAATGGGGACCTGTGCCTGCCACAATGTGTAAAATGGGGACCTGTACCTGCCGCTATGTGTAAAATGGGGACCTGTGCCTGCCACAATGTGTAAAATGGGGACCTGTACCTGCCGCTATGTGTAAAATGGGGACCTGTGCCTGCCACAATGTGTAAAATGGGGACCTGTGCCTGCCACAATGTGTAAAATGGGGACCTGTACCTGCCGCTATGTGTAAAATGGGGACCTGTGCCTGCCACAATGTGTAAAATGGGGACCTGTACCTGCCGCTATGTGTAAAATGGGGACCTGTGCCTGCCACAATGTGTAAAATGGGGACCTGTGCCTGCCGCAATGTGTAAAATGGGGACCTGTACCTGCCGCTATGTGTAAAATGGGGACCTGTGCCTGCCGCAATGTGTAAAATGGGGACCTGTGCACTATAAAAGGGGGCACATGGCTGGGCACTTTAAAAGGGGGCAGATGGCTGGGCACATATAAGGCAGGTGGAGCGGTAAATTTTGGATAGACCTACAGATACAACCGGCCCTTTGATGGGGACCAAACTGCTGATGCGGCCCCCGATGAATTTGAGTTTGACACCCCTGATCCAGCAGGTCGACAGCAGAATAATAAAGTGAAGGTTCTGCACAGCTAAAATACACTCCTCTATGGGCGGCGACTATCTGATCGCAGCAGTGCAAAAAAATCACCTGCTAGCGATCAGGTCTGAATTATGCCCCATGTTTTTATTATTCTTAACACTAGGAAAGGAAGCTAGGAGTTCAGAGGCTGCTGTATACCACTCTCTTAAATGATTTAGGTTCTGCACAGATAGTTTCATATCCTCCTATTAAACTAATAATAACAACGCCAAATAGACATAAATGTGAAACAAAAATTATTTTAATAAATCAGCCGCATAGAAACACTTATATTCTGTATCTAGCATTTTATACGAGGTTATTATTAGGGAAGCTTATACTATAAATCTAAGTGTATCCTAACTGCCAGCAATGACCCCACGCCAGAATACAGGCGCACACTTGGCGGGAGGTGAGGGAGGCGTTATAAAGAGGGAGCTCTATATAATCAACACTATTGAAATAAAAAAATTCACTAATTATACTTATTAATTAAAAAAACAAATATCGAGTAATTGTGGATTAGTAATAAGGCATGCTGGGAGATGTAGTACATCCTGGATTGTGCTATGTAAGGAACACTCTCATACTACAAATCCCAGTTGGCGGAGGTTTATATAAGCCCCACCCCATTCACCCTCTGTGTCTATTACAGCCAACAGGCGCAAGTTTAGCACTGACTACTGTGATAGGGTGCACACTGGGTGACAGACAGATACTGCAGCCAATCACAGCTGTCAGTGGGCCAGAAGCAGAGAAATCCCATAGATAAGTATATTTATAATGACAGTATCCAGCAGGATGACTGCAGAATAAAGTGAAGGTTCTGGAGTGGCCATCTCAGTCTCCTGACCTCAATATCATTGAGCCACTCTGGGGAGATCTCAAACGTGCAGTTCATGCAAGACAGCCCAAGAATTTACAGGAACTGGAGGCTTTTTGCCAAGAAGAATGGGCAGCTTTACCATCTGAGAAAATAAAGAGCCTCATCCACAACTACCACAAAAGACTTCAAGCTGTCATTGATGTTAAAGGGGGCAATACACGGTATTAAGAACTGGGGTATGTAAACTTTTGACCAGGGTCATTTGGGTAGTTTGTGTTGTCATGATTTAAAAAGAGTAAACACAGTTGTTTGACAATAAATGGCTTCACCCAACTACTAACCATGAGTGACAGAAAAGTTTGTGAGTTATCTTTCATATTCTCTGACAAATGGCCAGAAAATCACAAATTCTGCTAGGGTATGTAAACTTATGAGCACACCTATATATATATATATATATATATATATATATATATATATATTAGATTGCATTGGATGGATTTGTGCTTTTTATTATACCACAACTGTATTACTTTTTCTTTATCTCTCTATTATCTGTCTCACCCCTTTCCTATTCCTGTATGTGGGTATATAAGGGCTGTGAACACGGCTTAAATACACAAAGGGGGTAATTCAGACCTGATTGCTAGGCTGCATTTTCGTACAGCCTAAAGGCCAGTACTCACCAGCCGACGTGGGTGAGATGTGTGCTGAGCGAACCGCTCAGCACACATCTCTCCCGGCGCTCAGCACAGCGCGATCTGTGCTGAGCGTGCAGGGGGAGACGGGGGGGCCGCTCACTTCACCCAGCGGGTGAAGTGAGCGACCCGCTAGATTGGCCTGCTAGATCTAGCAGCGGCGATAGCGATGCGCGGGGCTGCGCATCGCTATCGCTGAGGGGACTACACACGGAGCGATCGTGCTTAAAATCTAAGCAATCTAGTCAGATTGCTTAGATTTTAAGCAGCGATCGCTCCGTGAGTACCCCCCTTAAGCCTGCGATCAGGTCTGAACTGCGTATGTGTATGCACCACAATGCGCAAGCGCGTGGGTCCACAGCGACGGGCAGTGACGGTATGGTGCGAAAAAAGCGATTGCACAGTGATCGCAAGGTGACTGACAGGAAGAAGGCGTTTGTGGGTGGCAACTGACTGTTTTCAGGGAGTGGTTGGAAAAACGTAGGCGTGTCAAAGCATTTGCAGGGCGGGTGTCTGACGTAAATTCCGGTCCCGGACAGGCTGAAGTGATCGCAGCGGCTGAGTAAGTCCTGGGCTGCGCAGAGACTGCATAAGATCTGTTAGTACATCTCTGCTACACATGCGATCGCACACTTGCACAGCTAAAATACACTCCCCTATGGGCGGTGACTATCTGATCGCAGCAGTGCAAAAAAATCACTTTCTAGTAATCAGGTCTGAATTAGGCCCAAAGTCTTTATTATTCTTAACACTAGGAAAGGAAGCTAGGAGTTCAGAGGCTGCTGTATACCACTCTCTTAAATGATTTAGGTTCTGCACAGATAGTTTCATATCCTCCTATTAAACTAATAATAACAACGCCAAATAGACATAAATGCGAAACAAAAATTATTTTAATAAATCAGCCGCATAGAAACACTTATATTCTGTATCTAGCATTTTATACGAGGTTATTATTAGGGAAGCTTATACTATAAATCTAAGTGTATCCTAACTGCCGGCAATGACCCCACGCCAGAATACAGGCGCACACTTGGCGGGAGGTGAGGGAGGCGTTATAAAGAGGGAGCTATATATATAATCAACACTATTGAAATAAAAAATTACACTAATTATACTTATTAATTAAAAAAACAAATATCGAGTAATTGTGGATTAGTAATAAGGCATGCTGGGAGATGTAGTACATCCTGGCTTGTGCTATGTAAGGAACACTCTCATACTACAAATCCCAGTTGGCGGAGGTTTATATAAGCCCCACCCCATTCACCCTCTGTGTCTATTACAGCCAACAGGAGCAAGTTTAGCACTGACTACTGTGATAGGGTGCACACTGGGTGACAGACAGATACTGCAGCCAATCACAGCTGTCAGTGGGCCAGAAGCAGAGAAATCCCATAGATAAGTATATTTATAATGACAGTATCCAGCACACCAATATGGGAACAACTCCAGACACATTGGTCACCTCAGCCTAGAGCTCAACCCAATGATTCATTCCTGTTGGCTGAATGGTCGCCCAATCCGATTCCCCTCCTTGTTACGCCACCAGTTTCTGAGCTGATTTCTTATGGTAATTTCTCCCAGCTCCTGACTCTCCCACATATAGTTACACAACCATCCCATACAAGTAATGCAGCATGGAGGGGCTCAGTGAAGGCGGCAGTGTAGGTATGTAAGTGTATGATGGGGTCACACAGAGAATAAAAGGACAGCTGTCCTGCCTCATAATCCAGATATACCCTCACTCTGTCACAGGGGATATAGTCAGGTAACCGGATCTCTTTTCTGTCATGTATCACTGTATTGTCATATCTTATTGTCCACGGATTAAGTTTCTTACACAGACACCAGGACTTCTTATTACCTCCAATGTATGACTGATCTCCTCTCCTGCCTATACTGGGGTAACACATCCCCACCCTCCACCTCACTGACTTACTGACATCCACCTCCCAGTAATGTCGCCCTGAGGAGAATCCCCTGCTGCTTATTACCTGAGGATAACTCTGAAATCTCTCTGGTGTTACTGGGTGATTCTGGTTTATATCTGACCTGGATGCAGTTTTCCTGTCACCTGATATCTGTATAGTATCACCAGCTGTGGCTACATCCAGTAATATGTCTGTGGGTTGCTGCACATAGATCCCCCTATTTATCCCTGTTATTATATCAGATAATATATGTAATTTCCCTGAGATGAGACCCACATCCAGATCTCCTGCACCACGGACCTGGGTATCACGTCTCTCTGTGTCCTCAGTATCACACAAGTCCCCTGTGTCTGGTTCCTGTAAGACAGTCACTGGGTCAGTCATGTTACACAGCTCCTCAATGTGACGCATCTTCCCGGACAGCTCGTCCTTCTTTATTTCCAGCTGCTGGATCAGAGCTGAGACTGAGAGTGAAACGCGCTGTTCCTGCCTGGAGATCTCACTCAGGACTTTCTTCTCCAGGTCTTCCAGCTGTCTCCTGATGTCTCTAAACAAGGCAGTGACTGTCTTTGTTAAATCAGCTGATTTTCCTGGGTCTTCCCTCCTGCGCTCCTGCAGACTCTGCACTCTCTTCTCAGTTTCCGCTCTCTTTGTGGTCAGTTTTTGCAGAACATTTCTCAGCTTCTTCTTCTTCTCCTCAGAGGCCTCATCCAGCGACTCCATCTGATGTCCTCTGTGTTCCCCAATCAGACAGCAGGACACACAGATACAGGCAGAGTCCTCAGTGCAGTAATACTCCAGGATCTTCTTATGAACGGAGCATTTCCTGTTCCCCAGGGCAGTGGTGGGATCACATAAGATGTGCTCTGGTGACTTGCTGTGTACTCTCAGGTGATTATCACACAGATGATCCTCACAATGCAGACAGAATTTAGCAGCAGGTACAGGAGAGTCCACACAGTAAGTGCAGAAGATCCCAGTCTCCTCCTGATCTGGCCGAGTAGACAGGAAACTCCCCACTATGTTACACAGCGTTATGTTCCTCTGCAGTGCAGGACGCTCCTGACACTCTGCTCTGCATTCAGGACAGGTATAAACTCCACACCCCTCCTGTGTATCCAGCACACGATCAATACAGACCTGGCAGAAGTTGTGGCCACATCTCAGGGTTACAGGATCTGTATAAATGCTCAGGCAGATGAAACAGTCCAGCTCCTGCCTCAGATCAGCAGACGCCATCGCTGCAGCAGAAGAGAGAAATGAAAGTGAAAGTCTCTGACACTCAGAAACCAGTAGGGTGACATTCTGCACACAGGGCGAGGCTGAGCTGTCACTCAGGTTATATCTACAGGCTCAGCTACACTGAGGGGAACACCCAATACATAAATGGACATCATGCAGGAAATGTACTTCTATTGCACATTACACAGGTCATTTCATAAGATGACAATTATGACATTTTGCAGCGATTATATCAATGTGATTTATTTGAAACTACAGTTTTATAGCTTAGTGCAATTTTGTTATTAAAACAATATTGTTGATGATATAAATAAGAGTGATGATGTCATGCTGATAGAGGCAGACAGCAGGGGGAGCTGGAGGTGCGGGGGGTGAGGGTGCTGGTTGTCTGATTGTCTGATACACAAAATACATTTCCATAGTGATTGCTAGCTATACACTGGGAAGGGTTACAGTGGAATGCCCTCATTACTGTGTGCAGAGTACTTAAGTACAGTGACCAGAGGAAGCGTAATTGGTGTAAAGAAGCTGTTGCTCTGATGATTTATTTTCCTTTCTAGTGTGAGCACCTCGGTAAACAGTAACCGTTAGACGGTACTCACCAACTACCGCCTGGGGACCGACACTCCAAATCCGGAGACCGGTCAGCAACAGCAGGCACTTAGAAACTAACAATTTACCATCAACATGTGCTTCCTCTCACCCATACCTCCCAACTTTTCATATGTAATAAGAGGGACACACGCGCGGCAAAGCCGTGCATGCTCCCGAAAAAGGCGCATGGCCTAAGAAAAGGGTGCGTGGCTTCGCGGAGGGCCCGTGATCGCGACCCACGCCCCTGTTTTTGTCACTGAGGGGGCATGCCCAGCGCTCTGTGAGCCGCTGGCATGCCCCCTCTCCTTCTGACTCCAGTGAATAGAAGCTGTGCGCATGCGCACAGCGTCTATTATTATTTATTATTATTTATTTATTAGCAGTCTTATATAGCGCAGCATATTCCGTTGCACTTTACAACATACCTCCCAACTGTCCCGATTTTCGCGGGACAGTCCCGTTTTTTGGGGACTGTCCCGCTGTCCCACCCGCGGGCCGCAGTGTCCCGCGGTGGTGGGGCAGTTGGGAGGCTCCTGCACGCGCTGCTCTGCTTAGCAGAGCAGCGATGAATAGACGCTGTGCGCATGCGCACAGCGTCTATTCAGTGCAGACAGAGGGAGAGAGGGCATGCCAGCAGCTCACGGAGCGCTGGGCATGCCCCCTCAATTACAAAATCGGGGGCGTGGCTCGCGATAGTGGGTCCTCCCACGAGGCCACGCCCCTTTCCCATAGGCCACACCTCTTTTTCGGGAGCGCGCGGCGGAGCCGCGCGTGTGTCACTCTTTGCAAGCGGCTAAAGTTGGGAGGTATGCTTTACAATGAGAGCAACAGTAATAGAACAAAACTGGGTAAAAACAGACAGACATAGAGGTAGGAAGGCCCTGCTCGTAAGCTGACAATCTATAGGGAAATAGGCATGTATACACAAGGATAGATGCCACCTATTGCATAATGGTCTGCCAGATAGCTAGGTTCTTAATGGGTTGTATGATGATACCCCGCAATGTAGGCAATGTCTATTCACTGCTGCTGTGCTAAGCAGGGCAGAGAGTGCATGAGCCTCCCAACTGCCCCCCCACTGCGGGACACTGCGGCCTGTGGGTGGGACAGTCCCCAAAAAACGGGACTGTCCCGCGAAAATCATGACAATTGAAAGGTATGTCTCACTCACTGGAGGACACAATACCACGTCACGGGTCACTGAAGTTTTCATCGGTTAGGTGAGAATCATCATGGGCCCAAGGCCTCAGCCACCCAATCGTCACCTGCCAGCACTCGTGCACTGAGGTGAAGTTGACCTCACAAGGCCGTGCGAGGTCCACTAGACCGGCGCTCAATGAGGGGACAAACAGACAGGGAGTACTACTTACACTTGTCACTTTGCTGTGATGCTCTCTCTGCTCCTATAAAGAAAACACAACAACCTATCTATTCTACTCTCAGGCTACACTGAACTTGGAAGGGCCAAACAACTAAAATATGCCCAAACTTTTTGCCTGCTAACTGTGAATAGACAGTATAATAATCAACACCTAGGATATCCTCTTCACTCTGTTCTCATTAATAACACCATTCACAGTAATTAAACACAACACAGAATAATAGCAAATAGCAGTGACATTATAACAGTTGTAAGGTGAGCACCCCACAAATACACTCCCCAAACTTACGTCAGTGCCTGATCAGCCTCAAACTTCATCCACCTGTGGAATTAGAATAGGTACCACCCGGAAGCCTCCTCCCCTGAACAGCCATTCATGAGAAAGAATAGGATCACAGAGGCATGAGGAACTGGTCCGCTCCTCCACGTGCAATGCGATCCAAAGCTTCTGTCACACCACCACCAAGGAGAGTGCATAGCGCTCTGCACCTAGAATATTAATCACTCTCACACAGCTCCCCCCCTCTGTACTCAGGTCTGGTGATCTGGGCCTATTACCCAGATTCCCTTATAAGTGCTTGGCACAGGCACTCTACCTGCCTAATCAGGGCCAGTTGGAGTGATCTGGGCCTAGTGCTAAGATCACTCATTTATTTGAGCTCAGGCCTTTTTGGCCTGCCTGTTTGGGGCCACTCTTTGGCGACCTGGGTCTAGTGCCCGGAGTCACCTTATACCCCTGACACCTTTACTTAAACTAGGCCTAATGTCCTCTACTGTGCCCAAAGGCCTAATGCCTGATTGCACCCATGTGTCACTGTAGCTTTAAGGACTGCTGTGTAGGCTGAGTGGAACCAGTCAGATGGTGGAGACACAGGGTGGATGCTGGATGGAACCAGCCAGGTGATGAGAACACGGAGTGGATACTGGATGATGCTAGGGAGCGTAGATATAGGAAAGGTGAAAAGTGAATACCGGTGGTTAGTGGATACTGCTGGTAAGTAGGGATCCGCTGGAACAACACCGGCACTTTAAGGAAGCTGGATACTGCTGGAAGCTGACCGCTGGAAGCAGATGGGTAAATAGCTGGAAGCTGGAATAGCCACACAGGACTGCAGAGTCAGGCTGCACCGCAAGATGGAAAGCAGGTGCGGGTCTCTTAGTGGAGGCTGGAGACAGGAGCTGGAAACCTGGAGAAACAACCACAGGAGAGAGAGACTGGAACGAGGTTTGACAACCAAAGCACTGACGATTTCCTGGTTCAGGCACAGGATACTTATACCTGCAGCCAGGCAGGGATTGGCTAAACAATTATACAGATTCATCAGCGCAGCGGATTGGTGGAGACTGAGGCTTGTGACTGAAACCAACATGGCTGCGCCCATGTTAGCACTGGGGGGGGGAAGTTAGTTTGGAAAACCACGTGGAGATTCAGCAGTAATGGCGGCACCGGCCGCGGAGGACAGGAGACGCCAGACTGAACTTGTACACTGGAACATATGGATGACAGCGGAGGCCGCTGCAGGCATGAGGCGCCACACTGTATACTGGAACACAGGAACGGCGGCGGAGGCCGCGGAGGGCGAGAGACGCAGTTCAGTGATTAAACAGGCCCCGCTGTGACAGTGTCTCAGAGTGACAGGAGTAAGATGCAGGGTGTGGACACAGATGAGATCCGGCCCTGGAAAGCTGAGCCAGCCTCAGAAGACATCTAAAAGGCAAGTAATGGCGTCCAGATACCCGGATCGTGACACCACGGACCTAATGCCTGCCTACCATGCAGTCCTGGCGCTGCCCGTCAGCAAAGGGATGCAGAGCAGCTAGATGCCAGGCTGGAGAGGTGCTCTCCCTGCTTCTGCATCCCCACTGCTGCACCTGGCCTACCTACAGCTGGCGGCTGCTGTGCCTGTCACTGCATGACAAGCAGCGGCTCTGGCAGCTTAAAGCCTCCTCTCCCTCTCCTGTGTCAGTGGCACTGACCAATCAGATGAAAAGGGGGTAGGGCCATAGGCAGATCCAGGGGGGCACTCGGGCCCGTGCCTCCCCTGTCATTTCTGACTTCTTTTTTTTTTCAAAAGGAGAACAGCAGCGCACTACTGCTATTTCCATCAGTCAGATTAGATAAAAGAGGGACAGGCACTAGTACCCGCCGCGGCTCTAACAGCAAGTCCGTGTGTTAACCAATGGGGAGGCTGGAGCTGCAGCTCCACCTCCCCCTGCTCACACCACAACCTACCTCCCCAACTGCCAGCCGGCCAGAGTCCAGCCCAGGCTCAGGGTTCAAATGCCAGCATGGAGTAAGACTGTTACTTATGACGGCGCAGAAGGCTTCATCAGCCCTCACTGCACCACACAATAATCCCAGCACTTCCTCCTTCACTTCCTTTACCACCATGCTAGGTGCAGTCACACTCAGCCTCAGCTTTGAGAAGGCGGCCCGTGTGACTGTGACAGGGCTGTCCTGCAGATGTCTTATGCTGTGTGATTGTGACAGGGCTGTCCTGCAGATGTCTTATGCTGTGTGACTGTGACAGGGCTGTCCTGCAGATGTCTTATGCTGTGTGATGTGACAGGGCTGTCCTGCAGATGTCTTATGCTGTGTGACTGTGACAGGGCTGTCCTGCAGATGTCTTATGCTGTGTGATGTGACAGGGCTGTCCTGCAGATGTCTTATGCTGTGTGACTGTGACAGGGCTGTCCTGCAGATGTCTTATGCTGTGTGAGTGTGACAGGGCTGTCCTGCAGATGTCTTATGCTGTGTGATTGTGACAGGGCTGTCCTGCAGATGTCTTATGCTGTGTGACTGTGACAGGGCTGTCCTGCAGATGTCTTATGCTGTGTGATGTGACAGGGCTGTCCTGCAGATGTCTTATGCTGTGTGATTGTGACAGGGCTGTCCTGCAGATGTCTTATGCTGTGTGATGTGACAGGGCTGTCCTGCAGATGTCTTATGCTGTGTGATTGTGACAGGGCTGTCCTGCAGATGTCTTATGCTGTGTGATTGTGACAGGGCTGTCCTGCAGATGTCTTATGCTGTGTGACTGTGACAGGGCTGTCCTGCAGATGTCTTATGCTGTGTGAGTGTGACAGGGCTGTCCTGCAGATGTCTTATGCTGTGTGACTGTGACAGGGCTGTCCTGCAGATGTCTTATGCTGTGTGATTGTGACAGGGCTGTCCTGCAGATGTCTTATGCTGTGTGACTGTGACAGGACTGTCCTGCAGATGTCTTATGCTGTGTGATGTGACAGGGCTGTCCTGCAGATGTCTTATGCTGTGTGAGTGTGACAGGGCTGTCCTGCAGATGTCTTATGCTGTGTGATTGTGACAGGGCTGTCCTGCAGATGTCTTATGCTGTGTGATTGTGACAGGGCTGTCCTGCAGATGTCTTATGCTGTGTGAGTGTGACAGGGCTGTCCTGCAGATGTCTTATGCTGTGTGATGTGACAGGGCTGTCCTGCAGATGTCTTATGCTGTGTGATAGTGACAGGGCTGTCCTGCAGATGTCTTATGCTGTGTGACTGTGACAGGGCTGTCCTGCAGATGTCTTATGCTGTGTGATGTGACAGGGCTGTCCTGCAGATGTCTTATGCCGTGTGACTGTGACAGGGCTGTCCTGCAGATGTCTTATGCTGTGTGATAGTGACAGGGCTGTCCTGCAGATGTCTTATGCTGTGTGATGTGACAGGGCTGTCCTGCAGATGTCTTATGCTGCTTGTTGGAGATCCAGCTGGCTGCTTCTGCTAATCATAGATGGGCAGTTCCTGTCCTGCAGTCTGACTGTCAGTGCAGTGCCCAGAACAAGGTATGCTGCACCTGCCACCACCAACTAAACACTATAATGATTATATTGTGCTGGGGTGCCTTCCAGGCTCCCATAACTAATGGAACAGGTGACCAACATTTCAAGGCCCAATCAGCCTTTTCATCAGGGTGAAACACTGGCAATAAACCAGGATGCTCCTACAGCCAATCATTACCTGATGGCGTATTCTGTGAGGCCACGCCCCCTATGATACCAAACCCCTTATCTGGGAGCGCGCGTGCCTTAGGTGCATGTAAATATAACTATTAACGTTCCCCTATCATGGTGCCCCCCTTTCATTTTCTTCTGGATCCGCCTCTGGGTAGGGCTACATGGGCAAAGGGGGCGGGGCTACACGGGACCAACAGACTGCAGTGCCACATAGGAGGACATGCTGCTCCAGATCCTGCCAGCTAGGTAGAGTAAGTGATAAAGTCTGTGTATGTATGCAGGGGTGTATATAGGGGGCTGAGCGCCCCTGGCAAAGGAAGGAACTGGCACCCCCCACCTCCCCCACCCAGGGACACAGAGGGGGGAGTTACAGGTAGGCTGAGGTCAGGGACACTGAGGGGGCAGTTACAGGGATGGTGCGGGCAGGGACACTGAGGGGGAATTACAGTTAGGGTGCGGGTAGGGACACTGAGGGGGAATTACAGGGATGGTGCGGGTAGGGACACTGAGGGGGCAGTTACAGGGATAGTGCGGGCAGGAACACTGAGGGGGAATTATGAGGAGGGTGTGGGCAGGAACACCGAGGGGATATATGCACACATACATACATACATACATACATACAGTTAAAAACCCCTCTCTAGGTGTGGTGGCACTACATGTCCCAGCAAATCCAGTTGACAAGGTGTGCTGGGACTTGTAGTCTGAACACAGCTGGACAGGCAGTCACTGGTCTAGATACCTCTCCATACAGAGCTCTTTGTAAGCTGTGATCCAGACTGCCAGGACAGACCATGCAGTGCAGCTACGGTACCGCAGAAAATGTACAGGTATGCTCATGCTGCACTGCTGACTGGTGCTGATTGCAGTGGCTGGTGTCTGGTGACAGGCCACGTGGGACCAATGAGAAGGGGAGCGGATGAGGAAGAGGAGGTGCCTCGCCCCTCCCCATACCTGGAAGTGCCCCGCTCCCCGGCTATAGTCACCATCATTGTGACTGTAGTCACAGAGAGTGTCAGAGTGCAATACACTACTGAGAGACCGGCAGTGGATGAGCACTAGTGCTAGGGGATGTACAGCGTCTATTCAGTGGAGTCAGATGGAGAGGGAGCATGCCAGCGGCTCACAGCGGCATGCCCCCTCAGTGACGAATACGGGGCGTGGCTCGCAATCGCGGGTCCTCCCGCGAAGCCACGCCCCATTCTCATAGGCCACGCCCCTTTTTTTAGGAGCACTCCACAGAACAACAAAGTTGGGAGGTATGCTTTATGTAAGCAGTGCCATTACTGGGGGCATTTGAAATGGGGGTACTATTGTGTGGCCACGCCTCTTCCTTGTGAGACCACATCCCTTTTTCGACGCGCTGTCCCTTTGTAAAGTATGGGAGGGTGCAAATTTATAGTTTGCAGGGGGGCGCCGAACACCCTAGCACCGGCCCTACTAACATGCCACAGGCCATAACTTGATTGCAGTGATGTCACCAGAGCAGCGCCCCGCCATGGAATTTCCTGAACCACCCATTAGGCCAGTCTGTAAAATATATAAAATACATTAGAAACCAATCATTGGATTTATATATCCAGAAATGTTTTATTATTTTTTCTGTGTATAAATATACTGTAGCTATTTACTGTTTTGTGTACCATGTGAGAAATACAAACACTTATTTTTCTAAAATTAGATAAAAATCTGACAAAATAAATCTGGAAAAATACCGTATTTTTCGGACCATAAGACGCACTGTGGGGGGAAAAGTATGTGCGTCTTATGGAGCGAATAAGACATTTGCGGGTAGCGGCGGCGGGTAGCGACGGGTCCTGGATGCTGCTGCTGCGCCGTCATTAGCAGAGCGGCCACATCTTAGCAGCAGAGCAGGCGTCATGTGACTCCCCCGCTCACCCCCACCTCCTCCCTCCTCAGGAGATGCAGGGAACCACTGGTATTGTCGGGTAGCGGCGGCCGGCGGGTAGCGGCGGCCGGCGGGTAGCAGCGGGTCCTGGATGCTGCTGCGCCGTCATCAGCAGAGCGGCCACATCTCAGCAGCAGAGCCGGCATCATGTGACTCCCCCGCTCCCCCCCACCTCCTCCCTCCTCAGAAGACGCAGGGAACCACTGGTACTGTCAGTGTGTGTGTGTGTGTGTGTCTGTGTGTTGGCTCTGATGTGTGTGTGTGTCTGTGTATGCTGGCTTTGACAGAAGGCTGCACTGTATTTGAGAAAAAACAGAAATATCTGTTAGAGGTCAGAAAATTTTTGTTTCCAGATTTCCTACTCTAAAAACTAGGTGCGTCTTATGGTCAGGTGCGTCTTATGGACCGAAAAATACGGTATATGATTAGATATAAATATCACTGAGTAGGACGGACACATCTCACCTCACACAGAAACACTATACTGTACTCCTCCCTCATAAAGTAATGCGTCTAGTGAGGGCCTGTCATGCTTGTATTTGTTTGTGAACCCGGGTCTGGATATTAAGTGTCTGGAGAATATGTGAAGGTGGCTGGCTTGAGGATACCACCCGGCATGTAATGCGAGATAGAGTCAGTAAGCCTCCATGACCAGGAATCGAACTCGGGCCTTAGCAGAGAGAGACAAATCCTGCCATGGGACCATCAGGGACTTCAGTGTTGGTAGTTGAATGATATTTGTAGAGAGAGTGAGTGTAACAGCAGATTGACCAGGCTGGATACTGGGTAGTTACTGTTTATGGTATGTGACACTCTCTTGTAGATTCAGTAATCTGGATATGCTGGAGTGACCGAACTGGACAGGAAATTTACCAGGCTTGATACTGGGTTGTACTGTAATCCGGGAACTGGGAGCACTCATATGGATAACCTCCGGAAAACTAAACACCATAATGAAAGGTAGCAGGAATGAGTGGAACAAGCAGAAAGTCTGTAGCAACCGAATGTGCAACCTGAGGAATGACCTGCACTGATGGAAATCAGGTCAGGAGGTCACTGATAGCTTCACATAGTAATGACTAGGCTAGACATTGTACAGGCATCTTCTGTGAGTCAGCTATTGGAATAAATACCCAGGGCATAGCCAAGATTGACTGAGCAGCATCACATGGAGCAGGACTGGTCAGGCTGACGAACGATTGGCTAGACTGGTCAGGTGATCGGGACAGCAGAACTCTTTATCTGGCTAGCAGTGAACTAAGGCCTAGTAGGCAGAGAAATACTGAGACCTTTATAGTTATAATGGGCACGGGACTTTGACAGCTTGCCACTGGATCAGGCATTAGCGGAGCGGTAAGTGACCCAGTGACATGGGAGAACGGACCGATTAGTGACAGTGCCCCCCCCCCCCCCCCCCTTTTAGAAGTTGCCTCGGGACATCTCTTAGGTTTTCTTGAGTATTTAACATGAAAATGGGAAATGAGACGAGGTGCAAAAACATATTTGCATTCACCCAAGATCTCTCCTAAGGATCATATCCCTTCCAATGGATCAGATACTGAAGTTCTCCATAACAACATAGGAAATCAACAATACTTTCCACTTCGAATGACACTGGATGAGTTCTTGGGAGAGAAGTTTGAAACCTGTTGAGAAGAGAGATATGGAAGGAATTATCCTCATCTGCTCCCCTTGAGTGATGGAGGAAGTTGTAGACGGTAAGCCACTGAATTTATGACCATGATTATAGGGAATGGACCGATGAAGTGAGGAGCGAACTTCATGGATGGTACCCGGAGTCTAATGTTGCAAGTAGATAACCAAACATGATCACCCACTTTGAGATGGGGAATGGTGTGGTGCAGATGATAGATCAGTCAGGGGTCCAAAGTGTGCCATTTTTGAAAATCCGCCGACAACACAAATGGTGGTAAAGCCTTTGGAGGCAGGAAGATCAGTAGTAAAATCCATTGATATATGCATCCAAGATTGTAATGGAATGAATAACGGCTGTAATGGACCAACTGGAGACTGACGGGAAGTCTTGTGCTTAGCTCACTGAGTACATGAGAACACGAATTCTTGAAACTCTGTACACATGGAAGACCATCAATAGGACCATGTGATAAATTCTAAAGTCTTTTGAGTCCCTGAGTTGCCACATAATTTGGAAGCATGAGCCCACAACAATAATTGTTTGCAAAGATCTGGAGATAAAAAAAGTTTTTTCCTGGAGGAGGCATGACCACATCAGTGGATATTCAGATACATTAGTCTCTTCCTCAGTGTTCCGGGAACAAGGTAATACAACTACAGGACCGTGGACAGAAAGAGATTCTGAAGTTAAAACAGGAGAAAATCAAATCCCAGCGGACCTGGGCATTAGACATGAAGCAGTTTTGAGAAAAAAAAGATTGTTGTGGTCGGTGAACACAGATATTGGGAAACGAGCGCCTTCCAGTAAATAGTGCCATTCTCAATATGCCATCTTGATGGGCAAAAGTTCCTTTTCACCAATGGGGTCATTCTTTTCAGCAGACACCAATTTCTCAGAGAAGAATCCACAGGGATGTCATTTATCATCTAATCTTTGGGAAAGAACTGCCTCCATGCCCTCTGAGGATGCATCCACTTCCACAATAAAAGGTTGAGTGATGTCTGGTTGGCTGAGTACAGGAGCTGTAGTGAATGAATGCTTAAGTAGTTGGAATACTGACTTTGCCTTTGGAGACCACAGTGTTGGGTTGGCACCTTTGTGGGTTAAGGCTGAGATAGGAGCTGTCAAAGTCAAAAAACCTTTAATAAAGATAGTAGTTGGCAAAGCGCAGGAAACTCTGAATTGCTTTAAGGAACTGGGTTCCGTCTGTCAGCGTCCGGAGTCTTACCGGTACGTTGGGGCCGCTGGGCTGGATTCTCTGGCGGTGTGCGGGCAGCGGCGGAGGTGGGCAGCAGTGGTGGCGGTGAGGTGGTCCGCTCGTGGCGGCGGGACGCCGCTACAGCAGGTTGCTCTTGCTGAGCCATTGCTAGGAGACCAGTGGTAGTGAGCAATGTGGCTTTGCAGAAAGGTCTGCATTACTGGGCGCCGCCATGATGGAGACCAAGTTTTAAGCATAGTTCCGGTTTCCTGTTTCCTCCAGCCAATCCAGGGGAAGCTCTCCCTATAAAAGGGGGCTTGTATAGGACAGGGATGCCAGTGGTTCAAGTTACAACCCTGTTGTAGGTGCTTTAGCCTGTGCTCCAAGGATCCTTGTCGTATTCTGGTTACTCCTGCTCTTACTTGCTCGGTTCTCTGTTGCTGCTGCAGCCCTGCCGTTTCTAACCTGCTACTGCCTGTGGAAGCGCTCCTGGAAAACCCGGTCCAGTAAGACTCCTTGGGCCCAGTCGGCCCTGGGTCTTCTGCCTCGTCTTTCAAGCCACACTCCACAGATCTACTTAACCAGCCACGTCTTTGTACCACCGACCACAACTTGCAGATTGTTATCTTCAGCCTCATCCTCCAAACCACAGTCCACAGTCCTTGTCTTTTAACCACCATCCACAGTTCCGCAGTTCCGTATTCACAACCTCGTCTTTCAAGCCACAATCCGCAGTTTTTTATCCTCAACTATGTTGTCACGATCCAGGTAATTCCTTATCAGTATTTACCTTCCAAATGCCTCCTGAGACTGTCCCAGTGTTCCAAGCCTGGATTCCATCTGCACTGTCTGTGTGCAGCACGCTGCATCTCATTGTCTCAAATCTCTTTACTGTGATTCTGGCAGTGTCAGATTGTGTTTGGGCTGTGTCCCCGGAGGGGGCGCTAGTGGGTCAGTGGAGGTAGATGGGAGAAAACGAGGAGGCTGGATAACGTTCCTGCGCATGAGCGCAATGGTATTTTATTTGGCAGATGATATAACACAGAATGGTAGCAGAAACAATAATAACAGATGAATAAAGTCAATCACTCAGTATGATAACTGAAAGTCTATGGCAATGGATGACAGATGACTTGAGAAAATAATATCCGGTAATATATAAACAGAAGAACAAGTGTTTGTGAAATGGTTCTGGTTTGGAAACCAGTGCAGGTTTTAAAACAGGAAACTTAGGCAGCAAGGTGTAGAATGGCAAACCTGAGCAGAGGCAGGAGTCTGACTTCACAGTGCAGGTGATGAGGCACTGGCAGCAGCAAGCTGTATCACAGGTGGAGGAATGAAACACACCTGGAGTCAGTCTTCAACTGCAGGCTGAAGCACACAAGGTGGTGATGAGTGTGAAGCCTTATTTGCAGGTTGCAGGTATTGCTGGGCCTTGAAGTTCCACGGAGCTGTGCAGAGTAACCAGGAGTACAGGAGGAACAGGAACAGATCCTTTCACATGGGTCGCTGGAGAGACACAAAGTCCAGGATGCCTGCAGACTGATCCTGCAGTCTCTTATGTACCCCATGGTGCACAGGGATTGGATGAGTGAAGGAAAGTGGGTGCGGCCAAGCACCGGATTGGCCGCAGTATACTGGCTGTTTACAGACTGTCATGGCGGCGCCCACGCTGCGGCCTAGCAGGGACGCGGCGCGCTACATGCCCGCTGTCTCAGGAGTATTCCCAGGCCCTTGATGATGTCCCATGGCAGAGGCATAGGTGACAGGTGACCGCAGGGAGCCAGGACGGAGTCCGCAGCGGCGGACGGATGTCAGCCTGGTAAGTCGATTCCTGACAGTACCCCCTCCTTTAGGGGTGGACACCGAACACCCACGTGGTTTGGAGGGATGAGTGCTGTGGAAGACACGGACCAACCTAGGAGCATGGACATCGGACGAATTCACCCAACTTCTCTCCTCTGGGCCATAACCGGACCAATCGACCAGGTACTGGAGACGTCCATACCGACAACGGGAGTCCAGAATTTTGTTGATCTCGAATTCCACGCCCCGCTGAGTTCGAACCTTGGGACCTACTGGAAGAGTATTCTGAAAGCGGTTTAGGACTAGAGGTCTGAGGAGAGAAATATGAAAAGCGTTAGGTATACGAAGGGAAGATGGTAACTTTAATTTATAGGCCACTGGGTTGATGACTCTTTCGACAGGGTAAGGACCAATGAAGCGTGGTGCAAACTTCATGGATGGGACCCTGAGACGGAGGTTACGGGTTGATAGCCAAACCTTGTCCCCAGGTTTCAAATGGGGAACCGCACGTCTCTTGCGGTCGGCAAAGACCTTGTACCGACTGGAGGCCTTTTTGAGGGAAACGTGAATTTTTCTCCAAATAGATGAAAACTGAGTCAGAGCAGTAGTGGCAGCAGGAACATCCATATGAGGGAGTTCTTGGAAATCAGGTACACGGGGATGTTGCCCATATACTGCAAAGAATGGTGTCGTTTCAGTGGCAGTATGGTATCGAAAGTTGTGGGCAAACTCGGCCCATGGGAGCAGATCGTACCAGTCATCCTGGGAAGATGAAACATATAATCTTAAAAAAGTCTCAAGTTCTTGATTGACCCTCTCTGTCTGCCCATTCGTCTGAGGATGGTATGAAGATGAAAACTTCAGTTTGACCTGCATGGCAGAACAGAGGGCCCTCCAAAACCTCGCTACAAACTGTACCCCCCGGTCAGATATTATTTCAGAGGGTAAACCATGTAAGCGGAAAATCTCCCGTAGGAAGATTTGGGCAAGTTTTGGGGCAGAAGGGAGACCCTGGAGAGGAACAAAATGAGCCATCTTGGTGAATCTGTCCACTACAACCCAAATGGTATTATGTCCTTGAGAAGGAGGAAGGTCGGTGATAAAATCCATGGACAGGTGTGACCAGGGACGACTAGGGATAGACAGTGGTTGTAACTGACCTGCTGGAGACTGACGAGGAGTCTTGTGCTGCACACATTTAGGACAGGATGCCACGAAATCCTGGATGTCCATTTTCATCTTTGGCCACCAATATGTAGCAGAAAGGAACTTGAAGGTCTTCAGGACCCCAGGATGACCAGTGAACTTGGATTGATGGGCCCAAGATAGCAACTTGGGACGGAGATCTGGGGAAACAAAAGTCTTACCAGGAGGAGGAGCTGGGGAGACTTGAGATGCAGCGAAAACCACGGGACTCAGGATGGAATGTGGCACTGAGTCAGATGTTCCTTCTTCAGATTCCATGGATCGGGATAACGCGTCGGCTTTCACATTCTGCGAACCTGGGCGGAAATGAAGCTTGAAATTAAAACGTGAGAAAAACATAGCCCACCTGGACTGGCGAGGGTTAAGGCACTGAGCTGCCTTTAAATATAGCAGGTTTTTATGATCCGTGTAGATATTAAACGGATGTTTGGCCCCTTCTAGGAGATATCTCCATTCCTCGAGAGCCAGCTTGATCGCCAGTAGTTCTTGATCTCCCACGGAGTAGTTAGCTTCTGCAGGAAGAAACTTTCGAGAATAAAATCCACAAGGGTGGACTTTCCCATCGGATCCCTTCTGGGAGAGAACAGCTCCAACCCCAACTGTAGAGGCATCTACCTCCAACTCGAATGGTCTGTTGACATCTGGCTGAGACAGCACTGGAGCAGACATAAAGGCTAGCTTGATCTTCTGGAAGGCTGCCAAGGCTTCTTCTGACCAGTTGGAATGGTCTGCCCCTTTCCGAGTCAGGTTGGTAATAGGAGCGATGAGAGTGGAGAATCCTCGAATAAATTTTCTATAGTAGTTGGCGAAACCCAGGAATCGCTGGATAGACTTGAGAGAGTTTGGAATGGACCAATTGGCAATAGCTTCCAATTTTGTCGGGTCCATCTGAAGATCCGATCCGGAAATTATATAACCCAGGAAGGGTATAGAGGGAACTTCAAAGGTGCATTTAGATAGTTTCCCGTAGAGCCGGTTCTCACGAAGACGTCGGAGAACTTCACAAACTTGTAGACGATGAGATGGAAGGTCTTGGGAGAAGATAAGGATATCATCTAAGTAAACAACGAGGTACTTATACAGGACATCACGAAAGATTTCGTTCACAAAGTGTTGGAACACTGCTGGAGCATTACTCAACCCAAATGGCATTACCAGGTATTCATAATGGCCATCTCGAGTGTTGAAAGCTGTCTTCCACTCGTCACCACTCCGGATTCTGATGAGATTATAGGCACCGCGGAGATCTAACTTGGTGAAGATGCGGGCTCCTTTAACTCTGTCAAATAATTCGGTAATGAGTGGTAATGGATAACTATTCTTGATAGTAATGTCATTGAGACCCCGATAGTCAATGCATGGACGCAGTCCTCCATCCTTCTTTTTAACAAAGAAGAAACCTGCACCAGCGGGAGATGATGACGGACGGATGAATCCCTTCTGAAGATTCTCTCTGATGTAATTACTCATCGCCTCAGTTTCAGGAACAGACAACGGGTAGGTGCGCCCCCTAGGTGGCTTCTTGCCAGGAAGGAGATCGATGGGACAATCCCATTCCCTATGGGGCGGCAGGATATCAGCAGCCTTTTCACAGAAGACGTCTGAGAAGTCTTGATAAGCTGCTGGGAGACTTGACTGTGTCTTTACTTCGGTAGACTTAATGGGACACACTTGGGCTAAGCAGGATTGATGACAATGTGAACCCCATGAGGTAAGCTGCAACGTTGACCAGTCAAACTGTGGATTATGTAGCTGGAGCCAGGGCATGCCCAAGACAATCTCCTGGGTGGCTTGAGGGATGACCAGGAACTTGATCAGTTCAGAATGGAGAAATCCAACTCCCAGAACCACTGGAACAGTTTGATGAGAAATGTTCCCCTTGGAGATTCGACTACCATCCACAGCAGTAATGTAAACTGGACAAGAAAGTTCACAGGTAGATAGGCAAAATTTATTTACCGCAGCTTGGGTGATAAAGTTTCCTGCAGCACCGCAGTCCACTAATGCTGACGCAGACTGGAGCCCAACTGGAGTCTCTAGCATCACTGGAAGGATGAGGTCTTGTTGAGAAGGAGCTTGACTGAAAGATCCTAACTTGACTCCTCCCTTACAAGTCAGGATCTGGCGTTTCCCGAACGCACCGTGCAGGAGTTAATCTGATGGCCCGCAGCAGCACAGTATAGGCAGAGTCTCTCACGTATTCTTCTTGCCCGCTCTTCAGGAGTTAGGCGGGACCTATTTATCTGCATAGGCTCGTCAGAAGAGGGAGACTGGAACTGTACAGAAGGTATGAACCTTGATCTGCGTGGCTCACTCCGAGCGCGTTCATTATTGCGTTCGCGGATGCGAGAGTCCAACTTAATGCACAGGGAGATCAAATCAGACAGTTGAACAGGAATGTCACGGGTCGCCAGTTCATCCTTGATCCGATCCGAGAGTCCGTGCCAGAAAGCTGCTACCAGAGCTTGGTTGTTCCACTGAACCTCTGCAGCCAACGTCTGGAACTGGATGACATATTGTCCCATGCTTCGGGTACCTTGACGAAGTTGGATCAGGTCTGCCGAAGCTGATGTCGCACGACCAGGCTCGTCAAAGATCCGTCTGAAGGTTGACACGAAGTCTGTGTAGTTGTTAATCAGAGGGTCAGCACGTTCCCACAGAGGAGACACCCAACTCAGAGCAGATCCAGAAAGTAAGGAGATGATGTAGGCAACCTTGGATCTTGGCGTGGGGAAATTATGTGGCAATAACTCAAACTGTATTTCACATTGATTGAGAAACCCGCGACATAACTTAGGACTGCCATCATACTTGCTCGGCACGGGCAGATGCAGACGTGACACTGGAGCTGATGCAGCCGGCATAGAAGAACTCACAGCACTGGCAGGTGCTGGAGTAACAGGAACAGTAGGAGAGAGTACACTAGGCAGGGATTGCTGTAGTGTATCTAATCGGGAGGACATCCCTTGCAGGAATTGAAGCATCTGCTGCTGCGCAACCTCTTGACCATCCAGACGGGAGACCAGATTTTGCAAGGCCTCTGACCCCACACTCTGTCCACCATCCGAGTCCATCGATCCTGGACTTACTGTCAGATTGTGTTTGGGCTGTGTCCCCGGAGGGGGCGCTAGTGGGTCAGTGGAGGTAGATGGGAGAAAACGAGGAGGCTGGATAACGTTCCTGCGCATGAGCGCAATGGTATTTTATTTGGCAGATGATATAACACAGAATGGTAGCAGAAACAATAATAACAGATGAATAAAGTCAATCACTCAGTATGATAACTGAAAGTCTATGGCAATGGATGACAGATGACTTGAGAAAATAATATCCGGTAATATATAAACAGAAGAACAAGTGTTTGTGAAATGGTTCTGGTTTGGAAACCAGTGCAGGTTTTAAAACAGGAAACTTAGGCAGCAAGGTGTAGAATGGCAAACCTGAGCAGAGGCAGGAGTCTGACTTCACAGTGCAGGTGATGAGGCACTGGCAGCAGCAAGCTGTATCACAGGTGGAGGAATGAAACACACCTGGAGTCAGTCTTCAACTGCAGGCTGAAGCACACAAGGTGGTGATGAGTGTGAAGCCTTATTTGCAGGTTGCAGGTATTGCTGGGCCTTGAAGTTCCACGGAGCTGTGCAGAGTAACCAGGAGTACAGGAGGAACAGGAACAGATCCTTTCACATGGGTCGCTGGAGAGACACAAAGTCCAGGATGCCTGCAGACTGATCCTGCAGTCTCTTATGTACCCCATGGTGCACAGGGATTGGATGAGTGAAGGAAAGTGGGTGCGGCCAAGCACCGGATTGGCCGCAGTATACTGGCTGTTTACAGACTGTCATGGCGGCGCCCACGCTGCGGCCTAGCAGGGACGCGGCGCGCTACATGCCCGCTGTCTCAGGAGTATTCCCAGGCCCTTGATGATGTCCCATGGCAGAGGCATAGGTGACAGGTGACCGCAGGGAGCCAGGACGGAGTCCGCAGCGGCGGACGGATGTCAGCCTGGTAAGTCGATTCCTGACAGGCAGCTTCATGGTTAAAGCTCACATGCAAGTTACAAACAATCTTTCCCTCCAAAAGCTAACATGGGCGCAGCCATGTTTTCCTAGTCACATGTTACCTTTCAGCCTATCAGCTGCACTCTGCTCTCAGCCTGATTACCCAGCAGCTGTACTCTGGTCTTTGGTTAATTGCCCAGCCAATCCCTGCTTCCCAGCAGGTATAAATATCCTGTTCCTGGGGTGAAAAGATGTCAGTGCTTCAATTGTCTTCAGTGATTACAGTGTGCAGTCCTCCCATGGACTTTCTCTGCAGTACAGCCATCGATCTCCAGTAACCATCGGTGTTCCGCCATCGATCCCAAGTAACCGTCGGTGTTCCGCCATCGATCTCCAGTAACCGTCGGTGTTCCGCCATCAATACCAAGTAACCTTTGGTGTTCCACCATCGATCTCCAGTAACCATCGATGTTCAGCCATCGATCTCCAGTAACGATCGGTGTTCTGCCATCGATCTCCAGTAACCATCTGTGTTCTGCCATCGATCTCCAGTAACCATCGGTGTTCTACCATCGACCCCAAGTTAGCATCGGTGTTCCGTCATCAATCCCAAGTTACCATTTGTGTTCCGCCATCGATCCCAAGTCAACATCGATGTTCCGCCATCGATCCCAAGTCACCATCGGTGCTCTGTCATCGATCTCTAGCATCACCAGTGTTTCTGCATCTGATCTTCCATTACACTGGTATCTGACACCATTTCACAGCTCACCACCTGTGTCGGTTCTATCCGGCATTTCCCGGCAGTTTCCCATCAGCTACCCAGTGCATCGGTGTTGGTAAGGACATATCATCTCCAAGTCCTTCAAGACTGTGCTTAATTATACCACACCTAGAGACTGCCTGTATGCACTCCTGGGAACTGTGACTTATATGCTGTTCTTAATATTGCTAACTGCCGACATATGCTTGTGAGCTGAGTTTCAATAAAACCTTTGAACTTTCCTTTGTTGTCGTGGTCACGCCTTCGGGCATCTGTGGTAAAGGTTCCCTACATGTCTAAGAACTCTACTGCTTCCCAGGTTCACATATATCTCAGCCCCTACAATTGAGGCTTCCCTGTTCAGCACCAGCCCTCAGTTGTGACACTAAGCACTGACCTAATGGATCCGGTCGGAGCCCAGGTCCAAGCGACCAGGCCAATGCAAGAACTTGCAGCCCGCCTTGAACATCAGGAGGCTGCACAGGGCCATGTGATTCGCTGTCTCCCGAACCTTTCCACCCGACTGGATGGAACCCAAGAAGGGGCGTCCGTGTCTACAGCCCAAGGAGGGGCGTCCGTGTCTACAGCCCAAGGAGGGGCATCCGTGTCTACAGCCCAAGGAGGGGCGTCCGTGTCTACAGCCCAAGGAGGGGCGTCTGTGTCTACAGCCCAAGGAGGGGCATCCGTGTCTACAGCCCAAGGAGGGGCATCCGTGTCTACAGCCCAAGGAGGGGCATCTGTGTCTACAGCCCAAGGAGGGGCGTCCGTGTCTACAGCCCAAAGAGGGGCGTCCGTGTCTACAGCCCAAGGAGGGGCGTCCGTGTCTACAGCCCAAAGAGGGGCGTCCGTGTCTGCAGCCCAAGGAGGGGCATCCATGTTTACAGCCCAAGGAGGGGCATCCATGTCTACAGCCCAAAGAGGGGCGTCCGTGTCTACAGCCCAAGGAGGGGCGTCCGTGTCTACAGCCCAAAGAGGGGCGTCCGTGTCTACAGCCCAAAGAGGGGCGTCCGTGTCTGCAGCCCAAGGAGGGGCATCCATGTTTACAGCCCAAGGAGGGGCATCCGTGTCTACAGCCCAAAGAGGGGCGTCCGTGTCTACAGCCCAAGGAGGGGCGTCCGTGTCTACAGCCCAAGGAGGGGCGTCTGTGTCTACAGCCCCAGGAGGGGTTTCCGAGTGTGCTGCCCAAGGAGGGTTATCCAGTGTTCAAACTCTTGTAGGGGCATATGAGTCTTCTACTCAAAAAGGAGTATCTGATCTGTCAACCTCGGGAGGGGTGCTGGAAATAACAACCCTGAGAGAGGTGTCTGATTCGTCAACCCCAGGAGGGGTCACCACAGTTTCAGCCCCAAGGGAAGTATCCAAAATCAAGTTTCCAGATGGGAATCTTTGTGCTACAGATGCAGTTATGAACTCCTGTTTGCCGTCTTCAGAGAGCACCACCCTGTTGGCATCCAGCATGGACCAGGTCCAGGATGGTCTAACTGAACACTCGGATACCACTCATCCCAGTTCTAACCGGGGTAATAGCTATATCCTGCCCCCTGGTGGTAGAGAGGCTGTGCAGGGTATAACACCAGTAACTCTAATCCCCTATAATGTAATGCTCCTAGAGAGGGCTGCAGGTCCATGGTAATTGCTATACCCTGCCTCCTGGACTGGTCTGTGGTGTTAAGGTAATACCGCTACCAGCCATGCCCTGTGTACAGCTGTGTGACTGTACAAGGGATGGGACGCCCACTTTGTGCATCTATAGATGTAATATTACTTGGTGCTTCCTTAGATGCCACCAGAACTGGATTATAGGATGGGCCATTCATTAGGGGCCCCCACATTCTGTCCTCCAGAAGCCAGAAACAGGAGAAATTTGTAGTTACACCCCCTTTTACCACATCAGAGCAGAGACAGCAGCAGCAGCCTATCAGGAATCGCTCACATGTAACCAGGTAGTGGAGAGCGGCATATTGTGTCTCCATGCACTCCTATTGATAAGGACCCACAAGGCTGGGGAATTAAGAAGAGACCAATTGACTGTGCGGCAGGAGGTCTGGTAATACATAGTAACATAGTAACATAGTATCTGAGGTTGAAAAAAGACAATTGTCCATCGAGTTCAACCTATTTGTGGTGTCCTCTGCATGATGATTTGACTAAATAGTAACTATAATGCATGACTATGCACCATACCCCTGGATATCCTTATCCAATAGGAATTTATCTAACCCATTCTTAAAGGTGTTGACAGATTCCGCCATTACAACTCCCTCGGGCAGGGAATTCCAAACACGTATTGTCCTTACCGTGAAAAAGCCTTTACGCCGTATTGTGCGGAATCTCCTCTCCTCTAACCTGAGCGAGTGTCCACGAGTCCTCTGTGTTGATCTAACCAAAAACAGGTCCCGCGCAAGCTCTGAGTATTGTCCCCTTATATATTTGTAGATGTTGATCATATCCCCTCTTAGTCTCCGCTTTTCCAATGTAAACATTCCTAGTCTTTCAAGCCTTTCCTTGTATTCCATCGTCTCCATGCCCTTAATTAGTTTGGTCGCCCTCCTTTGTACCTTTTCAAGCTCCAGGATATCCTTTTTGTAGTACGGTGCCCAGAACTGTACACAGTATTCAAGGTGTGGCCTCACTAGTGATTTATATAATGGGAGTATAATACTCTCGTCCCTAGCATCAATACCCCGTTTTATGCATGCTAATATCTTATTAGCCTTCTTTGCTGCAGTCCTACTTTGGGTACTACTGCTTAGCTTGCTATCTATGAGGACACCTAAGTCCTTTTCCAGTACAGAATCCCCTAGTTTTACCCCATTTAGTAGGTAGGTGTAATTTTTGTTCTTGCTACCACAGTGCATTACCTTACACTTGTCTGTGTTGAAGCGCATTCTCCATTTGGCTGCCCATGCTTCTAATTTAGCTAAGTCGTTCTGAAGAGACTCGGCATCCTCCTCTGTATTTATAGCCTTACACAATTTGGTATCATCTGCAAAAATTGACACCATGCTCTCTAGACCTTCTGTTAGGTCGTTAATGAAAATATTGAACAATAGCGGTCCTAATACTGAGCCTTGCGGCACACCACTTAGCACTTCAGTCCAAGTTGAAAAATATCCATTAACCACAACGCGCTGCTTCCTATTATCTAACCAGTTTTTGACCCAAGTGCATATTGTGCTTCCTATCCCTGATTCTTGTAGCTTGTATATAAGTCTCATGTGTGGTATAGTATCAAACGCTTTGGCAAAGTCTAAAAAGATTACATCCACATCTTTACCCTGATCTAAGTTTGCGCTTACTGTTTCATAAAAGCCAAGTAAGTTGGTTTGACAGGATCTGTCCTTCATAAACCCATGTTTATTCCTTTTAATGACCTTATTGGTTTCAAGGAACTTCTTAATACTATCTCTTAGAATACCTTCCAATACTTTCCCCACTATAGATGTAAGACTAACTGGTCTATAATTACCTGGTTCAGCTTTACTTCCCTTTTTGAATATAGGCACTACTTCCGCTATACGCTAGTCTTTGGGAACCATACCTGATATAACTGAATCCTCAAAGATCAGAGATAGCGGTTTTGCCAGTTCAGAGTGAAGCTCCATTAGAACCCTTGGATGAATACCATCGGGCCCTGGTGATTTATTAATCTTTAAATGTTTTAATCGGTGACAGACTACTTCCTCGCTTAAATAAGTACCTATCAGTGTGATATTGTCCTTATTGAGATTGTGTGTCAGTCCCTGAATTGGGTCCTCTCTAGTGAATACTGTTGAAAAAAACTCATTTAGTGTGTTCGCTATGTCATTATCATTTTTGCTTAAGACTCCCAACGTGTCCTTCAAAGGGCCTATACTCTCCTTTTTTAATCTCTTGCTATTGATGTATTTAAAGAATTTTTTGGGATTTGCTTTGCTTTCCTTTGCTACTAGTTTTTCAGTTTCTACTTTAGCCGCTCTTATTTCCTTTTTGCAATTTTTGTTACATTCCTTATAGTGCTGAAATGACTCTGCTTCCCCGTCAGATTTGTATTTTTTAAATGCTCGCCTTTTCTTGCCCATAAGTTCCTTAATCTTTTTGTTAAGCCACATCGGTTTATGATTTTTATTCCCTTTTTTGCTACTCATAGGAATATATTTGAGTGTATTTTTAGCTAGCAGGAATTTTAGTACCTCCCATTTCTCCGTAGTATTTTTTCCTAAAAACAAACCTTCCCATTCAATATCCCTGAAAAATACCCTCATCATTTCAAAATTTGCTTTGCTAAAGTTTAAAGTCCTAGTTGAGCCAGTATAGGGCTGTTTGTAGAAACTGATATTGAATGTGACCATATTATGGTCGCTGTTTCCTATGGGTTCCCCTACTATAATACCCGATACCAAATCCTGATTGTTTGTTAATACCAGGTCTAAGATTGCATTGTACCTAGTTGGTTCCTCAATTAGTTGGACTAAGTAGTTATCATTAAGTGTGTTTAAAAACATATTGCCCCTAGCAGTATCACATGAATCGTTTTTCCAGTTTATCTCTGGATAGTTAAAATCTCCCATCACTACTATGTCTCCTACTCCTGCTGCTTTTTCAATTTGCTTTAGTAACAATTCATCATCAGATGCGTTGATACCAGGCGGCCTATAGCATACACCCAATACTAACTTTTTTGTTCCTTTTTCCCCGCATGCAATTTCTACCCATAATGTCTCAACAGTGTCTACAGTCCCCTCCTGACGATCTTCCCATATATTAGGTTTTAAAAACGGCTTTACGTACAGACACACCCCTCCACCCTTTTTATTTAGTCTGTCTCTCCTAAACAGTGTATAGCCCTCTAGATTGACTGTCCAATCATGAGATTCATCCCACCAAGTTTCAGTAATGCCTATAATATCATACTGTTTGCTTGCTGCAAGTATTTCTAGTTCCCCCTTTTTACCAGTAATGCTTCTGGCGTTTACATACATACAACTAAGATAAGTATTTTCCCTTGTGTTAGGGATATCTTTCACCTTATGTAGCAATGATGACCTGTAATCGTCATTGGTTAGTGCTTTGGTAAAATCCCTTTTAGTACCCATGTTAATAACCTTACCGCCTGCTCTTACCCTCCCCCCAACTTCTCCCCCATTTTGTTTACTACCGCCATCCCCACTATTCTCACTGCATGACCCGTAGTTTTTAGCTAAACCCTCCCCCCAGGCTCCTAATGCAGCCATATACCCAGTTACACTGACTGGGAGCAGGTGCAGCCGTGCAGCTGACAACCCACGGAGAACAGCACAGAAACCTGACACTCGGCTCCAGATATCGCTGACCACAGGACACAGTGAAGTGCAGAGGAGTGGTTCCGCTACAGCCCACAAAACTGCAGACATCCACCCAGCACTGACACACATTAAATTACCGCTTGTTTGGGTGATACACTGATTCAGTATGCATGAGGACTATTTAGCAATATTCACTTTAGTAGTCCACATGCATAATGAACCAGTGTATCACCAAAACAAGCGCTTATTTACAGTAGTCACCTGCTCGTGAGTCTCCAGACTCAGCATATTAATAGAGCACATACTGTAATGAAACACTGATGTTTTATAAGCTGATTTTATTACTCTATGGGTTTATATATATATATATATATATATATATATATATATATATATAAGTCGTTCGGGCAGCACTCCCAATGCCAAAACAAATGTCCCGGTGCCTTCCTAGGTACCTTCGGCAGGTCCAAATAATAGAAGCAGTGTACGGCGGCACTCGGAGAAATAGACTAATACAGCAGAGTGGTATACAACGTTTCAGAGCTTTAATGTCCCTCCGTCATCAGGTATACCTGATGATGGAGGGACATTAAAACTCCGAAACGTTGTATACCACTCTGCTGTATTAGTCTATTTCTCCGAGTGCCGCCGTACACTGCTTCTATATATATATATATAAAGCGTGGATGTATGGCAGCACTCAGGCAGGCTGCTCAAGGTGAATAATCAGGTCATTTATTAGACCAATGCAACCGACATGTTCCGGTGCGAATCCCCGTCCTCAGGGTCAAACAGCAAGTAAAAAACACAGTGCAAAACAACATACATATATACCAAAAAACCAATAAACGTGAACATACTCACCTGTTCATCGGCGCCCCCGCCAGCCACACCGCTCAGCTGTGGTCCGCGTCGCTGGATGATGGCGTATCGGGCGCGCCGGAAGAACAGGGTGGTTACCATAGGAACAGCTGTAGCGTCCAGCAAGGCGCCGCTGCTATGTCCCGCCTATCATCCTGTGTGATACAAATATGAAGTGAATGTTCTAAACTCTTAACAAGACATAACAAATGGAAATTGAAAATGAAGAATTAAGAAACGGCACATGGTTAGCACATAGTTGCTGATTCAATAAAATAGTCATTAGAAATCTACCGAGCTATAGATGATTGTAAATCTAGCTAGGTGTTCTCTAAATAATTAATTCTCAACCCCAAAGCTAACGATATGTCCTAACCACAGTTACATTAAAGGCATATTTAGGGTACTACAGGTTGAGTATCCCATATCCAAATATTCCGAAATACGGAATATCAAACCTGTGCCAGCGGACTGAAAGGGGTCCCATGTTGACACATGGGACCCCTTTCCCCGAATGCCGGGACCCACACGTGACTCCTGTCACTGAGGTCCCTGGCGCTCACCTGATTGGCTGTGCGCGTCTGAGGTCAGACAGAGCATCGCACAGCTCCCTCCATTACTTTCAATGGTGGGAACTTTCCGGGCAGTGGTGAGGTCACCCGCGGTCAGCCGCTGACCGCGGGTGACCTCACCGCTGCCCGGAAAGTTCCCACCATTGAAACTAATGGAGGGAGCTGTGCGATGCACTTCTGTCACTTCAGAGACGCATACAGCCAATCAGCAGAGTGCAAGGACGTTGCGCTCGCTGATTGGCTGAAGAGACACTTCTGTGACAGCAGTCATGGGGGTGTCTTTGCATTCGAGGAAAGGTGTCCCATGTGTAAACATGGGACCCCTTTCAGTCCGTGTGGTCCGGGCAATTGCGTAGTTTTTTTTTTAAAAATCCGTGGATTATACTCTGGACCCTGGATCAGGTGAGCATAATTTTATTCACAGGTACCCCGGATTCTACAGTGACGAGGGAGACGTGGCAGTCAGCGGGTCAACATAGGTAAGTATGTATGTGTCGGCAGGTGTGAAATAAAGTTTTACTGTCACGGTGTGTGTCTCCTGTTTTTATTTGGGTATTTTTTTTTCAGTAGAACTACAGGTACCAGCGGGCCCGTTTTTCTCCCGCATGCTGGTACTTGTGGTTCTCCAAGTACCATCTTGCTGGGACTTGTAGTACTACTGGAAAAACAATATTCTTTAAATTTTCTGAAGGCTATCAGCCCCCCATCCGCAGCCTTTGTATGGGGGGGGGGGGGGCAGCCTCGGGCTTCACCCCTGGCCCTTGGGTGGCTGGGGACCCCTTGATTGAAGGGGTCCCCACTCCGCCAGGGTATCCCTGCCAGGGGTGACTAGTTGGATATTTAATACCATGGCCGCAGGGCACTGTATAAAAGTGTCCTCCGGCTGTGGCATTATCTGTCCAGCTAGTGGAGCCCGATGCTGGTGTAAGAAAATACGGGGGACCCCTACTCTTTTTGTCCCCCGTATTTTTAGCACCAGCACCAGGCGCAGAGCCCGGTGCTACTTTTAAAAATACGGGGGATCCCCTGTCCGTTCCCCCCCGGATTTTTAGAACCAGGACCGGCTCGAAGAGCCCGAGGCTGGTTATGCTTTGGAGGGGGTACCCCACGCCATTTTTTTCCCTGACTTTTCCCCAAAAAATAAATAATTCTCGTCCCGCTAGGATTCAAACCTGTCAGGTAGCGGTACAAAGGGTCCGTTGGCTATTTGAGGCATTCGCCATAGAGTTTAGGAAAAACGACATCTGGTGGACAGAAAGTAGAATGCATGTTACAATTATAATGTGACGTCATATTTACAACGCAGCTTATAACGAGTTATAGCGCAAGGAGCTGGCGCGAGTTGCATGGCGCCCGCTATGCGGTACGCAGCAACGTTATATCAGGACATATCTGTATGTTGTTTTGCACTGTGTTTTTTACTTGCTGTTTGACCCTGAGGACGGGGATTCGCCCCGAAACATGTCGGTTGCATTGGCCTAATAAATTACCTGATTATTCACCTTGAAGAGTCTGCCTGAGTGCCGCCATACATCCACGCTTTATATTGTGACCTAGAGTCACTTGGAGGGCACCGCAGCATTTATGTTTAAGGCAAACAGGAGTGCCGGGCCACCCACAGCTTGTGTATATATATATATATATATATATCCTCCAAAATTTTACACATAAAAATTGGTACAAATTAAAGGGGGCATGGCCACGGGTAAAGGGGGCGCATCCATGACACTTTTGATATACTTTCAAACGGTACAGACCATATAAAAAGGGACTGTTGGAGGGTATGTATAATATATATTAGAGATGTGCACTTGAAATTTTTCGGGTTTTGTGTTTTGGTTTTGTGTTCGGTTCCGCGGCCGTGTGTTGGGTTCGACCGCGTTTAGGCTAAACCTCACCGAATTTTTTTTGTCGGATTCGGGTGTGTTTTGGATTCGGGTGTTTTTTTCAAAAAACACTAAAAAACAGCTTAAATCATAGAATTTGGGGGTCATTTTGATCCCAAAGTATTATTAACCTCAAAAACCATAATTTCCACTCATTTTCAGTCTATTCTGAACACCTCACACCTCACAATATTATTTTTAGTCCTAAAATTTGCACCGAGGTCGCTGGATGACTAAGCTAAGCGACCCTAGTGGCCGACACAAACACCTGGCCCATCTAGGAGTGGCACTGCAGTGTCACGCAGGATGGCCCTTCCAAAAAACACTCCCCAAACAGCACATGACGCAAAGAAAAAAAGAGGCGCAATGAGGTAGCTGTGTGAGTAAGCTAAGCGACCCTAGTGGCCGACACAAACACCTGGCCCATCTAGGAGTGGCACTGCAGTGTCACGCAGGATGGCCCTTCCAAAAAACACTCCCCAAACAGCACATGACGCAAAGAAAAAAAGAGGCGCAATGAGGTAGCTGTGTGAGTAAGATAAGCGACCCTAGTGGCCGACACAAACACCTGGCCCATCTAGGAGTGGCACTGCAGTGTCACGCAGGATGGCCCTTCCAAAAAACACTCCCCAAACAGCACATGACGCAAAGAAAAAAAGAGGCGCAATGAGGTAGCTGTGTGAGTAAGATAAGCGACCCTAGTGGCCGACACAAACACCTGGCCCATCTAGGAGTGGCACTGCAGTGTCACGCAGGATGGCCCTTCCAAAAAACACTCCCCAAACAGCACATGACGCAAAGAAAAAAAGAGGCGCAATGAGGTAGCTGTGTGAGTAAGCTAAGCGACCCTAGTGGCCGACACAAACACCTGGCCCATCTAGGAGTGGCACTGCAGTGTCACGCAGGATGGCCCTTCCAAAAAACACTCCCCAAACAGCACATGACGCAAAAAAAAAAGAGGTGCAATGAGGTAGCTGTGTGAGTAAGCTAAGCGACCCTAGATGCCGACACAAACACCGTGCCCATCTAGGAGTGGCACTGCAGTGTCACGCAGGATGGCCCTTCCAAAAAACACTCCCCAAACAGCACATGACGCAAAGAAAAAAAGAGGCGCAATGAGGTAGCTGTGTGAGTAAGCTAAGCGACCCTAGTGGCCGACACAAACACCTGGCCCATCTAGGAGTGGCACTGCAGTGTCACGCAGGATGGCCCTTCCAAAAAACACTCCCCAAACAGCACATGACGCAAAGAAAAAAAGAGGCGCAATGAGGTAGCTGTGTGAGTAAGATAAGCGACCCTAGTGGCCGACACAAACACCTGGCCCATCTAGGAGTGGCACTGCAGTGTCACGCAGGATGGCCCTTCCAAAAAACACTCCCCAAACAGCACCATTACGCAAAGAAAAAAAGAGGCGCAATGAGGTAGCTGTGTGAGTAAGCTAAGCGACCCTAGTGGCCGACACAAACACCTGGCCCATCTAGGAGTGGCACTGCAGTGTCACGCAGGATGGCCCTTCCAAAAAACACTCCCCAAACAGCACATGACGCAAAGAAAAAAAGAGGCGCAATGAGGTAGCTGTGTGAGTAAGATAAGCGACCCTAGTGGCCGACACAAACACCTGGCCCATCTAGGAGTGGCACTGCAGTGTCACGCAGGATGGCCCTTCCAAAAAACACTCCCCAAACAGCACATGACGCAAAGAAAAAAAGAGGCGCAATGAGGTAGCTGTGTGAGTAAGATAAGCGACCCTAGTGGCCGACACAAACACCTGGCCCATCTAGGAGTGGCACTGCAGTGTCACGCAGGATGGCCCTTCCAAAAAACACTCCCCAAACAGCACATGACGCAAAGAAAAAAAGAGGCGCAATGAGGTAGCTGTGTGAGTAAGCTAAGCGACCCTAGTGGCCGACACAAACACCTGGCCCATCTAGGAGTGGCACTGCAGTGTCACGCAGGATGGCCCTTCCAAAAAACACTCCCCAAACAGCACATGACGCAAAGAAAAAAAGAGGCGCAATGAGGTAGCTGTGTGAGTAAGCTAAGCGACCCTAGTGGCCGACACAAACACCTGGCCCATCTAGGAGTGGCACTGCAGTGTCACGCAGGATGACCCTTCCAAGAAACACTCCCCAAACAGCACATGACGCAAAGAAAAAAAGAGGCGCAATGAGGTAGCTGTGTGAGTAAGATAAGCGACCCTAGTGGCCGACACAAACACCTGGCCCATCTAGGAGTGGCACTGCAGTGTCACGCAGGATGGCCCTTCCAAAAAACACTCCCCAAACAGCACGACGCAAAGAAAAAAAGAGGCGCAATGAGGTAGCTGTGTGAGTAAGATAAGCGACCCTAGTGGCCGACACAAACACCTGGCCCATCTAGGAGTGGCACTGCAGTGTCACGCAGGATGGCCCTTCCAAAAAACACTCCCCAAACAGCACATGACGCAAAGAAAAAAAGAGGCGCAATGAGGTAGCTGTGTGAGTAAGCTAAGCGACCCTAGTGGCCGACACAAACACCTGGCCCATCTAGGAGTGGCACTGCAGTGTCACGCAGGATGGCCCTTCCAAAAAACACTCCCCAAACAGCACATGACGCAAAGAAAAAAAGAGGCGCAATGAGGTAGCTGTGTGAGTAAGATAAGTGACCCTAGTGGCCGACACAAACACCTGGCCCATCTAGGAGTGGCACTGCAGTGTCACGCAGGATGGCCCTTCCAAAAAACACTCCCCAAACAGCACATGACGCAAAGAAAAAAAGAGGCGCAATGAGGTAGCTGTGTGAGTAAGCTAAGCGACCCTAGTGGCCGACACAAACACCTGGCCCATCTAGGAGTGGCACTGCAGTGTCACGCAGGATGGCCCTTCCAAAAAACACTCCCCAAACAGCACATGACGCAAAGAAAAAAAGAGGCGCAATGAGGTAGCTGTGTGAGTAAGCTAAGCGACCCTAGTGGCTGACACAAACACCTGGCCCATCTAGGAGTGGCACTGCAGTGTCACGCAGGATGGCCCTTCCAAAAAACACTCCCCAAACAGCACATGACGCAAAGAAAAAAAGAGGCGCAATGAGGTAGCTGTGTGAGTAAGATAAGCGACCCTAGTGGCCGACACAAACATCTGGCCCATCTAGGAGTGGCACTGCAGTGTCACGCAGGATGGCCCTTCAAAAAAATACTCCCCAAACAGCACATGACGCAAAGAAAAATTAAAGAAAAAAGAGGTGCAAGATGGAATTGTCCTTGGGCCCTCCCACCCACCCTTATGTTGTATAAACAGGACATGCACATTTTAACCAACCCATCATTTCAGTGACAGGGTCTGCCACACGACTGTGACTGAAATGACGGGTTGGTTTGGACCCCCACCAAAAAAGAAGCAATTAATCTCTCCTTGCACAAACTGGCTCTACAGAGGCAAGATGTCCACCTCATCATCATCCTCCGATATATCTCCGTGTACATCCCCCTCCTCACAGATTATCAATTCGTCCCCACTGGAATCCACCATCTCAGCTCCCTGTGTACTTTGTGGAGGCAATTGCTGCTGGTCAATGTCTCCACGGAGGAATTGATTATAATTCATTTTAATGAACATCATCTTCTCCACATTTTCTGGAAGTAACCTCGTACGCCGATTGCTGACAAGGTGAGCGGCGGCACTAAACACTCTTTCGGAGTACACACTTGTGGGAGGGCAACTTAGGTAGAATAAAGCCAGTTTGTGCAAGGGCCTCCAAATTGCCTCTTTTTCCTGCCAGTATAAGTACGGACTGTCTGACGTGCCTACTTGGATGCGGTCACTCATATAATCCTCCACCATTCTTTCAATGGGGAGAGAATCATATGCAGTGACAGTAGACGACATGTCCGTAATCGTTGTCAGGTCCTTCAGTCCGGACCAGATGTCAGCATCAGCAGTCGCTCCAGACTGCCCTGCATCACCGCCAGCGGGTGGGCTCGGAATTCTGAGCCTTTTCCTCGCACCCCCAGTTGCGGGAGAATGTGAAGGAGGAGATGTTGACAGGTCGTGTTCCGCTTGACTTGACAATTTTCTCACCAGCAGGTCTTTGAACCCCAGCAGACTTGTGTCTGCCGGAAAGAGAGATCCAAGGTAGGTTTTAAATCTAGGATCGAGCACGGTGGCCAAAATGTAGTGCTCTGATTTCAACAGATTGACCACCCGTGAATCCTTGTTAAGCGAATTAAGGGCTCCATCCACAAGTCCCACATGCCTAGCGGAATCGCTCCGTGTTAGCTCCTCCTTCAATGTCTCCAGCTTCTTCTGCAAAAGCCTGATGAGGGGAATGACCTGACTCAGGCTGGCAGTGTCTGAACTGACTTCACGTGTGGCAAGTTCAAAGGGCATCAGAACCTTGCACAACGTTGAAATCATTCTCCACTGCGCTTGAGACAGGTGCATTCCACCTCCTATATCGTGATCAATTGTATAGGCTTGAATGGCCTTTTGCTGCTCCTCCAACCTCTGAAGCATATATAGGGTTGAATTCCACCTCGTTACCACTTCTTGCTTCAGATGATGGCAGGGCAGGTTCAGGCGTTTTTGGTGTTGCTCCAGTCTTCTGTACGTGGTGCCTGTACGCCGAAAGTGTCCCGCAATTCTTCTGGCCACCGACAGCATCTCTTGCACGCCCCTGTTGTTTTTAAAAAAATTCTGCACCACCAAATTCAAGGTATGTGCAAAACATGGGACGTGCTGGAATTTGCCCATATTTAATGCACACACAATATTGCTGGCGTTGTCCGATGCCACAAATCCACAGGAGAGTCCAATTGGGGTAAGCCATTCCGCGATGATCTTCCTCAGTTGCCGTAAGAGGTTTTCAGCTGTGTGCGTATTCTGGAAACCGGTGATACAAAGCGTAGCCTGCCTAGGAAAGAGTTGGCGTTTGCGAGATGCTGCTACTGGTGCCGCCGCTGCTGTTCTTGAGGCGGGAGTCCATACATCTACCCAGTGGGCTGTCACAGTCATATAGTCCTGACCCTGCCCTGCTCCACTTGTCCACATGTCCGTGGTTAAGTGGACATTGGGTGCAACTGCATTTTTTAGGACACTGGTGAGTCTTTTTCTGATGTCCGTGTACATTCTCGGTATCGCCTGCCTAGAGAAGTGGAACCTAGATGGTATTTGGTAATGGGGGCACACTACCTCAAGAAATTGTCTAGTTCCCTGTGAACTAACGGCGGATACCGGACGCACGTCTAACACCAACATAGTTGTCAAGGCCTCAGTTATCCGCTTTGCAACAGGATGACTGCTGTGATATTTCATCTTCCTCGCAAAGGACTGTTGGACAGTCAATTGCTTGGTGGAAGTAGTAAAAGTGGGCTTACGACTTCCCCTCTGGGATGACCATCGACTCCCAGCAGCAACAACAGCAGCGCCAGCAGCAGTAGGCGTTACACGCAAGGATGCATCGGAGGAATCCCAGGCAGGAGAGGAATCGTCAGAATTGCCAGTGACATGGCCTGCAGGACTATTGGCATTCCTGGGGAAGGAGGAAATTGACACTGAGGGAGTTGGTGGGGTGGTTTGCGTGAGCTTGGTTACAAAAGGAAGAGATTTACTGGTCAGTGGACTGCTTCCGCTGTCGCCCAAAGTTTTTGAACTTGTCACTGACTTATTATGAATGCGCTGCAGGTGACGTATAAGGGAGGATGTTCCGAGGTGGTTAACGTCCTTACCCCTACTTATTACAGCTTGACAAAGGCAACACATGGCTTGACAAATGTTGTCCGCATTTCTGTTGAAATATTTCCACACCGAAGAGCTGATTTTTTGGGTATTTTCATCAGGCATGTCAACGGCCATATTCCTCCCACGGACAACAGGTGTCTCCCCGGGTGCCTGACTTAAACAAACCACCTCACCATCAGAATCCTCCTTGTCAATTTCCTCCCCAGCGCCAGCAACACCCATATCCTCCTCATCCTGGTGTACTTCAACACTGACATCTTCAATCTGACTATCAGGAACTGGACTGCGGGTGCTCCTTCCAGCACTTGCAGGGGGCGTGCAAATAGTGGAAGGCGCATGCTCTTCACGTCCAGTGTTGGGAAGGTCAGGGATCGCAACCGACACAATTGGACTCTCCTTGTGGATTTGGGATTTCGAAGAACGCACAGTACTTTGCGGTGCTTTTGCCAGCTTGAGTCTTTTCATTTTTCTAGCGAGAGGCTGAGTGCTTCCATCCTCATGTGAAGCTGAACCACTAGCCATGAACATAGGCCCGGGCCTCAGCCGTTCCTTGCCACTCCGTGTGGTAAATGGCATATTGGCAAGTTTACGCTTCTCCTCCGACAATTTTATTTTAGATTTTTGAGTCCTTTTTTTACTGATATTTGGTGTTTTGGATTTTACATGCTCTGTACTATGACATTGGGCATCGGCCTTGGCAGACGACGTTGCTGGCATTTCATCGTCTCGGCCATGACTAGTGGCAGCAGCTTCAGCACGAGGTGGAAGTCGATCTTGATCTTTCCCTAATTTTGGAACCTCAACATTTTTGTTCTCCATATTTTAATAGGCACAACTAAAAGGCACCTCAGGTAAACAATGGAGATGGATGGATACTAGTATACTTATGGATGGACGAGCGACTGCTGACACAGAGGTAGCTACAGCCGTGGACTACCGTACTGTGTCTGCTGCTAATATAGACTGGATGATAATGAGATAAAATTAAAATATATATATATATATCACACTAGTACTGCAGCCGGACAGGTATATATTATGTAATGACGGACGTGCTGGACACTGTCTGTCAGACTCAGCACTGCAGACTCCTAAAGTAAGCTACTAGTATCAAGAAGATAGAAAAAAAAAACACGGGTAGGTGGTATACAATTATGGATGGACGAGCGACTGCCGACACAGAGGTAGCTACAGCCGTGGACTACCGTACTGTGTCTGCTGCTAATATAGACTGGATGATAATGAGATAAAATTAAAATATATATATATATATATCACTAGTACTGCAGCCGGACAGGTATATATTATGTAATGACGGACCTGCTGGACACTGTCTGTCAGCACTGCAGACTCCTAAAGTAAGCTACTAGTATCAAGAAGATAGAAAAAAAAATAAACCACGGGTAGGTGGTATACAATTATGGATGGACGAGCGACTGCCGACACAGAGGTAGCTACAGCCGTGGACTACCGTACTGTGTCTGCTGCTAATATAGACTGGATGATAATGAGATAAAATTAAAATATATATATATATCACACTAGTACTGCAGCCGGACAGGTATATATTATGTAATGACGGACCTGCTGGACACTGTCTGTCAGCACTGCAGACTCCTAAAGTAAGCTACTAGTATCAAGAAGATAGAAAAAAAAAACCACGGGTAGGTGGTATACAATTATGGATGGACGAGCGACTGCCGACACAGAGGTAGCTACAGCCGTGGACTACCGTACTGTGTCTGCTGCTAATATAGACTGGATGATAATGAGATAAAATTAAAATATATATATATATATCACACTAGTACTGCAGCCGGACAGGTATATATTATGTAATGACGGACCTGCTGGACACTGTCTGTCAGCACTGCAGACTCCTAAAGTAAGCTGCTAGTATCAAGAAGATAGAAAAAAAAAACCACGGGTAGGTGGTATACAATTATGGATGGACGAGCGACTGCCGACACAGAGGTAGCTACAGCCGTGGACTACCGTACTGTGTCTGCTGCTAATATAGACTGGATGATAATGAGATAAAATTAAAATAAATATATATATATATCACACTAGTACTGCAGCCGGACAGGTATATATTATGTAATGACGGACCTGCTGGACACTGTCTGCAGAATGCGTTTATAAAAACACCACACGACGAGTGTTTAACTTTTTCAGGCAGACAATCACAATATACTGGTGGTCAGCAGACAATCACAATACTGGTGGTCAGTGGTCACTGGTCAGTCACACTGGCAGTGTGGCACTCTGGCAGCAAAAGTGTGCACTGTACTTAAAATATGTACTCCTGCTATAACTGCTCCCCAGTCTCCCCCACAATTAAGCTGTGTGAGCAGTGAGCACTCAGCAGTCAGATAATGATATACAGTATTACATATGATGCAGCACACTGGGCTGAGCACAGATATGGTATGTGTGACTGTGTCACACTGTGTATCGTTTTTTTTCAGGCAGAGAACGGATTAATTAAACTGGTGGCACTGGTCACTGGTCACACTATCAGCAGCAAGTAGTACTCCTCTTATATGCTCCCCAAAATTTGTGTCTCTCTCTAGTACTAGTCACTCTAAACGGAGAGGACGCCAGCCACGTCCTCTCCCTATCAATCTCAATGCACGTGTGAAAATGGCGGCGACGCGCGGCTCCTTATATAGAATCCGAGTCTCACGATAGAATCCGAGCCTCGCGAGAATCCAACAGCGTGATGATGACGTTCGGGCGCGCTCGGGTTAACTGAGCAAGGCGGGAAGATCCGAGTCGCTCGGCCCCGTGTAAAAAAAACTGAAGTTCGGGCGGGTTCGGATTCCGAGGAACCGAACCCGCTCATCTCTAATATATATATATATATATATATATATATATATGGAAATGGAGTTGATTTAGGCGGCACTCAGGAGACTATGATTTAGGGGAAAAAATGGTTAGTGTTTACTTTCTACATTTCGGGGTACGAATCCCCGTCATCAGGACACACTCATGACCCCTGGTGTCTAAGTGGCGCTCCCACAATGCAGTGCGGTGCGCAATGACTTCATCGCACATCACACAGCAGTACCGGCACAGGTGTAGGGGGGGCACCACCAGTAGCGGATCACCACCTCCGGATGGCGGCACCCCGGACAAAAGTACCGTGTACGCAAGATCCGCTATTGATATATATATATATATATATATATATATAGAAATGTAGATTACGGCGCTTAGGTGCAATTTTGTGATATCTATACCATAAATATGTGTAACCTTTATAAAAAATTAAAAGCACTTCTCAATATATTATATGAGCAGCAGCTTATAATACATAGACATGTGCTTGGCATGCACATATAATTTGTTGCAAGACTTGGTGAATACAAGTGCCCAAAAGTGTAGTGAATATATCAAAGGGAGAGAAGGTATAAAAGAAAGGGATGATAATAACTGGCTTAGATCACTTATCTTGTAACAAGAGAAGCTCTGCTCAAGCAGCACTCTTTTGTGGCTTAATACATGCGAATAAAACAGAAGAAAGCAAACATAGGGGGTAATTCCAAGTTGATCCCAGCAGGATTTTTGATAGCAATTGGGCAAAACCATGTGCACTGCAGGGGAGGCAGATATAACATGTGCAGAGAGAGTTAGATTTGGGTGTGGTGTGTTCAATCTGCAATCTAATTTGCAGTGTAAAAATAAAGCAGACAGTATTTACCCTGCACAGAAACAAAAATAACCCACCCAAATCTAACTCTCTCTGGATCCCGGCAGCATACCGACACCGGGATCCCGACGGGGAGGGGCAAGTGCAGCAAGCGGCCTTGGTGACGACCTGCAGTCGCCACGGGTTCTATTCCCACTCTATGGGTGTCGTGGACAACCACGAGTGGAAATAGTCCCTGTTGGTCGGCATGCCGATCATCGGGATACTGAGCCGGCGGGATGGTGGAGGAGGTCATGTGACTGTCGGTCAGCAGACCGCCGGTCATATGAATACCACCCGCTTGAGGAGACTGGAGAATCTCTGTGAGAGAAACACGCTTCCTTGTACAAGTGAGCCATACAGTATTGACTGGAAAACTTTGTGTTTTTGTTTAGAGACAGTTAGTAACGTCTTGTGTTTAGTTTGTGCCGGACAGGCAAGGTATTTTCTTTTGATGTTTGTTTTATTTTCTGTTGAATAAAACTGGCTGCGGCCAGTTGCACCACAATTTTACGATTTCTCAGCTGCTGCTTGCTGCCATCTACTCCTGGAAATGGCACCCTGTTCCCCTACAGTGTTACAACTTGGTGGAGAATGTGAGCATTCCGTTCTGCGCCTAAATGAAAGCAGCAGCTTTATAAGGCCTGCAGAAAACTGTGGTTTATGCAGATACAGCCCAGTGTGAAGTTGCTGGGACTCACCTCTGAGGATTTGATATATGTCCTGGGTGAAAGCAGCTTCAAAGCCGCCTGAAAAATCTGTTGACATGGAGGAACTGCTTAAAGCCTTGCTGCAAGCTACAGTGGCTCAGCAGGAGGCCAACAGGCAGCAGCAGGTGGCAATGAAGGAAAATAGGAGACAGCAGCAGGTGGCTATTGACGAACTTTACAGGCAACACCATCAGGATAGAGAGGCCTTAGCAGAAGTGGTGCAGAGCCTTGCAGCCCGGATTGGAGATGTGGCCGTCAGTGCTCCGACCAGCTCTAGTTCTATACGGGCCAGTCACTTCCTGCAGAAAATGACAGAGGCTGATGATGTGGAGGCCTATCTGACCATGTTTGAAAGGACTGCCGAGCGTGAGAGCTGGCCGAAAGCCCAGTGGGCCAGTCTGCTGGCACCTTTTCTGTCAGGTGAGCCCCAAAAAGCGTACTTTGATTTAAGCCCTGCTGAGGCTCGGGACTATGATGAACTAAAAACTGAGATCCTGACCCGCCTGGGAGTCACGCTGTCAGTACGAGCACAATGGGTGCACCGTTGGTTGTATGCCATAGAGAAGCCTCCTCGCTCCCAGATGCATGACCTTATTCAGCTAACAAAAAATGGCTACAGCCAGAGACATTGGGGTATATGCAATTAGCGGCGAATCGCGGCAAATTATCACCGTTTTTTAATTCGACACAATTCGACAGGTGAATTCCGGCAGGTGGCTGCCGGAATTCACCATATTCAATGAAAAACGGATTCGACAGTCCCGCGGGCGAAAAACGGCCGATTTGCCGGATTTTGCAGCGATTTAAAAAAACGGGGAAAAACTGGAAAAACCCGGAAAAAAATGGCGTGGGGTCCCCCCTCCAAAGCATAACCAGCCTCGGGCTCTTCGAGCCGGTCTTGGTTTTAAAAATCCGGGGAAAAAATTGACAGCGGATCCCCCATATTTTTAAAGCCAGCACCGGCCTCTGCGCCTGGTGCTGGTGCTAAAAATACGGTGGACAAAAAGAGTAGGGGTCCCCCGTATTTTTTACACCAGCATCGGGCTCCACTAGCTGGACAGATAATGCCACAGCCGGGGGTCACTTTTATACAGTGCCCTGCGCCCGTGGCCGGGGTACCCTGGGGGAGTGGGGACCCCTTCAATCAAGGGGTCCCCCCCCTAGCCACCCAAGGGCCAGGGGTGAAGCTCGAAGCTGTCCCCCCATCCAAGGGCTGCGGATGGGGGGCTGATAGCCTTGAGTAAAATTACCGAATATTGTTTTTTCCAGTAGTACTACAAGTCCCAACAAGCCTCCCCCGCAAGCTGGTACTTGGAGAACCACAAGTACCAGCATGCGGGAGAAAAACGGGCCCACTGGTACCTGTAGTACTACTGGAAAAAAATACCCAAATAAAAACAGGAGACACACACCGTGACAAGTACAACTTTATTTCACACTGCCGACACACACATACTTACCTATGTTGACACGCCGACAGCAACAGTCTCCGACGATCCGGGGTACCTGTGAAAAAAATTATACTCACCTGATCCATGGTCCAGAGATAAATCCACGTACTTGGCAAAAAAAAACCACGAACACCCGAACCACCGGACTGAAAGGGGTCCCATGTTGACACATGAGACCCCTTTCCCCGAATGCCGTGACCCCACGTGACTCCTGTCACTGAGGTCCCTTCAGCCAATCAGGAAGCGCTACTCCGTGGCGCTCACCTGATTGGCTGTGCGCGTCTAAGCTCAGACAGCGCATCGCACAGCACCTCCATTACTTTCAATGGTGGGAACTTTGCCGTCAGCGGTGGGGTTACCCGCGGTCAGCCGCTGACCGGCGGGTGACCCCACCGCTAACCGCAAAGTTCCCACCATTGAATATAATGGAGGGAGCTGTGCGATGCGCTGACAGCTCAGCTGCGCACAGAGCCAATCAGCAGAGTGCCAGGACGTTGCGCTCGCTGATTGGCTTACGAGACCTTTCCGTGACAGCAGTCACGGGGGGGTCTCTCTGCATTCGGGGAAAGGGGTCCCATGTGTCAACATGGGACCCCTTTCAGTCTGCTGGTCGGGTGTTCGTTTTCTTTTTTTGACAAGTACGTGGATTTATCTCTGGACCATGGATCAGGTGAGTATAATTATCTTTTATTTTCAGGTACCCGTGGATTCTACTTGGAGAAGAGGACCGACTGCTTCGTGTCAGCATAGGTAAGTATGTGTGTGTCAGCAGTGTGTAATAAAGTTGTACTTGTCACGGTGTGTGTCTCCTGTTTTTATTTGGGTATTTTTTTCCAGTAGTACTACAGGTACCAGCCGGCCCATTTTTCTCCCGCATGCTGGTACTTTTGGTTCTCCAAGTACCAGCTAGTGGGGGAGGCTTGCTGGGACTTGTAGTACTACTGGAAAAAACAATATTTTGTAATTTTACTCAAGGCTATCAGCCTCCCATCCACAGCCCTTGGATGGGGGGGACAGCCTCGGGCTTCACCCCTGGCCCTTGGGTGGCTGGGGGGGGACCCCTTGATTGAAGGGGTCCCCACTCCCCCAGGGTACCCCGGCCAGTGGTCACTAGTTGGATATTTAATGCCACGGCCGCAAGGCACTGTATAAAAGTGACCCCCCGGCTGTGGCATTATCTGTCCAGCTAGTGGAGCCCGATGCTGGTGTAAAAAATACGTGGGACCCCTACTCTTTTTGTCCCCCGTATTTTTTGCACCAGCACCAGGCGCAGAGCCCGGTGCTGGTTTTAAAAATACGGGGGATCCCCTGTCAATTTCCCCCCCGCATTTTTAGAACCAGGACCAGCTTGAAGAGCCCGAGGCTGGTTATGCTTTGGAGGGGGGACCCCACGCCATTTTTTTTCTGCATTTTACCATTCCATCTAAAAAATTTTTTTTTTTACAAAAATATATAAATAATACTTGTGCCTCCAAAAAAGACAAACCAAGTACCTAATCCCTTCTAATATAAATAGATATGCTATTATCAATAAAAAAAACACACACAAAAACACATGTTTTAAATTTTTTATTAGTTTCACCCACCAGAGTGTGGCAGATTGAAAATGACGAATTTACTGTCTACAAGCACTGTTGTCGAATTTCCAAACTTCAATTGAATATAGGCCCTCATTCCGAGTTGTTCGCTCGTTATTTTTTTCTCGCAACGGAGCGATTAGTCACTAATGCGCATGCGCAATGTCCGCAGTGCGACTGCGCCAAGTAAATTTGCTATGCAGTTAGGTATTTTACTCACGGCATTACAAGGTTTTTTCTTCGTTCTGGTGATCGTAATGTGATTCACAGGAAGTGGGGGTTTCTGGGCGGAAACTGGCCATTTTATGGGTGTGTGCGAAAAAACGCTACCGTTTCTGGGAAAAACGCGGGAGTGGCCGGAGAAACGGGGGAGTGTCTGGGCGAACGCTGGAAGTGTTTGTGACATCTAACCAGGAACGACAAGCACTGAACTGATCGCAGATGCCGAGTAAGTGTGGAGCTACTCAGAAACTGCTAAGAAGGTCTATTCGCAATTTTGCTAATCTTTCGTTCGCAATTGTAATAAGCTAAGATTCACTCCCAGTAGGCGGCGGCTTAGTGTGTGCAAAGCTGCTAAAAGCAGCTTGCGAGCGAACAACTCGGAATGAGGGCCATACTTTGGTCGAATTGCAGCACTTGTATCATTGCAGAAAAGTCGAATTTGACAAAAGTCGAATTTCAAAAAGTCGAATTTTGAAAGTCCGTTTTTTTGACGGAAAGTACTGAATTGCATTGACAATTTTTTTTTTCTGGGCGAAAAATTCCCGAAATTCGACAATTTCGGGAATTCGACCGCAATTGCATATACCCCATTAACTGGTCCCCAAATGGTTGAAAGAGTCGTCACGGACCGCTATTTGAGGTCTTTGCCTGTGGTCCTGCGCAAGTGGGTGAGCCATGGAAACCCGGATACTGCTGACCAATTAGTGGACATGGTAGAGAGGTATTTGGCGGCAGAGGAACTACTGATGACTACCCAGCAAACCATAGATCCTCGACAACGCCCTTCAGTAAAGACTGGTAAGACTGTTCCGTGGGAAAATGTTGCTGGGCGGTTAAGAGAACGCAAGGCTGGAGAGACTGTAAACGCTGGCCCTGGAGACTGGCCAATGGGGCTAGAAAGGTCTATGCTGCCCAAACGTGTTGATAATCGTGTGGTTAAATGTTTTAGGTGTGGTATGCCAGGTCATGTTATTGCCAATTGCCCAGTCACGCAAGAACCCATGCAATGTGATGCTGCCTTTGAATGTCGCAGAATGTCTTTCTTTGCTAAGTTAGCCTGTACTGTGGTACCTTCACCTGAGCTGGAAGAACAAATGTGTGACGTGTTCTTAGAGGGTAACCGAGTAGAGGCCTTGCTAGATTCAGGAAATTTAGTTACCCTCGTGAAAGCTGGGTTAGTGAACCCCTTAAAGGTCCAGCAAATACCTATTGGGGTAACTTGCATACATAGGGATACCAAACATTATGTCACTGCTGAAGTGAATATAGAAACTTGTAGTGGGTCAGCAATTGTTAAAGTAGGACTGGTCCCCACCTTGGTGCATGAGGCCATAATAGGGAGGGATTTTCCTCATTTTTGGAAACTGTGGTCACGTTTATCAACAGATGTGAGAAGTAAAGAGCCAGTTGATAATACCGGTGATTTTATGGATGTACGTATGTCTTCTGAACTTTCTGACCCTTTGCCTTTTGCTAGTTTGGCTGGGGAAGTGACAGATGGGGAGTCCAGTGAGGACCCTCTTGCTGGGAACAGAGACATAGTAGTTAGAACTGAAAGCGTGCCTGACCTGGAGGTAAAAAGGATCTGTTTGCGTCTGAACAGTTAAAGTATCCTACCTTAATAAAGGATAGAGAGAATGTTGAAATTGTTAGTGGGGAATCTGTGGTACCAGGTGACAGGATTACATATCCCCACATGGCCATCTGTAATGAGCTCTTGTACCATATTGTCAAAAGGGGTGAGGATGTGGTGGAACAGCTGGTAGTTCCCCAGCCTTATTGGAGAACGGTACTAGATTTAGCTCATAGTTGTCACACGCCAGGGGCAGCGGCCGCCGCGCTTACCCCTGCGTGTCCGCTGGTCCGTCTGGCGGTCCCCACCTCCGGTGGTCGTCGGGTCCCGGCGTCTGGCTGGCGCTGCTCCCGGCGGTTCCCCTGAGTGTGGGCGCCGCCATTACACCCGGCGTCGCGTAGGCGGGGAGCGGGTGACATCATTGACCCGCTCCACCAATCCTGTCAGGGCGGGAGATTCAAAACCAGACGCCGGGCAGAGCCCCGGCGCCTGAGTATCGTCGCTTTTCCAGAGGTGATCTCCAGTGCTCCTGTTACCGCTGTGCTATCTCCTAGTGTTTCCAGCATCCAGTCAACCTTCCCAGCCTATTGTTCTGCTCGCTCACCAAGTCTCCAGTACCTTTCACCATCGCTCACAAGTTCTTCATTCATCAGTGTCTTTAAACATCGCTCACAAATTCTTCAGTGTCTTTCACCATCGCTCACAAGTTCTTCATTCATCAGTGTCTTTAAACATCGCTCACAAATTCTTCAGTGTCTTTCACCATCGCTCACAAGTTCTTCATTCATCAGTGTCTTTAAACATCGCTCACAAATTCTTCAGTGTCTTTCACCATCGCTCACAAATTCTTCATTCATCAGTGTCTTTAAACATCGCTCACAAATTCTTCAGTAGCCTTTGACATTGCCCACAAGTTCTCTTTCTTCTATGTGTCGCTGTATTGCTCCCTTCCCATAATAAAGTTCTTCAGCATTTTTCATCAATCATAATTGTCAGAGTCCTGTATGAGGAAAACCTATATCGGGCCATCTCTACTCCGACCCAGCTGTGGTTCCTCTTCCCGACCATCAGAAGAACCCCCGAGTTCACAACACTCCCAACCCAGACCATAGCCTCAGAATTACGCTGGAATAATGATGCTCTCCGGGCTGCTTTTTGGAACGGGCTCTCCGACCGCCTAAAGGATGAACTGATCACTAGGGATCTGCCAGATTCCTTAGAACAGTTGATCTCACTCTGTGTAAAGGTGGATCTTTGCATGCAGGAACGAGGTGGCGAACGTAGTCAGTCAGATCGATCCAGAATCCGGTCTCTCCCGTCTAAGCAAACGGTTACCCCAGGTCCAGACGAACCCATGCAAATCAATCGATCTCGGCTGTCCCCGGAAGAACGACAGCGCCATCATGAGGGTAGACTCTGCCTCTACTGTGGAGCCGTGGATCATTTTCTCAAGTTCTGCAAGTCCCGTCCGGGAAACGGGCAGTCCTAGCTTGTTCCGGAGGAGTCGAGTTAGGGGTTACATCTAAACCTTCTCCGACAGTGGACTGTTTAGTCTCCGTGTCTCTGTTTTCTGAGTCAATAGACAAACCTGTTAAGGCTTTGCTGGACTCTGGGGCTGCAGGGAATTTTATTTCTCTTTCTTGTGTTCAGAATCTGGGTTTACAGTTACAGTCTGTCAAACGACCTATTACGTTGACTGCCATCAATAGTACACAAATTTCTAATGTTCTTATTACAAGTCGCACAGTGTCAATCAAGCTGCAGGTTGGAGCTCTGCATCAAGAACATCTGGAGTTCCTAGTGATTCGGGAGATGCCCCATGATCTGGTTCTTGGTCTTCCTTGGCTTAAAATTCACAACCATCACAAATACTGTCCTGGAGTTCTTTTTGTCATTTTAATTGTCTCACTCCTGTCTACCCGCTCCGTGTATCTTCCAAGTCGGATGAGGAGCTCATTCCGGAGGTCTATCGGGAGTTCACAGACGTGTTTTCGGAACAGGCGGCCGATCAGTTACCACCCCATAGACCCTGGGAGCTTATCCCAGGGAAAATGCCACCCCGGGGACGCACTTACCCCTTGTCATTACCCGAGACCCAAGCTATGTCGGATTATATCAAGTCTAATCTGCTGAAAGGATTAATTCGCCCCTCTACCTCCCCGGCAGGAGCAGGTTTTTTTTTGTGAATAAGAAAGACAGTGGGTTAAGACCATGTATTGATTATCGTGGCTTAAACGATATCACCGTTAAGAACAAATACCCTTTGCCGCTCATCACGGAGCTAATTGATAGGGTTCGCGGAGCCCACGTCTTCACTAAGCTCGAGTTAAGGGGAGCCTATAATTTGATACGTATCCGACAGGGGGACGAATGGAAGACGGCCTTCAATACCAGGGACGGGCATTACAAATATTTGGTAATGCCGTTTGGCCTCAGCAATGCCCCTGCCGTCTTCCAGGGATTTGTGAATGAAATATTCCGAGATATGTTATACCTAAGCGTAGTGGTATACTTGGATGACATTTGATATTTTCTAAGAATCTCACAGAGCACAGAGTACAGGTCAAGGAAGTACTTCTTCGCCTATGAAGGAATCATCTCTACGGCAAGATTTCCAAATGTACCTTTGAGGTCCCTTCAATTCCATTTCTTGGCTATGTCATCTCAGGTATGGAGCTTTGCATGGATCCGGAAAAACTCACTGCCATTCGGGACTGGACTCAGCCTCTCTCCTTGAAAGCGGTACAAAGATTTCTGGGTTTTGCAAATTACTACCGGAAATTCATAAAGGGATTCTCTACCATTGTGGCACCTATTACTGCCCTAACCAAAAAGGGGTCTGACCCAAGTCACTGGTCTTCTGAAGCTGTAGCAGCGTTCGCCCGGTTGAAAGCAGCCTTTATGTCCGCTCCGGTACTCCATCAACCGAATTTTTCAAAACCATTCTTCTTGGAGCTCGATGCTTCCTCAGTAGGCATCAGTGCCATGCTTTCACAGTACTCCTCTGATGGGAAGTTACATCCATGTTGTTTCCATTCTTGCAAGTTCTCTCCTGCTGAACGAAACTACACCATTGGAGACCAGGAACTTTTGGCGATAAAATCTGCCCTAGAAGAATGGAGGTACCTATTGGAAGGTGCTAAACATCTAATTACGATTTACACCGATCACAAGAAATCTCAAGACGGCCCAGTGCTTGAATCCCCGTCAAGCTAGATGGGCGCTCTTTTTCACTCGATTCTCATTCATCATTAAGTACCGGGCCGGGACTTTTAACGCTAAGGCTGATGCTCTATCTCATTCCTTAACGGCCTCGGATGAAGAAAATTTAGTTGAAAAGACTTTGATTCTCAGTCCAGTCTCTATTTCGGCAGCTCCCACCACTCTGGGTCCTCCTCCTGGGAGAATGTCTGTACCAGCTAAATTTTGACCGAAGTTGCTGCAGTGGGCTCATATCTCCAAGTTTTCCAGTCATCCTGGAGTTCAAAAAATGTGGGAATTTCTACGAAGGTCATACTGGTGGGACACTATGAAGAAGGATATACAGGATTATGTCAACTCATGTCCTCAATGTGCTCAGCACAAAACTCTTCGTCTGCCTCCTGCGGGGTTGCTTCATCCACTGTCCATTCCTAAGAGACCTTGGACCCATATTTCTATGGAATTACCCCTCTCCAAGAGTCACAATACCATCTGGGTGATTATTGACCGCTTTTCTAAAATGGCACATTTTATTCCATTGACCGGGTTACCGTCAGCTCCCAAGTTGGCTTTATTATTTATTCGTGAACACTTCCGCCTGCACGGGTTACCTCAGAGATAGTCTCTGATCGGGAGGTGCAGTTCACTGCAAGGTTCTGGAGGGCCCTCTGTTCTGCCACACAAATAAAGCTCAAGTTCTCATCTGCTTACCATCCTCAAACTGAACGCATCAATCAAGATTCAGAGACTTTTCTCCGCGTTTATCTCTCTCCTTCGCAAGACGATTGGGTGGAACTGTTACCCTGGGCCGAGTTTGCCCATAATCATCTGTACCACTCTTCCACTGGTGAGTCCCCATTTTTCATTGATTATGGATTCCATCCACGAGTTCCAGAATTACCCATCTGTCCTCTGGAAGATGTCCCTGCTGCAGCCTCTACTCTCCGGCATTTCAGTCAAATCTGGAGTAAGGTTCATGCTAACCTCAAGAAAATCTCCGGCCGCTACAAATTCTTTGTGGATAGGAAGCGATGGGCAGCTCCCCAATACAAAGTTGGTGACAGGGTATGGCTCTCTACCCGTAATCTCCGTTTAAGAGTGCCCGCTATGAAGTTTGCTCCAAGGTTCATTGGTCCTTACCCCGTGTTGCAAGTCCTGAACCCGGTTGTCTGCAAATTGGGATTGCCTTCCCACTTTTGGGTACCAAATTCTTTCCATGTTTCTCTTCTTTGTCCCCTCATTTTAAATCGGTTCCATTCAGAATCTCCTAGGCCAACCTCTGTAGAGACTGAAGCTGGAACGGAATTTGAAATCAAAGCTATTCTTGACTCTCGTTATCTTCACAAGAATCTACAGTATCTGGTAGAATGGAAAGGTTATGGTCCTGAGGAGAGGAGCTGGGTCAAAGCTGCTGAAGTCACGGCTCCCCGACTAGTGCGAATCTTCCATTCCAGACATCCAACAAAGCCCGGGAAGTGTTCGGGGGCCTCTCCTGGAGGAGGGGGTACCGTCACACGTCAGGGGCAGCAGCCGCCGTGCTTACCCCTGCGTGTCCGCTGGTCCGTCTGGCGGTCCCCACCTCCGGCTGTTGACGGGTCCCGGCGTCTGGCTGGCGCTGCTCCCAGCGGTTCCCCTGAGTGTGGGTGCCGCCATTACACCCGGCGTCACGTAGGCGGGGAGCGGGTGACATCACTGACCCGCTCCACCAATCCTATCAGGGCGGGAGATTCAATGACAAAGTTAGCGGAAGGTGGGATGTCCTTAAGAAAGACTATAGGGACTTAGGAAAGAAACTTAAGGCAAGTACATATAAGGTAATATTCTCCGAAATATTACCCGGCCCACACGCTAGTCCAGGGAGGCAGAGGGAGATTAGGGAGGTAAATGTGTGGCATAGGGATTGGTGAAGGGAAAGGGGTTTGTGTTCCTGGAACACTGGGCGAACTTCACATTCAGGCGCCATCTCTTTTGTCATGATGGATTGCACCTGACTGAGGAGGGGGCAGCGGTGCTGGGGGGAAGGATGGTTAGAAGGTTGGAGGAGATTTTAAACTAGGAGCCTGGAGGGAGGGTTTAGCTAGAAACTATGGGTCATGCAGTGAGAATAGTGGGGATGGCGGTAGTAAACAAAATGGGGGAGAAGTTGGGGGGAGGGTAAGAGCAGGCGGTAAGGTTACCAACATGGGTACTAAAAGAGATTTTACCAAAGCACTAACCAATGACGATTACAGGTCATCATTGCTACATAAGATGAAAGATGTCCCTAATGCAAGGGAAAATACTTATCTTAGTTGTATGTATGTAAACGCCAGAAGCATTACTGGTAAAAAGGGCAAACTAGAAATACTTGCAGCAAGCAAACAGTATGATATTATAGGCATTACTGAAACTTGGTGGGACGAATCTCATGATTGGACAGTCAATCTAGAGGGCAATACACTGTTTAGGAGAGACGGACTAAATAAAAAGGGTGGAGGGGTGTGTCTTTACGTAAAGCCGTTTTTAAAACCTTATATACGGGAAGATATTCAGGAGGGGACTGTAGACACTGTTGAGACATTATGGGTAGAAATTGCATGCGGGGAAAAAGGAATAAAAAAGTTAGTATTGGGTGTATGCTATAGGCCGCCTGGTATCAACGTATCTGATGAGGAATTGTTACTAAAACAAATTGAAAAAGCAGCAGGAGTAGGAGACATTGTAGTGATGGGAGATTTTAACTATCCAGAGATAAACTGGAAAAACGATTCATGTGTTACTGCTAGGGGCAATATGTTTTTAAACACACTTAATGATAACTACTTAGTTCAACTAATTGAGGAACCAACTAGGTACAATGCAATCTTAGACCTGGTATTAACAAACAATGGGGATTTGGTATCAGGTATTATAGTAGGGGAACCCATAGGAAACAGCGACCACAATATGGTCACATTCAATATCAGTTTTCATAAACAGCCCTATACTGGCTCAACTAGGACTTTAAACTTTAGCAAAGCGAATTTTGAAAAGATGAGGGTATTTTTCAGGGATATTGAATGGGAAGGTTTGTTTTTAGGAAAAAATACTACGGAGAAATGGGAGGTACTAAAATTCCTGCTAGCTAAAAATACACTCAAATTTATTCCTACGAGCAGCAAAAAAAGGAATAAAAATCATAAACCGATGTGGCTTAACAAAATGATAAAGGAACTTGTGGGCAAGAAAAGGCGAGCATTTAAAAAATACAAATCTGACGGGGAAGCAGAGTCATTTCAGCATGTAACAAAATATGCAAAAAGGAAATAAGAGCGGCTAAAGTAGAAACTGAAAAACTAGTAGCAAAGGAAAGCAAAGGGAATCCCCAAAAAATATTTGAATACATTAATAGCAAGAGATTAAAGAAGGAGAGTATAGGCCCATTAAAAGACAAGTTGGGAGTCTTAAGCAAAAATGATAATGACATAGCGGACACACAAATTAGTTTTTTTCAACAGTATTTACTAGAGAGGACCCAATTCAGGGACTAAGACATAATCTCAATAATGAGAATATCCCACTGATAGGTACTTATTTAAGCGAGGAAGTAGTCTGTGACCAAAAAAAAAACATTTAAAGATTAATAAGTCACCAGGTCCAGATGGTATTCACCCAAGGGTTCTAATGGAGCTTCACTCTGAACTTGCAAAACCGCTATTTTTGATCTTTCAGGATTCAGTAATATCAGGTATGGTTCCCAAAGACTGGCGTATAGCGGAATTAGTGCCTATATTCAAATAGGGAAGTAAAGCTGAACCAGGTAATTATAGACCAGTTAGTCTTACATCTATAGTGGGGAAAGTATTGGAAGGTATTCTAAGAGATAATATTCAGCAATTCCTTGAAGTCAATAAGGTCATTAAAAGGAATCAACATGGGTTTATGAAGGACAGATCCTGTCAAACCAACTTACTTGGCTTTTATGAAACAGTAAGCGCAAACCTAGATCAGGGTAAAGAGGTGGATGTAATCTTTTTAGATTTTGCCAAAGCATTTGACACTGTACCACACATGGGACTTATCTACAAGCTACAAGAATCAGGGCTAGGAAGCACAATATGCACTTGGGTCAAAAACTGGTTAGATAATAGGGAGCAGGGCGTTGTGGTTAATGGATCTTTTTCAACTTGGACTGAAGTGCTAAGTGGTGTGCCGCAAGGCTCAGTATTAGGACCGCTATTATTCAATATTTTCATTAATGACCTAACAGAAGGTTTAGAGAGCATGGTGTAAACTTTTGCAGATGATACCAAATTGTGTAACGTTATAAATGCGGAGGGGGATGCTGAGTCGCTTCAGAACGACTTAGTTAAATTAGAAGCTTGGGCAGCGAAATGGAGAATGCGCTTCAATACAGACAAGTGTAAGGTAATGCACTGTGGTAACAAGAACAAAAATAACACCTACCTACAAAATGGGGTAAAATTAGGGGATTCTTTACTGGAAAAGGACTTAGGTGTCCTCATAGATAGAAAACTAAGCAGTAGTACCCAAAGTAGGACTGCAGCAATGAAGGCTAATAAGATATTAGCATGCATAAAATGGGGAATTGATGCTAGGGACGAGAGTATTATACTCTCGTTATATAAATCACTTGTGAGGCCACACCTTGAATACTGTGTACAATTCTGGGTAACTTACTACAAAAAGGATATCCTGGAGCTAGAAAAGGTTCAAAGGCGGGCGACCAAACTAATTAAGGGTATGGAGACGCTGGAATACGAGGAAAGGCTTGCAAGACTAGGCATGTTTACACTGGAAAAGAGGAGATTAAGAGGGGACATGATCAATATTTACAAATATATAAGGGGACAATATACAGATCTTGCGCAGTACCTGTTTTTGGTTAGATCAACACAGAGAACTCGTGGACACTCGCTCAGGTTAGAGGAGAGGAGATTCCACACAATACGGCGTAAAGGCTTTTTTACGGTAAGGACGATACGTGTTTGGAATTCCCTGCCCGAGGGAGTTGTAATGGCCGACTCAGTCAACACCTTTAAGAATGGGTTAGATAAATTCCTAATGGATAAGGATATCCAGGGTTACGGGGCATAGTCACGCACTATGGTTATTATAAAAAAGAGGGGTAAAACATAACGGTAGTCATCAACTTCAGTCAAAATTTTATACAAAATAATTGTCCATAGGAGACCACAAATAGGTTGATCTCGATGGACAATTGTCTTTTTTCAACCTTAGATACTATGTTACTATGTTACTATGTATTTACCCGTGTTTTTTGAGCTAGTGGAAAAGGGGCATTAGTCTAACAGGTTTTTGTGATACTTACCTCAGTGGGTGTCACAACTATAGTATTTACTGTCTTAAAAAAGGTTATTTTGGTTCATTGGACCTCTAGATCAGCCCTTCTCTCAGTGACGTTAAGTATAAAATGCTTCAACACCTTTATTGAGATAGAAAATCTACCTTATCTGATGTTGTAAAAGGTATAACGGGGGTTTTACAAAAAATAGGCCTTATACATCAACAAAGTAGATCACGACACTTAAACCAATATTACTAAGACTTCTGAGAAAACGGAATGTTTTTTACATAAGAGACTTCTGTCTGAATCCTTCATGAAACATATGGTATGTACTGCTGACTCCTTTTCATCCATATTATATTTCACATCTGAGTATTTGTCTGTTTATACCCAGATACTTAATCTAATCTAATATCCCCTTCCCCTCCTTGCCCCTCCCCCTTTTACCACACCCTCTTTTCTTTGTCTGTGCCGCCTCCCCTTTGTTATTATCACATGTGCAGGAAATAGCTGCTGTATCATCTACTGACATATTCACGTGAGTCATTTTATTGATGTTTTTATTTTTTTACACTTTCATGTTTATTCCTGTAAAATATGTACCGACATGGTATTAACCTTTACTTTCAGCTTTATTCTTTTTGTATATATGTCAGTATAGTTTGCTGATATCGTTCTTATATATAAGTTCAATAAAAATAGATTAAATAACAAACAAAAATCGCCAAATATAAAAGTAAAAGCAAAATTATTTTAGTAAAACAGCCGTATAATAAACACTTTTATTCTGTATCTGACATTTTATACTAGTGGATCAGATCTGATGGGCAGATTTTTTTATGGTAATTTCTCCCAGCTCCTGACTCCCCCAGATATAGTTATACGACCATCTTCTACATTTAATACAGCATGAAGGGGTTCAGTGAGGGCGGCGGTGACTGTATGTAAGTGTCTGATCCGGTCACTCTGAGAATAAAAGGACAGCTGTCCTGCCTCATAATCCAGATATACCCTCACTCTGTCACAGGGGATATTGCCAGATAACTGGCTCTTTCTACTGTCATGTATCACTGCATACTGATTATACCACCTATACAGACACCAGGACTTGTTATCACCTCATATGTCTGACTGATATCCTCTCCTGCCTATACTGGGGTAACACATCCCCACCCTCCACCTCACTGATTTACTGACATCCACTTCCCAGCAATGTCGCCCTGAGGAGAATCTCCTGGTGCTTATTACCTGATAACAATGAAATCTCTCTGGTGTTACTGGGTGATTCTGGTTTATATGTGACCTGGATGCAGTTTTCCTGTCACCTGATATCTGTATATTATTAGCAGCTGTGGTTACATCCAGTGATATGTCTGTAGCTTCCTGCACATAGATCCCTTTATTTATCCCTGTTATTATATCAGATAATGTGTGTAATGTCCCTGAGATGAGACCCACATCCAGATCTCGTGCACCATGGACCTGGGTATCATGTCTCTCTGTGTCCTCAGTATCACACACATCACCTGTGTCTGGTTCCTGTAAGACAGTCACTGGATCAGACATGTTACACAGCTCCTCAATGTGACGCATCTTCCCGGACAGCTCGTCCTTCTTTATTTCCAACTGCTGGATCAGAGCTGAGACTGAGAGTGAAACGCGCTGTTCCTGCCTGGAGATCTCACTCAGGACTCTCTTCTCCAGGTCTTCCACCTGTCTCCTGATTTCTCTAAATAAAGCAATAACTGTCTCTGTTACACCAGCTGCTTTTCCCTTTTCTTCTCTCCTGCGCTCCTGCAGACTCTGCACTCTCTTCTCAGTCTCCGCTCTCTTTGTGGTCAGTTTCTGCAGAACATCTCTCAGCTTCATCTTTTTCTTTTTAGATGCCTTATCCATCAACTCCATCTGATGTCCTCTGTGTTCACCATTTAGACTGCAGGACACACAGATACAGGCAGCATCCTCAGTGCAGTAATACTCCAGGACCTTCTTATGGACGGAGCATTTCCTGTTCCCCAGGGCAGTGGTGGGATCACATAAGACGTGTTCTGCTGACTTGCTGTGTACTCTCAGGTGATTATCACACAAATGAGCCTCACAATGCAGACAGGATTTAGCAGCAGGTACAGGAGAGTGAATACAGTAAGTGCAGAAGATCCCAGTCTCCTCCTGATCTGGCCGAGTAGACAGGAAACTCCCCACTATGTTACACAGAGTTATGTTCCTATGAAGTGCAGGACGCTCCTGACACTCTGCTCTGCACTCAGGACAGGTATAAACTCCAAACCCCTCCTGTGTATCCAGAGCATGATCAATACAGACCCGGCAGAAGTTGTGTCCACATCTCAGGGTTACAGGATCTGTATAAATACTCAGGCAAATGGAACAGTCCAGCTCCTCAACAGAGGCCATCGCTGCCAGAAGAGGTGAATGAAAATGAACTGTGATACAGAGAAACCAATTTATATGTTTCACAATCCCCACCCAGGGTGAGGCTGAGCTGTCACCAAAGTTATATTTACAGGCTTAGTTATACTAAGAGGCACAGACAGTGTATAAAGGACATCATCCAGGAAATGTACTTCTATTGGACATAATAAAGGCTATTTTATAAGATGACAATTATTCAATTTTGCAGTAATCACATTATTATTATTCTTTATTTATATTGTGCCACAAGGGATCCTCAGCGTCCAATTACAGAGTACATACATGAAAAATCAAATCAGGGTAATAGTGACTTACAGTTGAAGACAATATAGGACAAGTGCAGGTTAAGTAAACACTGACATAAGTAAATGGCATGGCAAATGTTTAGCTGATGAAAGATGGAAAATGACAAAGGAGAGGACAGTATCACGCAGACCAAGATTTTGAAGGATTTGCAGAAGGAAAGGGTGGTCCACAGTGTCAAAAGCAGCAGAGAGGTTAAGAAGAATAAGCAGAGAGTAGTGGCCCTTAGATTTGGCTGCATGGAGGTCATTGCAGACTTTTGTGATGGCAATTTCAGTGGAGTGGAGAGAACGGAAACCAGACTGGAATAGGCCAAGCAGTGAGTAGGAGGAAAAAAAGGCAGTAAGGCGGTTGTAGACAATACGCTCAAGTTTGGAGGCAAAAGGGAGGAGATAGATGGGTCGTAAGTTGGAGAGGGTGTTTGGATCAAGGGTAGGTTTTTTTAAGAATAAGGGAGACAAGAGCATGATTGAAGGCAGAGGGAACAGTGCCTGATGAGAGGGAGATATTGAGAAGGTGGGCCAGATGGCAGGAGGCAGAAGAGTTAGTGAAGGAGGTGGGAGGAGATAGGGTCAAGTGGTGAGGTTGTTGGGGGGAGGAATGGATGAGGACCATGACTTCCTCACCAGGTACATGGGAGAAAAATGTCAGAGTTGGTGAGAGGGAAGGGGAGGGGTGGTAAGGGATGGGAGGTGGTTGGTTGCTGACGGTCTGGTGGGATGTGTTGTCCTGATGTGTGGAGTCAATCTTTGATGTGAAATAAGTGGCAAAGTCAAAGAGTGAGGAGGGGAGAGGAGGTGGGGGTGGGAAGAGGAGTGACTTGAGAGCGGCAAATAGGTGCCAGGGACTGGAAGACTGGGAGGAGAAGAGAATTTTGAAGTATGATAGTTTAGCGAGGGAAAGAGCAGTACTGAAGGATGAGAGCTTAAGTTTGAAACGGAGGAAGTCTGCCTTAGAGAGTGATTTTCTCCACTGTCGCTTGACAGTACATGAACATTTTTGAAGATATCTGATGCATTTGGTGTCACAGGATTTAGGTGTTAAGCTGCAGGGGTGAATAGTGGTCGGTGGAGCAACCGAGTCAAGAGCAGAAGTAAGGGATGCATTGTATAGATAACTTAAAAGAGAGCAGGTGGTGGTCAGAGATGGGAAAGGAGAGTTGTAAATCAGGTCCAGTGAGCTCCCGTTCACATGGGAAGTTGAGGAGGTCCACTGGGAGAGACCAAGTTAAGAGGTGAGGTTAAGGAGTTTAGAGGCAGGTGATTGTGTGGGGTTATCGATAGGGATGGTGAAATCATCTAGGATAATGGAGGGAATGTCAGAGGAGAGGTAGTGAGGAAGCCAGGAAGCAAAGTTGACAAAGAATTTGGAGGGCATGCCAGGTGGGCGGTAAATGACAACAACTCGAAGATTAGCAGGTTGGAAGAGGCGTATAGCATGGACCTCAAATATAGAGAATGTAAGGGACAGTTTTGGAGGTATAAGTTGGTATGTGTAGCTAGTGGGTAAAAGGACCCCAACACCACCACCATGGTGACCCCCAGGTCAGGGGCTGTGTGAGAATGTGAGGCCCCCAGCAAAGAGAGAAGCAGGAGAAGTGTCAGAGGAGCTAATCCAGGTTCCTGTACTGGCTAGGAGATGCAGACAGTTTGAAATTAAAAGGTTGTGGGGGTCATTCCGAGTTGATTGCTCGCTAGTACTTTTAGCATCTGTGCAAATACATAGTCGCCGTCCACAGGGGAGTGTATCTTCGCTTTGCAAGTGTGCGAACGCCTGTGCTGCCGAGCTCTGCAAAAACATTTTGTTCAGTTTCTGAGTAGCTCTGGACTTACTCATCCCTTGCGATCACTTCAGTCTTTTTGGTGCCGGGAATTGACGTCAGACATCCGCCCTCCAAACGCCCTCATTTTCCCAAACACTCCCAGAAAACGGTCAGTTGACATCCATAAATGCCCTCTTCCTGTCAATCTCCTTGCGATCGGCTGTGCGAATGGATTCTTCGTTAAATCCATCGCTCAGCACTGATCCGCTTTATACCCATACGAAGTGCGTGCGCATTGCGGTGCATACACATGCGCAGTAGAAACCTGATCGCTGTGCTGCTAAAATTGGCAGTGAGCGATCAACTCGGAATGACCCCCCATGAGTGGGGACCAGTTTGTTACAAACGGATCTGGCATTCTAGAGGGCACAGGATGGGTGTAGGAGTTTGTGGAAGAGATGTGAGTGAGATTATCAGGGTTGCTATATCATTGAGGTATTGTAAAATTAATTTGGAAGGAAGGTATATAGATGGTGCAGTGATGGTGCTGGGTCCTGGGCTAGAGATGGAGGGAGTCTGCAGGAGTGGTGCATGGAGGGAGCGCAGAATGATACTGGTATAGGAGAGGTGAGGTGACAGGAAGAGGAGGGAGAGAGCAGGGTTGAGTGGTCGGGTAGAGTGCCTGTGATGGGGAAGAAGTGAATGACAGTGGGGTAAAAGGGGAGGAGGGGAAGTGAAGCAGAGGGGAGGATGGTAAAGAGAGGAGAGGATGAGATGTAGGAGACTGGAAGAGAAGGATAGGGGTGGTACCAGAGGCAAAAATAGGATTTTAATTACCTACCGGTAAATCATTTTCTCATAGTCCGTAGAGGATGCTGGGGTTCCATTTAGTATCATGGGGTATAGATGGGTCCCTTGAGAGCCATTGGCACTTTAAGAGTTTAAAAGTGTGGGCTGGCTCCTCCCTCTATGCCCCTCCTACCAGACTCAGTCTAGAAACTGTGCCCGAGGAGACGGACATACTTCGAGAGAAGGAAATACACAGATAATGATGAGATTCACACCAGCTCACACATAAGAAAAGGAGAGTAAAGTTAACCAACTTGAGCAAGCCAGCAATGGCTGAACAACAATACTTTACCAAGTAACAATGAAGTACTAAACCAAGTAACAATGCAGTACTTAACCAAGCAACAATGCAGGAAAACGAAGCACCGGACGGGCGCCCAGCATCCTCTATGGACTACGAGAAAAGGATTTACCGGTACGTAATTAAAATCCTATTTTCTCTTACGTCCTAGAGGATGATGGGGTTCCATTTAGTACCATGGGGATGTACCAAAGCTCCCAGTACGGGGCGATTGCTGAGACTCCTGCAGAACAGATTGACCAAACTTTAGGTCCTCAGAGGTCAAAGTATCGAACTTGTAGAACTTAGCAAACGTGTTCAACCCTGACCAAGTATAGTAGCTGCTCGGCAAAGCTGTAAAGCCGAAACACCCCGAGCAGCCGCCCAGGAAGAACCCACTTTACGAGTAGAGTGGGCCTTAACAGATTTTGTACACGGCAAGCCTGCCGTTGAATAAGCATGCTGGATAGTAAACCTGATCCAGCGAGAAATTGTCTGCTTAGAAGCAGGACACCCAACCTTGTTGGGATCATACAGGACAAAAACAGCGTCCGACTTTCTGTGACGAGAATTTCTCTTCACATATATTTTCAAAGCCCTCACAACATCCAATGACTTTGATGTAATTGAGGAGTCAGTAGCCACTGGCACCACAATAGGTTGGTTGATATGAAAAGCTGACACAACCTTTGGAAGAAATTGCTGACGCATTCTGAGTTTAGCCCTATATTCATGGAAAATCAACTAGGGGCTCTTGCAGGACAATGCCCCCAATTCTTACACACATTTAGCAGATGCCAATGCCAACAGTGTGACCGTCTTTCAAGTAAGAAACTTGAAGTCCATCTCCTGTAAAGGCTCAAACCAATCCGATTGCAGGAACTGCAGCACCACATTAAGATCCCAAGGTGCCGTAGGTGGCACAAAGGGTGGTTGGATGTGCAGAACCCCTTTCAAAAATGTCTGAACCTCAGGGAGAGCAGCCAATTGTTTCTGGAAAAAAATGGACAAGGCCGAAATCTGGACCTTTATGGAGCCCAAGCGTAGGCCCACATCTACACCTGCTTGCAGAAAGAGGAGAAAACGTACCAGTT